>NW_004444026.1:4605180-4617871 GCF_000243295.1 Trichechus manatus latirostris | reverse complement strand
ACAGCCCCGTAAGACAAAATAAGAGTAATGGGGCTCAACAGTCCAGGGACAAGGACTAGAAGGCAGGAGGGGACAGGAAAGCCAGTAATAGGGAACCCAAGGTTGAGAAGGGACAGTGTTGACATGTCGTGGGGTTGTTAACCATTGTTATAAAACAATATGTGAACTACCTGTTTAATGAGAAACTATTTGTTCTGTAAACCTTCATCTAAAGGACAATTAAAAAAAAAAAGTTAAGCCTGAGCAAATTAATTTCTGCTCTCAGAAGGCAGGATAGTGGTTACCTTGAATGTGAGTGGGTAGTGACTGTACGGGAGAAAGAAGGAATTTCTGTGGTGCAAATAACATTCTCTTTCTCCACCTGGGTGTTGGTTACATCAGTGCGTTCAGTTTGTGAAAATTCATTGAACTGTTGTACACTTACAGCATGGGCACTTTTCTGAATGTATATTATAATTCAACAAAAAGTTAAAGAAGGAAGGAAGGAAAAAGAAAGGAAGAAAGGCAAACCTGATTATAATGCTAGATAGTGGAGCTTGAATCTGATTCTGTAGCCAACCGTGTGCCACACTAGTCTGTTTAGTTAGATATGACATGACATAATCATTATGATAGGAACATCAATTTGACCATGAAGAACAGTCTAAATGAAATGAGGCTGAAGACAAAAATACCAGGAAATAGTTATAGTGACCTAATCTGGGTGATGAGAGCTCAGACTAGAATGGTGTAGACAGCGGTGTGTTTAGGAAGGTAGTAGGAGCGAATCACTGTATAGAAAACCGGCTGCCTGTGAGTTGATTCCGACTCATGGCAACCCTCCGTGTGTCAGAGTAGAACTGTGCTCCATAGGGTTTCCAGTGGCTGATTTTTCAGAAGTAAATCACTAGGCCTTTTTTCTGAGACACTTTTTGGGTGGACTCAAACCTCAAACCTCCAGGCTAGCACATTAACTGTTTGCTCCAACCAGGGACTCCTAATCACTAGATACGGCATCTCTGGGTGGCGCAAGTGGTTAGGTGCTCAAAACCAGCTGAAAGGTTGGTGGTTCGAACTCACCCAGAGGCACCTCAGAAGACAGGCCTGGCAATCTGCTTCCAAAAGGTCACAGCCTTGAAAAGCTTTGAAAACCAAATTCATGGAGCAGTTCTGTTCTGCACACACAGGGTCACCATGAGTTAAAATCAATTCAATGGCAACTAACAACATTCCATAAATGAACCAATATTCAGCATGTGGTGTAGGCTGTTTTACACTTTGCTTCGTTTAAATTGTAATTATAATTCTCACTGATATCAGTTGGAGCCCTGGTGGCGCAGTGGTTAAAGCGTCGGCTGCTAACAGAAAGGTCTGCGGTTTGAAACCACCATTGGCTCCGCAGGAGAAAGATGTGGCAGTCCGCTTCCATAGAGATTTACAGCCTTGGAAACTATGAGGTGGATATGAGTCGGAACCGACCCGACGGCAGTGGGTTTGGTTTTTTTGTTTTATCAGTTGGCCAGGGGCCAGGGCAGCCCGCTTGGATGTGCTCATTTCCATGGCTGAGCACCACAGCTCTGGACTTGACCAGCCTCTGTTCCCAGATATGTACCATTTGTCACAAGGGACCACCCTTCAGCCTGTGTGGGAATCTAGCACAGTCTGACCACCTGGACTGATCTGCACCACGTGCCTTCTTGTTTTGCTTTTTATTACATTAATAAACAACTGTTGGTGTCAAATGGTTAGCCTGCCAGATGAAATTATATTTTTATGACTCCTTCGAAAGATAAATGGCTGAATGTTTGACATTGACTACTGCTTTCCAAAGCATATAATGGACATTTTAAAGGTTGTCCTTAAAAAAAAAAAAAAAAAAGACATATTGGCATAGGGCCCTTATTAGAATTTAGATTTATGCAAAACTTCAATTTTTCACAGACCAAAATTAACAAACTCAGAAGGACACAAGTTTGTTGAAATTTAATGCAAACTAAACATTTTAGTGCATCTTCCTAGAGTTCAGCAGAATGTCGATATTTAAATTCACGTTATGCACCTCATTTAATTTCTGGGTGAAAATGAGCCAACGCGCAGAAATAGATAAACCACTAACACACTGACTGTTTTCAACTCTGCGGAAGAAAACAAAGGTTCTCAGTCTGAGATCAGCGAGGAGTTCATCCGATTCAGTAGTCTGCATAAATCCATAATTATGTTCACAAGTAATTTGTATGTACTACACTAACGTTATTACTATTTAGCTTCACTGCGATGCCGATTACTGAAACATAGTCTAATTTTATTAAGTTCCCCAGAGCCTTGAAGGGTCTTATTTACAAGCCAGTTCTCTGCTCATTAGCATTGACCTTTATGGTTTGTTTATTTGGGTTTTTTTTTTTTTTTTTTTTTGGCCTCCTGACCCAAATTACAGCCCTCTGTTTAATAATACACACTGTCATTGTGCCCTCTTGACCCAGAAGAGAGGCAGCTGAATGGGAGCGTTGATGCCAACCTCACAGCTTCTGCAAAGAGGCACGGGGCCTGAATTTCTAGTCACTTGGCCTACTTCTTTGGAAACGAAGAGAGAAGAGAAAGAGAAGTATCGAATCGGTATTCGATACTTTTATGGACTCATCATTGTTATGGTTGTGGTTAGTTGCCAGCAAGTGGATTTCAACTCATGGCAACCCCATGTGTTACAGAATTGCTCCATAGGGTTTCCTTGGCTGTAATCTTTATGGAAGCAGATCACCAGGACTTTTCTTCCATAGTACTGCTGGGTGGGTTTGAACCGCCAACCTCTAGGTTAGCAGGCAAGTGCAAACTGTTTGTGCCACCTAGGGATCTCGACAACTCATCATTAAACTTTATTATATGTAGTGGTTAAATAGTTCATTAAACATAGTAAGTCCTATGTTAAGTATCACTTATTATTATTATTATTGTTGTTATAAATCCATATAAAAGTACCGAAGCATGGGACAAAAGGAAAGGAATTTGTAAAGATGAAAGTAATTGTGGTAAGGATTTTGGGTTTGTTTCCTTTTTCAAAAAGTTCATTAATATAACATTGATTTAAATTAATATTTGTTATATCTTTTTCTATTCTTTTACTTCAACTTTATGGTGTTCTTATGTTTTAAGCATGTCTTACAAATAGCTGTAAATTTTTCCCTTCCATATGACAATCTCTCTCTCTTTTTGGTTTATTTTGTTCTTAACTTGTAAGATGAGAACATTTATATTCATTGTCGTTATCGATATATTTAGACTTGTATATATCATCTTACTTTATTATTTTTCTTTGCCTTACTTTTTTCTACACATCTTTGTTCCGTTCCATGTATATTCCTTTTTTAAATTTAATAGTTTACTAAGATTTTTATTCATTTGTTTTCTTATCTTCTTATTTTCTCTTTTTCTGGTTTGAAAGCTAAACACTTTATTACTATTTTTTCAGCAGTTATCCTTGAAATTTGTCTAAACAAAGACTAAATGTAATCATTATTTTAATTTCCCCCAAAATACAAACATCTTGTATTGCATTATTCCACAAATTAGAGATCATCATTTTAATTATAAGCTACATGCTTTCCAATTTGTCTGTTTGCCATTCCTTCTTTCATCTCAGACATTCCTTCTGAAATCATTTTCCTTTATCTTGTAGCAGATCCTTTAGAAGCTACTTTAGTAAAGATCTGCTGCTACAGACTCTCCCAGTCTTGGATTATCTAAAATGGTCATTATTTCACTCTCATTCTTGAAACATAGTTTTTCTGAGTTCTCACTCAGCTATTGATGCTATTATTCCATAGTATCTGGCTTCCTTTTTTTGGTATTGAGAAGTCTGCTGTAAATTTAATTGGCTGCTTTTAAGATCTTCTCAATGCTTATGTTTTTTTTCAGTTTCATTGCGGTGAATCTAAGTGTAGCTTTATTTTTCTTTATCCTGCTTGATAAATTTTCTGTACACAATGTCTCTCATCATAAACCCATTTTTTTCTCTTCAATTATCACCTCTCCTCCATTCTTTGTACTCTCTGTTTCTGGGACTCTGATTATACGTATAGTGGGCCTTCTAATTCTATCCTCCACATCTCTTCATCTCCCTCCTATATTTTCTATGTCTGTTGTTGTTAGATGTCGTCAAGTCAGTTCATACTCATAGCGACCCTATGAACAACAGAACAAAACACTGTCTGGTCCTGTGCCATCCTCACAATCATTGCTATGTTTGAGCCCAGTGTTGCAGCCACTGTATCAATCCATCTCATTGAGGGTCTTCCTCTTTTTCACGGACTCTCTACTTTACCAAGCATGATGTTCTTTACCAAGCATGATGTTCTTATCAAGTTCAAGAAGACAAAGTAAAGTATTATAATGAAATGTGCAAAGGACTGGAGTTAGAAAACCAAAAGAGAAGAACACACTCAGTATTTCTCAAGCTGAAAGAACAGAAGAAAAAAATTCAAGCCTCGAGTTGCAATAGTGAATGGTTCTATGGGCAAAATATTGAGTGATGCAGGAAGCATCAAAAGAAGATGGAAGGAATACACAGAATAACTGTACGAAAAAGAATTTGTTGGCATTCAACCATTTCAGGAGGTAGTATATGATCAAGAACTGATGGTATTGAAAGAAGAAGTCCAAGCTGCACTGAAGGCATCGGCAAAAAACAAGGCTCCAGGAATTGATGGATACCAGTTGCGATGTCTCTGGAAGTGCCCACTCAACTGTGCCAAGAAATTTGGAAGACAGCTACCCGGCTAACCAACTGGAAGAGATCTATATTCGTGCCCATTCCAAAGAATGATGATCCAACAGAATAGGGAAATTATCAAACAATATTGTTCATATCCCACGCGAGTAAAATTTTGCTGAAGATAATTCAAAAACGGCTGCAGCAGTACCTCAGCAGGGAACTGCCAAAAATTCGAGCAGGATGCAGAAGAGGATGTGGAATGAAGAATGTCATTGCTGATGTCAGATGGATCTTGGCTGGAAGCAGAGAATACCAGCATGATGTTTACCTGTGTTTATTGACTATGCAAAGACATTCAGCTGTGTGGATCATAACAAATTATTGATAACATCTCTATGTCTAGGCTTATATATTCTCTTTGGCTGTCATTAGTCTACCATTTAATCCATTCACTGAGTTTTTAATTTAAATATTTATATTTTTCACTTTTAAAAGTTCTATTAGGCTCTTTTCTAAATTTCCTTGTCATTTATTTCATAATTAAATTTATCATTTCATTCTTTATTTCTGTAAACACTTTATATTTAATTATCTAGTAATTTAAAAATCTAAATCTTCGTGGGTCGAAATCTGTTATTTCCTTTTTCCCTGTTATGACTTTTTTCTTTGTGTTTTTGATGAATTTTGATTGTTATTTTAGTGAGACTAAAATACAATGTCTTCCTCACAAGGTTGTTGTGAGAATTAAATCAATATGTGTAATACACTAAGAAGAATGCCTATTAATAATTGCTAGCTATTATTATTCTCATTTTATGATTGTTAAAATCTAGATGTAACTGATTACTGGAAAACAAGATTATAAAATCTAAATTCTCTGATTCCAGTGGAGAAGAAACCTATTTGCCTAAACAAGGTTGAATTCTACTTTTGAATTTCAGCATTAATTTATTAGCATCTACCACGTTCATGCACTATGCTTTTCTTAGAAAAATTTAAGTTGCTACCAACAGAAGAGAGTCCCTCGGTGGTGCAAATGGTTAACACACTTGGCTTCTAACCAAAAAGTTGGAGGTTCCAGTCCACATAGAGGTGCATCGGAAGAAAGGTCTGGTGATCTATTTTTACAATATCTGTCATTGAAAATCCTATAAAGAACAGTTCTACTCTGACACACTTGGGGTCACCATGAGTTGGGATTGACTCAACAGCCACTGGTTTTACTGGTTATCAACAGAAATTCAGTGTTAAAGACAATATCAACAGAGATCTGTGGTCTGCAAATGTCTTTGCAAAAAATAGACGGGCAAAACCTTTCTGACTTCACTGTTTCTTCCAATTTTGGATTCAAACTGTGACTTCCACTTAGCTAACGAATAACATACAATTGTCAGTATAAATGCTTTGTACTTCATTGGTTTACTGGAAACTAGAAATAAAATTATTTTCTCTAGTTGGTTGTCTTTATTTATGTTTGTAATACATAGTAGAATTAATGTGAAAGGAAAGTCAAAGTAGGAGCCTTTCTTCTTCCAGTATCTTCTCAAATTGCTGAGAGTTTGGGTGCCAACTCTTGCTTTCTAACCTTCACAGTACCTACCCGTCCATATGGTAATGGATAGCCATATGTGGCTATTGTACATTTTAAATTGTGACTAGTATGAATTGATATGTTCTCTAAGTGTAAAATACATATTGAATTTCAAAACATTTGTAAGAAAAAATATAAAATATCTTATTAATATTTTTATATTGGTTACATTAACATTTTCGATAGATTGGTTTAAATAACATATTATTAAATTTCACTTTTTTAATATTTTAAATGTGGCTATTAGAAAATTTTAAATGACAAAGCTGGATCACACTACATTTCTGTTGGATAGCACCGGTCTACACAGCCACCATAAATTCTTTTTGACACAGCCCTTAGTTCTCCCAACTAAGAACCAGTCATCACTTTCCTTTACTGAGCGAGTATAAGGACGAAGAAAATGGCATTTTCAGTTCCTAAACTGACAGCTCTGTCAGTTCAAACTTAAAAAGTGGTTCACAGCCAAAAAAATGATCTCACTTCACTTTGATTGCATTTACTCTGCTTCTGGACAAGGTGTTAGTTATCGCCAAGACCCAAAATAAAGCTTTTCAGCCTTCACTTATATCTTTAATCCAATTTAACTTGGATTGGGGCAGAGGGTTCAGTCGGGAGAGAAGGGAGAAGACAGAAGGAGAAAAGACAGGGCTACTTCATCATTTAAATTAACTAGGAAACAATTTTTTTTTTTTTATCATCAGATAATCTAGCACTACATAGACAGATCTGTATAATTTAGGTAAAAGTGAATGATGGAAGGAATGATTCCCCAGGATAATGGTCTCGATACTCACATACCCACCAGGAGTCACCAAATCCACCAGTAATTACAAAATCCTTCTCTTGGAAGTGTTCCTAAACAGGATCTTGTACTGTATGCCCATACCTCTCCCAAGGGCCCACTGACTGGTCACAGCCAGGCCCACACAGAGGAGAGGGGCCTCTCTTTCAGCACTGCGGTCTCTTGCTCAAGCTGTACGTGGGAAGGCTTGAGGGGACAGACGGGACAAAGAAGCTACCAGAGAGGATTTTCCACCAACAGCTCAGTAAGGGATATTTCCCTCAGCTGTGGAAGAAGAAGGCATAGAATATTAAATTCAATTATGATATGATTAATGTAATCAATGTCACTGAACTGTACGTATAAAAATTGTTGAATTGGAAAGTGTTTTATTATATATATTTTTACCACACATGCGCGCGCACACACACACACGCAAAACAAAGCATAGCTTAAAAAAAAAAATTAACTACAGGCTCATAATCCTTTACCCACAATTCCAAAATCTAGAAAGCTCTGAAAACCAAAATCTTTTTCAGGATTCATCTGGGGGCAATACCATACCTGAACTAATATATAGGGCTATCTTCAGTCTTTCTTTATCCCACTTAGCATATGTTTCACTTGAGTTAGGGGCAGTGGGTTTAGTGGGGAGAGAAAGGAGCAGATACATTTCACTCAGACACAGTGATGTGTTTGGCTATGAGCTACTGCCCAGAATCCCCTGGGTGTGTCACGTCATGTACGGTATACTCAAGATAGATTACATTCATAAGGTCCAAAACATTTGGAATTCTGAGAGGAAACTGGCTCCTCAGATTTCAGATAACGGATTTGAGGCTGCTTGAGGGACATTACATCTCAGAAGGCCAGTCAGTCACTCAAAAGTTCCTTTTTCCTTCTGTACTTTAGTTCCTCATTTTCACAATCCTGCTCTAACTTGAAGGTAACTCAGTGGATGATTTAATAATTGCCAGGTTGAATTGTGTCCCCCCAAAAGATGTTGCATCAAGTCAATTCTGATTCATAGCAACCCCATGTGACAGAGTAGAACTGCCCCATAGGGTTTGCAAGGAGCAGCTGGTGGATTCGAACTGCCAACCTTTCGGTTCGCAGTCGAATACTGCACCGCCAGGGCTCCATCAGGTAATTACAGTAATTAAATTAACTGTCTCTAAATTTATTAAAACAGAAAATGGATATGTAGAATAATTTTAGTATAACTATAAAGAGAAAAAGAATCCCAGGAATCATGAGAAGAGACTAGCCTGTGAAGATATAATTTTGTTACTATTATAAATTACTTTGAGACGCTATGCAGCATTCTAATCTATTGAGAGAGCTTGATTGTTCTGTTAAGAATTATGGTTTTACTTTATTTTCATTAAAGACTTTAAGGATTTGGGTAGGAATTGACAACTAAAAATATAATTAGACATCTGGTGCCCAGCTCTTGGTTTCTAATACCGTTCTCTATTAAAATAAACCAGGGCTACTTGGAGAAATGGCTGATTCTAAGAATGGGGTAGGCAACACAGAAGGTGCTCAAAACAAACAACAACAAAATAGAAGCACCCCACACTGAAGGAGATATGTCAAAGGAACATAGGAGCCAGCTAAAAGAACTCCCAACGGTCAAAGCTGGAACAATGTAAGTAACAAAGTAATACTGGAATCTAATATTAATCCAAGTAATCCAAAGTATAAAATAAATATCCATGATGCCATGCTGATATAAATAAATTATTGAATAAATTAGTAAATGGGGGATAAGAAACAAATTTCCTGTGCAGAAGAATTCCAAATAATTTATGTAGACCCTCTATCCTCAAGGAGAAGGAGCATAACTCCCTATACATTAAGCGTGGACTGTGCATAGTCACTTCCTTCCAGGGTGCAGTATGGGAAAGGGGGAAAAAAGAGTCACTTTACAGTGGAGGCAGCTGTTAAACCCTGTATCAGATAGCCGAGCAAGGCCAACATCGACATCAGAAATTATGTTTTATGTACTGTAGACGTGATGTGCAGAGAAGGATACTTTACCTCTGTGCTCCTCCTGCCAGTAATCCATACTCCCAGTCTTATCATGAGAAAAAAAAATCAGAGAAATTCCAGCAATGGGGCATCTTACAAAATACCTGACCAGTACCCCTAAAAACCTTCAATGTCTCAAAAACCAAGGAAAGTCTGAGAAATTGCCATGGCCAACAGGAGCTTAAGGAGACATGACAAGTAAATGTGATGTGATATCCTGGATGAGACACTGGGACAGAAAAAGAACATTAGGAACTTCTAAGGAAATCTGGATAAACAATGGACTTTAGTTAATAATAATGGATGAATATTGGTTCATTAATTTTAACAACAGTACCATACTAATATGAGATGTTTATAATAGGGAAACCGGGCACAGGGCATATGGAAGCCTTCTGTACAATCTTCTCAATTTTCAGTAATTGTAAAACTATTCTAAAAAATAAAATCTATTAAGATATATGCAGTTATGGTTTGCTCCCAGGTTTCAGCACCAAAAAAAAAAACAAAACACAAAACATATATAATTAGATCTGATTTGCCTTAACCAGGAAATTAAAGAAAATCGTACACGGTTTCTTTAACAACACTTCTAATTATCTGGTGTTGGTGAAAGCGTTTATGGTTTCTTTCTTGGAAATGTTTCCTTAGTAACTATTCGTATAGCACACCAGATGGATGCTGCATATTTGTTATTGCTTACTGCCCTTTGGACCTAAATTTCATTTTGCATGATGGCAGAAGATGAGAAAACTAATCAAAAGTATACTAATAAATGTATACTTCTTCTCATTAAAAAAAAAATCCCATGTTACCATTTCTGTCTCCCTGAGAGAGGGTTAAATATGTAACTCTATATATAGCCTACATATGCAGTGATTATATTCAAACATTACCAAACTGCTATTTGTGTGCTTTCGAGTACTATTGCTCCAGTTTAGAAATTCAGAATGCTAGTATGGTCAGTCTATATAATACACAAGCTATAATGTACCTTTCAAAACTGTGCACCACATAGAATTTCTACATGCCAGTCTATTTGGGTCTCTTTGACCCCTTCTGCTTGCGTGGGGTCATCTTAATCTTGACTTGAAAATCCAGGGAAGGTTACCTCATCATAAGGGCCCCTCTGCAATCTCAGGGTTCCCCAAAGACATCAATACCTGAAGCTACTGCTCCACTTATACCAGTTTAAACCACTTACACCAGCTATTGCTTGGTATGTTGAGAGCTACCCTTGCATTCCTTTTCTGAAAGTTCCTCTCTAGTATAGTCAGTTTATCTTCTCTTCCCCTTTGAGCTACCACCTAGAGCCTATCTCCTACTATATCTCATGGTTCTTGCCCAGCTGTAGATCTGGGTAGTGACTTCAGAAAAAGGTCCATCAGTCATTTCTTCCCTAGACATATACCATCTCACACAATCTGAAGTAATACAATCCGCGTTTTACAAAGGGTTCAGAAAGTTAGTTTTTTGGGTAATGAGATTTTAATTCGCTCATATTTAAATTTCTTTTTTTCTTTTGGCCATTAAGCTCAATTCCATTATCTTTGTTGTCATCTTTCAGGAATGAATTCCAGTAAATTCTGTTTTGAGTCACCTCCACAGATAAGCAGAGAAAGACACTCCATGCATAAATAGATTATTCATCTATGATGTATGAGACCCATGGGATTCTTTGTGGTGGTAGTCTTTTTCCCCGCCTTCTTTCCAGCAGGTAGATTCATTTCCACCCAATTTTCACAAGAACATGTGAAAATTCTGCCCCAACCCAGGCTAAAGGTATAGGTTGTCGTTGTTGTTGTCAGGTCATTGGTTAAAAAAAACAAAACAAAACAAAAAACCAAACCTGTTGCCATGCAGTCAATTCTGACTCACAGCGACACTATGGGACAGGGTAGAACTGCCCCATAGAGTTTCCAAGGAGCACCTGGTGGATTCAAACTGCCGACTCTTTGGTTAGCACCACAACACTTAACCACCATTGGTAGGCACCCCTTAAACTGGTCCCAACAGCATTGTGTTTGTTCATCTTAAACAGCTGCATGTTCGAAGATTGAGTATGACAGCCCTTGCCCAGAGAGTACAGTGAGCTGAGACTCCAACTGGCCACAAGAATTCTCCAATCGTTTCTCCCTCACAAAAATCTATGGTGCAGTTCTCCTTTACCCACTTGATTATTTTCTGTATATAAAAAAGTTGTTTCCAAAGCTCCAAACAATTTTCTGGAGGACCCTGTCTCAGTGAGCTAGTGCTTCCATAACAAAAATACTAAAATGAGTGGCTTTAAAGAACAGAAATTTATTGTTTTGGAGGCCAGAAGTCTTAATCAGGGCATCAGCTCTAGGGGAGGATATCTCTTCGTCAGCATCCCTAGGCATTCCTTGGCTCATAGACGGTCCCTCACATGGTTTTTTAACTCCTGTTAGTATGTCTTGGTGTCTACTCTGCTCTTTTTATAAGACATCATTCAGAAGTAATTGGGTTTAGGACCCACTGGACTCTCTTATGACCTCATTAACATAAAAAAGAAAAACTCTGTTTCCAAATTGGGTCATATTTACAGGACAAGGGTTAGGATGTCCACGTATAATTTGGGGGGACATAATTCAATCCATAACAGTTCCTTTTTCTTTGTACAATTTTTTATTGAGATATAATGACATAAAATTCACCATTTTAAAGTGTACAATTCTGGGTTTTTTAATATACTCACAATGTTGTGCAACCATCATCACTATCCAGTTCCAGAACATTTCTATCACTCAAAAAGAAACTCTGTATGTGTTAGCAGTCACTCCCAGGGTTCCCCTTCCCCCATCCCCTTGCAATCACTAATCTACTATCTGTCTCTGTGGATTTTCCTATTATAGATATTTTATATGAATAGAATCATACAACATGTAGCCTTTATGTCTGACTTCTTTCACTTAATGTATTGTTTTCAAGGTTCATCCATGTTGTAGCATAAATCAGTGCTTTATTCTTTTTATAACTGAATAATATTCCATCGTATGTATATACCACATTTTATCAGTTCTTCAGTTGATTGATATTTGGGTTGCTTCTACTTTTTGGGTATTATGAATAATGCTGCTTCAACATTTGTGTACAAGTTTTTGTGTGACCATATGTTTTCAGTTCTCTTGGGTATATATCCAAGAATGGAATTGCTGGGTTATATGGTAATTTTACATTTAACTTATTGAGGGACTGACAAACAGTTTTCCACAGGAGCTGCAGCATTTTACATGTCCACCAGCAATGTATGAAGGTTCCAATTTCTCAACATCCTCTATAACACTTGTTATTATCTGTCATTTTTAGTATAGCCATCCTATTGGGTATGAAGTGACATCTCATTGTGATTTTGATTTGTGTTTCACTTATGACTAATAATGTTCAAAATCCTTTCATATGCTTATCGGATATTTGTGTATCTTCTTTGGAGGATCCATTTTTAAAATTGGGTTATTTGTCTTTTAATTATTCAGTTGTAAAAGTTCTTTATATATTCTGGATACTACATATATGACTTGTAAATATTTTCTCCCATTCTGTGGGTTGTCTTTTTTTTTTTTTTTTAATTGTACTTCAG
>NW_004444026.1:4571726-4604899 GCF_000243295.1 Trichechus manatus latirostris | reverse complement strand
GGACTAATCTTTCCCTTATATCTTAGTTTTCTTCATTCTCCCTTGCTCCCGAAGGGGTGAGACCAGTGGAGTATCTTAGATGGCTGCTCACAGGCTTTAAAGACCCCAGACACTACTCACCACAGTAGAATGTAGAACATTTTCTTTATAAATTATGTTGTGCCAGTTGAGCTGGATGTTCCTTGAGACCATGGCCCCCACAGCCCTCAGCCCAGTAACTCAGCCCCTCAGGGAGTTTGGATGTGTCTATGGAGTTTCCATGACCTTGCCTTGGACAAGTTGCTCTGGCTTCCCCAGTATTATGTACTATTTTACCCTTCATCAAAGTTACTGCTTATCTATTGTCTGTTTAGTGTTTTTCCATCCCCATCCCTCCCCTCCTTCGTAATCATCAAAGATGGTTTCTTTTTGTATGTAAACTTTTTCATAAATTTTTACAATAGTGGTCGCATACAATATTTGTCCTTTTGTGATTGACTTATTTCACTCAGCATGATGCCCTCCAGATTCATTTGTGTTATGAGATGCTTCACAGATTCATCATTGTTCTTTATCATTGTGTAGCACTCCATTGTGCATATGTACCATAGTTTGTTTATCCATTCATCTGTTGATGGGCATCTAGGTTGTTTCCATCTTCTTGCTATTGTGAACACTGCTGCAGTGAACATGGGTGTGCATATGTCTATTTGTGCGATGGCTCTTATTTCTCTAGAATATATTCCTAGGAGTGGGATTGCTGGATCACATGGTATTTCTATTTGTAGCTTTCTAAGGAAGTGCCATATCATTTTCCAAAACGGTTGTATCATTTCGCATTCCCACCAGCAGTGCATAAAAGTTCAAATCTCTCCACAGCCTCTCCAACATTTGTTATTTTCTGTTTTTTTGATTCGTGCCAGTAATGCTGGGGTGAGATGGCATCTCATTGTGGTTTTGATTTGCATTTCTCTAATGGCTAGTGATCACGAGCATTTCCTCATGTGTCCGTTAGCTGCTTGAATGTCTTCTTTGGTGAAGTGTCTGTTCATTTCCTTTGCCCATTTTTTAATTGGATTATTTGTCTTTTTGTGGTAGAGGTGTTGGATTTTCTCATAGATTTTAGAGATTAGACCTTTGTCGGATTTGTAATAGCCAGAATTTTTTCCCCAGTCTGTAGGTTCTCTTTTTACTCTTTTGGTGAAGTCTTTTGATAAGTGTGGATTGTCTTTTCACTTTCTTGATGCACAAATGTTTTTAATTTTGATGATGTCCAATTTATCTATTTTTCTTTGGTTGCTTTTGAAAAACGAAATCTATGTAGAACCTCAATACGTAAAATAAACAAAAAATGAAAGTGCTCTGGTGAAGTAATAATGCAGATCCGATAACCATGATCATAACGGAAGCCGTCCCACAGCATCCAGTGGCCCCTGTGACATCTCATGCGGTTATGGAAGGCTTTGGGGCTGGTCTGTCAGTGTAAGTTTTTCCACTCACCACCTTTCCTGGTGCTTTACTCTGATGTCTGACAGGTTTAAGAAATACATATGGTGAAATTATATTCTGGGATTTTAACTAACTTGTTCTGTTCTTCTCCTAACCCAAACCTACTTGAATTATGCGACACTACCTAACACTTGCACTCAGAGGAGCAGTTGTTAGAAAGGAAATAAGTTTTAAGTGCAAGCTTTGACAATCTGAGGGCAAGGAGATGGTGATTAAGTAGAACAGGCCCCTTTCCACCCTCCCTAACTAATTAAAGAACTCTCAGATTGGGAGAGAGACAGAGAGAGAGGAGAGGAGGAATAAACTTAGAAGGAGAATAAGGGGCATGTCCTCTGCCCCCACCTCAGCTCCCCAAAATGAGTTGGGGGGTACCCAGTGGAACATTTTTTTAAGTTTGGGGAGGCTGCTTCCCCCCACTCCATGCCATTCTGGTGGTGCAAAGTAGAAATGGTGACATAGTGTATGAACTTCAAGAGGCAATCTCATCCAACCTCATAGCTTCAATTGTATTTTATATGCCAGCAACTTCCAAATGATACCTCTAGGCCAGACTTTCTCGTCTATACTCCAGACTTAGACATACAACTTGCCTACTGAACATATCCATTCAGATATCCCACAGGCATCTAAAATCAAACATGTTGAAACCAAATTTATAATCTTTCATCATGCAAACTGTTCTTTTACCCGTTTCCAATAAAAACATTCCCTATCTCAGTAAAACTGACGTCTCCACATAGATATTTACTAGTCATGTCAAACTTAACAAGGACAAAACTAACTCTTGACTTTTTCTACCTAGTCTTTACCATCGTAGTAAATGGTACTACTAGACACCCTGCTGTGTAGACAAAAACTTTGAATGCTATATTTGATTTCTCTCCTTTACTTACTTTACACTCCCAATCTAAACTCAAAACTCTGTTGTTCCAGTCCCAACTTTGGAGATCTGTCCAGTATATGCCACTTCCACTGCCACCACCTCAGTCCAAGCCATTGTCATCTCTTACTTGGGCTAAAACAATAGTCTTGTAAATGTCTCCTGGATTCCACCGTGGGAACCATCCATTTTCCATGAGAAGCCAGAGAGAACTTTTTAAAACACACTTTTTTTTTTCCAGAGGTGTCCCATTATGCATAAAATTGACATTCTTTCCTCTGACTTAAAAAGCTCTTCTTGATCTGGCCCCTATCTTCCTCTTTAACCTCACCCAAGGCCACTCTCAGCCTCACTCACCACATCAAGCCACAGTGACCTTCTTTCTGTTCCTAGGGTGGCTAGACAACACAGAGGACACCCAGTTAAATTTGAATTTTAGATGTTGTTGTTGTTAGGTGCAGTCAAGTCACTTCCGACTCATAGAGACCCTACGTACAACAGAACAAAACACTGCCCTGTCCTTCGTCATCCTCACAATTCATTGCTAGGTTTGAGCCCATTGTTGCAGCCACTCTGTCAATCTATCTCATTGAGAGTCACCCAGTTAAATTTGAATTTTAGATAAACAATTTGTTTTTGTATAAGTATATCCCAAATATTGCATGGGACATACTTGTACGTTAAAAAAAGTTGTTTATCTGAAATTCAAGTTTAACCAGATGTCCTGTATTCTTCTTTGCTAAATCTGGCAACCCTATCTGTCCGTCCTCTCACCACGCTCATTTCTGCCTTAGAGAATTTCACTAATTGTTTTCTTTTCCTTAATGCTCTTCCTCCTATTTTTTTTTATTGTGGTAAATATAAATGTAACGAATTGTCAGCCTTTTTAACGCTATTCACTTGTACAATTCAGTGACATTAGTTATGTTTATCGTCATCTGTTTCTAAATTTTCCCATCACCCTTAACAGAAGCTCTGTGTTTCCTAAACTTGAGTCCCCCTTTCCCTTCCCTCCCACTCACCGTTGGTAACCACTAATAAACCTTTGTCGCTGCACACTTGCCTATCCTAGATATTGCATGAAAGTGGAATCACACAATATTTGTCCCTTTCTGACTGACTTTTTTCACTCAGTATGGTGTTGTTAAAGTTTATCCATTTTCCACCTATTTTTTTGCATGGTTGGCTTGTTTTTGTTCTTCAGAACTCAGTTTAAATATCATCTCCTCAGACAGGCCCCCTAACCCAGTTCATAGTGGTCTTCTCTGCCACATCACTCTGTTTTAATGCTTTGCATAGCAGTCACTACAGAGAGATTTATTGACCACTTGACTGATTGGTGATTATCTACACCAGCCCTACCCCACTAAAATACTTTTCCTTGTTCAGCACCGTACCCTCAATATCTAGGATGGTGCTTGGCACATAGTAAATACTCAATAAATATTTGTTGACTGGATGATTGAATGAAAGTGTTTAAGCCACAAAGTTGAGTCATCTTTTAATCCTTCCTCTTTTTCCCTGGGTGCTCACATCCAATCAATCACTAAATCGTGTCCCCAAATCCCACTAAATATATCTATTCTCTTCTCCTCGTGCCCACAAACACTGCCCGAGGCGCCCTTCCTTACCACCTCCTCCCCCGCCCCAGACTAGGTAGGACGCCATCACACTCTCTAGCATCCTGAACTGTGTGGCTGTCACTCATACTCCCACAAACTGAATTCTCAAGTAGTGTCTATCTTCTCTGTTAGACTAAACTGCACAAAGAAGGGACTGAGTCTGTCTACATGTTGCTGTATCCTCCACACCTCAGAGGAAGCCTGACACATGTAAATATTCAATAAGCGTTAGCTATTATTATTTTAGTGCAGTTACAATTTCGTTTCAGTGAAAGATGCATGCTAATTAGAATTAAAATAAATATGCTGTTACTAGTGACAATAGCACTGTAGATACTTCTGATTTCCTGCGTTTCCTACCAAACTCAGTTAATTTAGCTCAACAGTTCTCAAATGTTTAGGTGTCAGGAACCCTTGACACTCTTAAAACTTATCGAGGACTTCAAAGAGCTTTAGTTTATGTGGATTTTAACTATTAATATTTGCTGTATTAGAAATTAAAACAGACATTTTTAGAATATTTGTTAATTCATTTAAAAATTACAATAATAAACATGTTAATATAAATAGTATTTTATAAAAAAAACTGTATTTTCTAAAACAAAAATGTTTAGTGAGAAGAGTGGCGTTATTTTACGTTTTTGCCAATTTCTTTAGTGTCTGGCTCAGTAGAAAATAGCTGGGTTTTTATATCTGCTTCCGAACTCAATCTGTTGTGATATGTTGTTTTGGTTGAAGTAGACGAAGAAAATGCAGTCTCACACATATGAATAGCATTTTCAGTTAATTGTGGGTATTCTTTGATACTACACCAAAACTGAACAAGTGATACTTTCTTAAGATTGGTTGCAGTGTGGAATCTGAAAATATATTAGTGAACTTTTTATACACTCTTAATCAAAATCCATTACTCTTTTTTTGTGCTTTTATTGGATTTTTAGCCATGCATGATTTTGTAGCATCATGCGTTGGTCCTTTTGAAAATATTAATTTACTAAGTTATGCAAGTCTTCCAAAAGACACATTTCATTAAGTAACATTTAAAAAAATCTCATTATTTAACATCACCACTGATCTCATCAGAGAAGTCTTTACTTATTGGGAGCTATGAAGCTCGTGGTGGTGGATACTGATTTACTAAAATGCTAATTTGTACCTGAAAGTTCCAATATTATAATTGGCAACAGATACTGTCAATTGTTTTCCTCGAAGTGCTTTACTTTGTTCATTTTTAAGGAAATATCTGCCAAATACCAGATATCTGCTTAAATAACCATAATTTGGATGTGAGTAATTTTTTCAAGTAAAATGGTGTCTCGTGAAAAAAGTGGCATGTTTCCCTCACAACTCCAATGATCACACAGGTGCTTTCCTTGAGACAACTGTCATAGTTCAGTATGCGGCAGAAGAGCTTTATGCGTACTTCTCACTTTGTTCGTAGAATACTAAGGATACGTGTACTCAAGGGGCTAGAGCTAATAAATTTAATAATTTAATAATTTTTGCTGCTTTGTCAAGGACATTCTGAAGGGAAACTGACATCTTTTTTTGCTGTGCGTGTGTGGTGATGAAGAATACAACGACAACTGATAGAGTTTGGCATTATGTGTTGTTCACGTTAAGGTGCTAGCAGTTCTGCACCATCAGGACAAATATCAACAGAGTAAAAAAGGCAAATAATGTCCTAGTATTGTTGTGAAAATAGTTTTGACTGTATAGATTCTCTGAAAGATCTGGGACTCCATGAATAACACTCTGAGAACCACCGACTTAGGTTAACTATACGATGGAGCTCTTCAGAGACTTTGGACAATTCCATTACGCTGGAGAAGGAAGAGGTCACCTTTGCCTAGTCTACTTTCTTTGACCAAAAACTGTAGCCTAGTGTTTAGCACAGTGTTTAAACCTTACCACAGTGATTAATACAAGAAAGTTCATTCTGATCAAACTTGAGTATTGGATTGAGTTCTGGAAACAGACACTTAAAGGGATCTTGACAAAACCAAAAAATCACCACAATAGGAAGGGACTCAGAAGCCATGATACACAAGGAATGATTAAAGAATGTCTGTCCTAAGTAAGAGAAGGGGCTATTTTCAACCAATGCATGAGTTGCCATGTATAAAAGACATTGAGCTCAGTCTGTGTTTATTCAGAAGGCAAGATATACATAATGTTCAATGGATAGATGTTACAGGGAGGTAGATTCTTACTCAATGTAAGAACTTCCAAACAACTAGAGCTATTAAAAAAATTGAATGGGCTACTCATGAGATCACTAGTTCCTGTCATTACAAGAGCTCTGATTAGGCAGAGCCCGAATAACCGTCAAAGCAGGGTATTGTGGAATAGGGATCAGAGACCTTCACTCCAAATGCAATTTAATCTGTGATATGGAGACTGGGTTTCCACACAGCAGTTATCAACAAGGCTGTTTGACTAGCAGGGTCACTTGTACTCTTAGGCCAAAACTCATAAGCTGAAACAGGATATGTATGCATTTATTGAAATAAATTGAGTACCACACTGTTAGTATTGGTTTCTATTCATAAACAGTATGACTTTGAGCAGATAAATCGTTCCATGTCTCTGAGCCTCAACTTCCTCACTGGCCATAAATGAATAGTAATACCTTCCCCTTATATGTCACAAAAAAACTTGTAGAACTAGGAAGGAAAAGGACGTAAAACAAAATCTAAATTGTGGCTCAGTCTTCTGAACATTAGAACAATGATATGGTCTAGAGGAAAGGGAACAAGATTTGGATTCAGAGGCGTAGATTTGAGAAGGCTTGGATTTATGGAATTGAGTAAACCTTTCACCCTCTCTGAGGTCACTACCGTATCAGAGAAGGAAACTGATAACACCTCATCAGGTTGTCAGGAAGTAGAGAATGTACCTAAAAGAGCTTTGTAAACTCTAAAGTGGCGTGCCAACTCATACCCAAGCCAGCAGACGTGTTCAGTTTTTATGTATACTATTGGCTCCCACGGTGCTTTAACATTTTTCACTTGCTTGCCAGTCTTTTTAGAAGGGAAGTTTTATATGAAAATCTGGATTTCTGGCTTGTCTTGACAACACTGATCTGACTTTCTCAGGGAGCACAGTCACCAAGACTGTCTCCCATGCCGAACTGATGGAAGACTAGGTGTAGGTGGCCGTTTATCACTGTGCATACTTCTTGTTTTCATTGTACCCAAATTTTTCTTGTAATAGAGTGAAGAGGAAAATGAAGCATTTCCTAGATTCATGTCTCTATTAGAAGTTAGAAAATGAAAGCTAGACTGAGAGTATCACATAGTTCAAGAAAAATGGGATAAAGTGCATTTCTTTGCAAAAACTAAGAATATTCTAATGTGTTTAGTATGCAAAGCAAGTATATCTCTATTCAAAGCATATACCCTAAGATGCCTTTATAAAATAACCCTCATCTGAAAAATTGTGATCCCTACTCTAACATGTTTTACAACATTAGCGAGGATTATGTCCTTATCTACTATTTATCTTTTTTCCTCTCTTCTATTTAGCAGTATGAGAATTGCCATTACGTTCCTTACTCTGTGATCTTGAAACTATTATAAAGTTTTGTAGTGTCAGCTGGTAAGATTCCAAGTGCCTCCAATCTAAGTACGAATTACATATTTTTCTATTTCCATCAGCCTCTCCCCGCCCCCATTTCCAGCCCAGGATTTTAAGCCATGTTACAATGCTTACCACTTGTAATGATCTTTAATTTTCTTAAGGGGGACCTCATCAATGAGCCCAAGGCAACATTTCCAAACTATTGAACACTTTGACGGAAAGTAAAAGATACAGTGGATCTCAAGATGGGTGACGTCATTTAGCATAAACAAATGGAAGAGTAACTGAATTAATTTTTATCCAGATGTTTTAGTATCAGCGGACAGACCCTTTAATAAATTGAATGACAGAGCACAACTAGTATGTCCACTATCTTCTACAGGAAATCATTCAAGCAAGATTTAAGTTAATTCATGGCATAAGATAGATTATAAAGTCTAAAAGGCAGCCAGTTTGCATTTCCTCCTAGAAGATACACAGTTGGCTCTTACTACCTTCCTCTGAGGTAATAATTCTAACTTTATTTAATGTCATCAACACACATCCAAATATCCAGACTAAAGACTCAGAGTTATCATTGAGTTGTTCTTCTTCTTGAATTTCCATGTTAATTTAATTACTGTTTCATGAATTTTACTCTAAAATGTCTCTGGAAATTTAGGTAGGGGGTTAGGAATGGCTCGCTGAGAAGGATCGTTTGAATAAAAACTGGAGGGAGGTGGAGCCAGAGTGCCTGGTGGAGACTCAGGAGGAGCTAGGCCAGGGTGGGAGGAGAAGAGTGGGCAAGAGGAGAGAGTAGAAATGAGGTTAGACAGGTGACTGCGATGAAGGAGGGAAGTGCCAGATCATGCTGGGCCTTGTTGGCCATGGTAAGGACTTTGGCTTTTACTCTGAGTGAGAGGGGTCACTGGGGAGGTGTGAGCTAGAGAATTGCATGATCTGTTTTAAATTACAATAGGATCACTCTGCCTGCTATGCCAAGAAGAGATTGACTTGGGACAACCAAGAGAAGGATGATGGTGGCTTGGATCAGGGTGGCAGCAGCAGAGCTTGTGAGAAGCGATCAGGTTCTGTATACATTGTGTGAAGCCAAAAAGATTTGCTGACACCTTGGACAAAGGGTAGAGAGAGGAGACAATAGTGACCCATAGATATTTGGCTTGAGCAACTGCAAGGATCCAATTGCCGTGAACTAAGAAGGGAAGACCATGGGAGGAGCAGGACTGAGGGCATGGCAGAGGGATCAGAAGCTCAGTTCGGGGTGGATTCCATACCCAAGCAGAGCTGTTGGATGGGCAGTTTGGGATATGTAGCTTCCACACCCAGGAATAGTAGCCTGCTTGCCTTTCTGTGAATGCCTCATTCTGTCATATCTACTTGCTATTTTGCACATGCCCTTTTTATAGCCTCTTCCCTTCCTCTGCTTGCCTAAAGGTACTTTCCTCTGGGTCTCTAATTTATCACGTAGTGCATTGATTGCAATTATTGTTTTCACTTATCTGTTCCTTTCACAATATTGCCCTGCTACTAGTCAGTCGTCAGTGTACATCTGATTAAAAAAAAAAAAATCAAGAGAAGTTCACTGAGTAACGGAAACATAAGATACCATGGAAGGAGCCCTGGTGGCACAGTGGTTAAAGCGCTAGGCTGCTAACTGGTAGGTTGGCAGCTCGAACCCGCCAGCTGCTCCACGGGAGAAAGATGTGGTGATCTGGTTCCATAAAGATTTACAGCCTTGGAAGCCCTATGGGGAAGTTCTACTCTGTCCTATAGGGTCGCTATGAGTTGAAATTGACTCAACAGCAACAGGATGGGTACCATAATCTCCTATGTTCAGTTGTTAGACTTTCTGGTATATGTTGCTATTTCTCTTCTCCCACAAAAGGGAGCTATTTGGCACATATTGTTTCAATCAATGTGAATTAAATTTTATTTTTGTTGATGTGCTTTTATTCATATACCCTTGGGCTTGCAATTTATCAAGTAAGAGGAATATCCAGCACACAGAGTCTCTAATAGCTTCCTTTTATTATTAGATCAATGATGGTCTGAATTATTGAGAAAGGAAATATCTAGGAAGAGAATGCCTCAATTCCTTGAAAATGGCACTGAAAGGAAGATGTGGTAATATAAAAATATTAACAATAAAATTGTTATTTCATTTTGGGGCACATGAATCCTTATTTACGGAAACTTGGAACCATTTTCAAAGTATATTCTCAGCAGCCAATGACTTAATAATAATAGTATGGCCTCTGAATATAAGATGCATGGATTGTATCTTTCTTTAACTTTTGACATATTTTTAAAAAAACTAAAGAAAAAAGCTCATTTTAATAAACCAATTTTTATTACAAAAGTAAATAGAAAAATACTAAAAGTAGACATATGTATGCTTAAAAAAAATTAAAGATGACAGTCATAAAATGAAAAAATTTTCCTCACACCCACCCCCCCACCTCTACCAGCCCACCAGTCTTTCTCCTAAGCCTAACCCAGTTAGTAACTATTTTCCCAAAGATTGTCTCAGCCTTAATATATGTCTATCCTTTTTTTCTTTTTTAACATAAATGGGCCTGTACTACATAATTTACTGCATGGTTTTTTCCACTTAACATCTTAAGCATCTTCAAAAAATAATAGCATGTATCTGCACTCTAATACATATAAATCCACTTTCTTCTTTTGAACAACTAGATAATGTTCCACTGTAGAGATATGCCATAATCTAATGAAACAATGCCCTGTTATTCAACATTTATTGTTGCAACAAAAATGCTACAATGAACGTGTTTGCGTGTGCATGGTCATGTATGTATTGTGTATGCATATGTTTATATACACACACATACACTTAATGCTAATATATTGTAATTGCCATTACAATTTTTGATCTATAAGTGACAACTCTGAGAAACCCAGTAAGATGTACTGATGTCCACAAACACGTGCTGCACAACATTTAATCAGGACCCCAGATTTCTGTTATTGAAGCCACATTAGCAAATCTCTCCACACTCATTCTCAAGATCATTGACTGGTCAATAAGGAAGTAGTAGATGTTGACCGTGCAAAGTTTAATGTAATAGACCTTGAGTTAGATTCAGATTCAGTCATGGCCTCCACAGTCATTCTTTGGGCCAACTAGTAGTCTGTCAAGGTGATGTCACGGTGTTGCGTTCCATAAGTCGGTGTTCTAGCATGACTCACACCTTTTCTCTGAAAGACTCCATTGTCGTTTTGCTCCTGGGTGGAGTGGGGATTTGACTCACTCACTGACTCAGTTCACCAGCACAACCTCAAATCTGCTGATGGGACTTCCATGCGGTGACATTACCTCCATCACACCCTCCTCTCTAGCAAGTAGGTGAAGGTACAGAAAGCCCCCCCCCCATTCTGGGAGGGTCTGTCACTGTGTGAGCCCCACTGCAGGAGCCAGCTTATCCTTTGTGTCCCCACCCCTTCAACCTCTTATCCTCCCTTCACCCCTCCTAATCCTGTTGAGACTCAGACATGTTTGTTACCCAGAGAGGGCTCCCTAATGGGACTTTAAATGCAAAGGGACCATTTAAGAATAATTCAACAAGCTTGGTAGGGGGACTACAATGACTAAACATTGCAGTTAAACCTATATGCTTAATTATGGTTGTATAATTCACCTACAAATAAATTATGCCAGGTGAGTGCAGTTTGAGCCCCAGACCCCCCTCACCCAGGAAATGGTAGTTTCATAGCCTGGGTGACCGGGGTTCGTGCTTAGGTTGATTTCTTTATCCTCTACTCAAGAAGCCCTGGTGGCACAGTGGTTAAAGTGCTGGGCTGCCAGCCAAAAGGTCAGTAGGAGAAAAATGTGGCAGTTCTACCCTGTCCTATAGGGCCACTATGAGTCATCCTCAACTTGACAGCAGTGGGTTTAGTTGGCTGGTTTTTTATCCTGTACTTAAGTTCTGAGGCCCTGGTGGTGCAGTGGTTAAGAGCCTGGCTGCTAACCACAAGGTCGGCAGTTCAAATCCACCAGCCACTCCTTGGAAACCCTATGGGGCAATTCTACTCTGTCCTATAAGGTCTCTATGAGTCGGAATCAAGTAGATGGCAATAGATTGTATTTTGTTTTGTACTCAAGTTCTACTTTTCCCTTACTGCTTCCAGGGTCATTTCTTTACATGTTCCAGTTGACATGGCTAAGCATGTTACAAGATAAATTCCTTGTAATTCTTGGTTTTTGAATTTGCTTCTTTGCTTTCTCCTTCCTCTCAAGAGACGTGGCTGCATCTCCCCAAACATTTCCTTTTCCTCTTTATTTCCCTTGTGGTGCCAACATCTGTATAAAGTTAGTGTTTATTGAGGTCCTTCTGTTTCACCAGAGATGCTTCTGAGACTGCCTCTCTTTGTGGGAAGAGAGGCTATTTTTCTCCCATTCAGGAAACCTTGTTATTGGAAAAGGAAAGACTGGCTTTCAGGTTCAGGCACCAGGAAAAGAGTGCCGACCTCTCTGTCAACACACAATAAAATGAACCCCCTTGACGGTAATGATCATTTCTTCACTTTTAAAACCACTTGAGACGGGCAAGAAATGTCCCTTCAGCACCTTCCCTCTTTAATTCTGTACTGCACACCCCGGGTTGTCCCGAGGTTTGGGATGTTAGCAGATGGAAGGGATGGTGCAGATATGAAGAGGTGAAGTAGAAGGGGAGGCCTGTTTGTTTCATCATCTGGATAGAATGTTGTTACAGGTGGGGATGGGATAAGAAGGCTATTGTCCTGTTCCTCCGGATGGTGCTTATTCTGAGCCACAGTTTTTAGTTTTAGCTGCCTTTCTTGAAATTCTCACAAACAGGCCAGTTAGATGCACCATATACCATTTGCAGGAACCACTTTTTATTCCACCCTTGCCCCTTCTTCATGTTCTGTGCTTTGAAAGTGCAACTGGTCAAGGACCAATGGCAGAAATGTACTGTATCTCTACATACATGGGTAACTTGATCCACCCTGAAGCTCAGTGCAGGGGAAGGAGATCATAACAGGAGGCAGTAGACCTGGTCTCTGGCTTTGCCTCTATCATTTTCTGTCTATGTAGCCTGGAGCAGGTGACTTAGCTTCTCCTGCTCTCCTATGTATGAAAGGCAGAGGGCAGGCCTAGGCTCCTTAAGGTTCCTTCTGTCTTTAATATCCATGAACCAAGCAGTTAGTTTAGTTAATTTAGTTATTGCCTCTATTCTACAAAAAAAAAAAAAAAGAAATTGGAAGTACAAATATGTGATTATTCAAGTCCCATGAGGTAAAGATTACATTAACGGAAAAGCTGCACTAAAGCCAAATGATGTAAGTCAGACCAGATGACCCTCCAAATCCCAGACCATCCAAACCCTGGGATTTTTTTGAGTACATTACTTTTACTTAGAATCAATGGCTTAATAGAGGGGAAATGAGATCACGTAAAATGTGCTCAGTGCCGTGTCTAGAACACAGTAAGCACCAAGAAATAAGAGCTTCTAATAAAAACAATGATGGCTTTGTAGTTAACATCTATAGAAAGTACCCCATAAACTGTATGTAGTTAGGTATTTTATCTACCTGTGTGGTTTCAACTCAGCCAGCTTAGGCTTTTATTTAATATTATATAGGATCACTTTATGAAATATGATTTTTTTTTAATTCCTCATAATTACGGTCTAACTTTACTACAACAAAAGAAAAGTTTAGAAACATGTTTACTCAGGAGGCAGAATGGTCTCTTAAAAGCAGCGTGGGTTTTGGGGACATATGGAGTTTCCTTGTGGCAAAAACTAGAGCCCACATGGTTAAACAGGGTGCCACCTTTGAAGCAGGAGCACCTTTAGTCCTCCTGAGCGTTCATCTGGCCTGGCACTTAAAGCTTCCAGCTACACCTGACTTAATCCAGACCTTTCAAATGCATCCAGCTTCCGATGAATCGAATCTGACTCATGGCAACCCACGTATGTCAGAGTAGAACTGTGCTCCATAGAGTTTTCAATGGCTGGTTTTTTGGAAGTAGATCAACAGACCTTTCTTCCAAGGTATCCCAACCTTTTGGTTAGCAGCCAAGCATATTAACTGGTTGCATACCTTGGCCAGGGACTTCTTTATAGTGCGTAGCCAAGTCTTATTCACAGTGAACTTTCACCTTTGTTCCTTTACCAAATGGTTGCTTTATCATGTCAAAAAATGTGAAGGATTTGTCTTGAGTCATACCCCAAATCAAAGGCTCAGAGTCCTGAATTTGATCCTGCATCTTCAAAAGCGAGATACTTTCTGTCTTGGTGGTCACACTCAGTTGGCTCCAGTTCTGTATAGCTGCCCCACAAAAATGACCTGCCAAAGTCCTGGTGAGGACTTTTATTGTGGTAAATATATCTATATATATATACAAAGGAGTCCTGGTAGTGCAGTGGTTAAGAACTACGGCTGCTAACCAAAAGGTCAGCAGTTTGAATCCACCCGTTGCTCCTTGGAAACCCTATGGGGCAGTTCTACTCTGTCATATAGGGTCACTATTATATATATATTCATGTATATATGTTTTTTGTGGTAAATACATATATAGTTATAAATACTATGTTTTGTTTTATATACATAACAAAACATTTGCCATTTCAGCATTTTTTCCATGTACAATTCCACAACATTAATTATGTTTATCATGTTGCAGAACCATCACCATCTTCCTTTTCCAAATTTTTCCACCTGGTGAGGTTTTATGCCAGTGAAAGTCAGTACAGGTGGAGCATCCCACACACACACAAGTGAGTGGGTGCTGGGGTGGGTTTGCTGCCCCAGGTCTGTGGTGTGGAAGGCCAGGGGCTGAGGTGAGTCCCTGTGTGAGTGAAGACGTGTTGTTTCCCCACTCCATCTTCACCTGGAGTCTGTCTGTCTTTCTACCTTGTTATGAGGTTTCACTGTAGTCTCCACAGACCCTCACCAGGTTATCCAATACCTGCTAGTCTGTTCCTCCAGGGTTCCTGTCTTAGTTATCTAGTGCTGCTCTAACAGAAATACCACAAGTGGATGGTTTTAACAAAGAGAAATTTATTCTCTCACATTCCAGTAGGCTACAAGTCCAAATATAGGGCATCAGCTCCAGGAGAAGGCTTTCTCTCTCTGTTGGCTCTGGAGTGAGGTCTGTGTCATCAGTCTTCCCTTGGTCTGGAAGGTCTTTGTGATGCATCAGTCTTCCCTTGGTCTGGGAGCATCTCAGCGCAGGAACCTCAGGTCCAAAGGATGTGCTCTGCTCCTGGCACTGCTTTCTTGGGGGTATGAGGTTCCCTTGTGTCTCTGCTCACTTCTCTCTTTTATATCTCCAAAGAGACTGCATTAAGACACTATCTAATCTTGTAAACCTCATCAGTATAACCTCATCACAGTGGTAGAATTTACAACACATAAGGAGATCACATATAACCTCATCATAGTGGTGGAGTTTACAACACATAAGGAAATCACATCAGATTACACAATCATACAGTACTGCAAATCATGACCCAGCCAAGTCGACGGATATTTTTGAGGAACACAATTCAATCTATGACAGTTACCATAATGATGCCCATCTCCCCAGCATCTGTCCTCTTCCCCCAAAGACTAGTCCTTGAATCCACCCAGATAAACCCCTGGATCTGACAATTACCTGACTCTCAGAACCATGGCTTCCCCCTCAATGCCCCAAGTACTCCTCAGACTGGAACCCTTTCTGAACTAAAGCCCCTGGACATGTGATTTGGGCTCCCGACCCTGCCTGGAAGTCCTGCATGACCTGGCCCCGGCCGACCTCTCCACGTGCACCTTCTCAGCCTTGGCCCCTCACCCGGCCCACTCAAGGCCCACTGGCCTTTCTCCTGGTCCCACTGGGACATGTTAAGTGTGGTCCTACCTTTGCCCTTTGCACTAGCTGTTCCTTCTGCCCAGCGTGCTCTTCCCCTCCATCTTTACATGGTCTGCTCCTTCTTATCATTCAGCTGTCAGCTTATCTGTCACTTTTCCAGAAAGACTTTGCCTGATGACCCAAGACATTTTCACATTACTCTTTTTTAAGTCTTTACACAGCATTTTCCACTAACTAGCATGTTTGTATTACTTAATTATCATCTGTCTGTCTATCTCTTGCCCCATAACTTCGTCCCTGCCCTACCACCCCAATGTGGGCTCCACAAGAGTAGGGCCTCACGTGTGTCAGCCTCTGCTGTAACCCAGCACCTAGGATGTTTCTTGACATGTAGGAGCTGTTCGATAAATGCTCCTAAAATGAGCGAATGTTAACCCCATCCTGGGTAACCAACCAAACGAGTTGCCATTTTGACTCATGGCGATCCTGTGTGTTTCAGATACCGACTGTGCTCCATCGGGTTTTCATGGCTGTGAACTTTCAGAAGCAGATCACCAGCCCTTCTCTTTAAGGTACTTCGGGGTAGGTTCAAACAGCCAACCTTTCGGTTAGCAGTCGAATGCTTGTTTGCGCCACCCAGGGACACTTAAAAAAAACAAAAAAGCCAGCTGTTGTTGAGTCAATTCTGATTCATAGCAACTCTATAGGACAGAGTAGAACTGTCCCATAGCGTTTCCAAGGGCTGGCTGGTGGATTTGAACTGCTGACCTTTTGGTTAGCAGCCGAGTTCTTAACCACTGTGGCACCAGGACTCCCGACTTGCCTAATTCCATGGTCAAAACATTTGATTGCTGCCACCAGTCTTGTTGGAAATGCATCTTCCTGACACTGGAAGGACATCGGCAACAGCATAAAAACCTATTAATTGGCAGCCCAGTGTTTAACTGTTAGGGCCACCCAGGGACTAATTCCCTGCCTTAGCCACCAGGCTGTCACCTCAGCCCATTTCCTCTTCTCCGTGGGCATTCCCAATACATGCAAGTTTGGGCCACTCAGCATAAAATATTGTCCTGAATTTTGTCACAAGAACACCACTGTTCTCATTTTTAAAACTAAATCCAAGTATCAAAATAAAATGAGACTTTCCCTATATTCTCTTTAAAGGATTCACTTCCTCGACATATTTTTAAAATTTTCCTTTCTATATTTTTAAGAGTCATCATATCACTAAAAACCAGAAAACCAGTTGCTATAGAGTCGATTTTGACTCATGGCGACCCCATGTGTTTTAGAGTAGAACTGTGCTTAATAGGATTTTCATGGCTGTGACCTTTTGGAAGGTCACAGATTGCCAGGCTTTTCTTCCAAGGTGCCTCTGAGTGAGTTCAAACCTCCTACCTTTCAGGCTTAACCATTTGCCCCACCCAGGGACTCCGTTTGTCACTAATAAAGCAAAAATCACAATTCAGGGCATTTTATTGTTTCTCTCATTCTCTCTACTCCCACCGGTCCTCTTTGTCCTTGGCCAAGTCTGAGGACCCTGAAGAAGGGCAGTGCCAGGGCAGAGATCCTGGGGTGAGGAGCCTGTGGATTGGACTGAAGCAGGGAGTGACCATTTATGTGCTTCCCGCCTAACTGTGCTGCCGGCTTTAACCGTGATGGGCTGGATGCAAAAAAACTGCAGGAAACTGAGAACCGCCTGTGGTGAAGGCAGTGATGCCTGACAAGCAGGGTTGGCCAGAAGCAGTGACAGAAACACTCTGGGGCACAACTTGAAGTGATGTGGCTTAGCTGAGAACTGCTTAAAAACAGGCTGGGAAGCTAGCCTCCCAGGCTGCAACCAGGAACAAAACAGCTCAGAATAAAAAGTGACTCTCAGGATAGTTTCGACTGACATAGATGTGGCTAGACATGCAGCTCTTATTCTAGTCACACCTACACATGCCTCTGCACACACACACACACACACACACACACACACACACACACACACACACACACACGGTGGTGACTGTCAAAAGCTAGATCCTGAGAATAGAATATGGAATATCTCTGTACATGGTATTTAGAGCATGTCAATGGAGCTGGAAACAAGATTTATGACACTTCAAATGAAATCCAGTCATGCTGCTGAAGTCCTATTTGTGATTTTAATTCCTAACACTGATGAAAACTTTGCATTTCATAGAGTGTTTTCTCTACATTGCCTTGCTTAATCCTTACAAAATCTCACAAAAACCAAAAAAAACCCAAACCCAGTGCCACCAAGTCGATTCCGACTCATAGGGACCCTTGAGGACAAAGTAGAACTGCCCCATAGGGTGCCAAGGAACAAATGGTGGATTTGAACTGCCATCCTTTTAGTTAGCAGCCAAATTCTTAACCACTAATCCAAGTTGAGAAAATTGAAACTCAGAGAGGTCAAGAAAATTACCACAGTCATATAAATTATCAGATCCTCTTAGGTTCAGTTGTATCTAAGAAGCCAAATTTTTCTAAATTATAACTTTAATTGAGTAACTTATATTAGCCTAAAGAACTTGCCATAAAACATGATTTTTAAAAAGTCAACATAATGTATGCCTCTCTCATTTTGAGCCCTAGTGGCACAGTGGTTAAAACGCTTGGCTGCTAACCAAAAGGTCAGTGGTTCGAACCCACCAGCAACTCCGTGGGAGAAAGATTTGGCAGTCAGCTTCCATAAAGAATATGGTTTTGGTTCTCTCATTTTAAATAAGCTAAGTAGCTGAGACTCCGTATTTCCAGAATAGAGAAAATTTGGCTGGGTAGTAATTCTTCATTTTACAAAAGGATTCTTAATTAATCAAAACAATATGAGAGGGCTTGTTTAAATAACAAATTTCTTTAAATGTACACTGGTATATTTTAACAGCTTTATTGAAGTATGTAGTGGTACATTTTAAATGATCAAATTTATTGTGCAAATTACACAGGAGAAGGTTGACATCTAGAATACATAAAGAAATCCTATAAATCAATAAAAAGAAGCAAACAGAATAAAAACAGGGAAAATGTATTAACCTCTGAGTCATAGAAGAGGAAACCCAAAAGGTCAATAAACACTTGCTTATGAACAATTGCTAGTCCCCTGCTCCCATTCTTCCCTTCTTCCTGGGCACACAGTCACTCAGGCAGGGTCTGTATTTCCCAGCCTTCCCCTTGGGATGCACCTGTGCATCCGTGGCACTAAGATTTTGCCAATGGAATGTGAGCGGAAGGGGTACTTGCAACTTCTGCCTCACTTGCCTAAAAGGAAATTGCTTTCCCTGAATTTCTATATCTGTTTCCAAAGGGTGGAATATGGCAACAAGCCAACTTCAACCATAAAGACAAGGATGATGGCCTAATGGTTGGCAAAAGTAACAAATAGAAGAATCCCTGAATAACTCTGTGGAGCAGAGCCACCTTACCAGCCTGGACTGCCCAGCATAAGATTTTTATGTGAACAAAAAAGAAATATCATTTAATTTAAACTACTATATTTGGGAGTCTCTTTATTACAGCAGCTTACCTTTTATCTTAACTAATACAATGTACAACCTAACTAGTAACCTGGGAAATACAAGTTAAAACAAATGCCATTTCATACCCATATGATTGGCAACATTTAAAAAGTCTTGTTAACCAAACACTTCAAGCGACAGAGTAGCGGGGCGAAGGTCTGGGGACCATGCTTTCAGCGGACATCCAGGTCAACTGGCATAACAAAGTTTATTATGAAAATGTTCTGCATCCTGCTTTGGTGAGTGGCATCTGGGGTCTCAAAAGCTAGTGAGTGGCCATCCAAGATGCATCAATTTGTCCCAACCCACCTGGAGAAAAGGAGAATGAAGAAGACCAAGGTCACAAGGAGAGCATTAGCCCAAGAGACAGAAAGGGCCACATAAACCGGAGACTGCAACAGACTGAGACCAGAAGAACTAGATGGTGCCCGGCTACCACCAATGACTGCCCTGACAGGGAACACAACAGAGTACCTGTTGGAGCAGGAGAAAAGTGGGGTGGAGAACTTAAATTCTAGTAAAAAGACCAGACTTAATGGTCTGACTAAGACTGGAGGAACCCCAGAAAGCACGGCCCCACGGATTCTCTGTCAACCCAGAACTAAAACCATTCCTGAGGCCAACTCTTCAGTCAAAGATTAGATTGGACTATGGGACAAAAAATGATACTCGTGAAGAGTGTGCTTCTTAGCTCAAGTAGATACATGAGACTAAACGGGCTGCTCTTGTCCAGAAGTGAGATGAGAAGGCAGAGAGGGTCAGGGGCTGGTTGAATGGACATGGGAAATCAGGGGTGGAAAGGAGGAATGTGCTGTCATAGTATAGGGAGAGCAATTAGGGTCTCAATGTATGTATAAATTTTTGTATGAGAGACTAACTTGAATTGTAAACTTTCACTTAAAAGACAACAATAAAATATTGAAAAAAAAAAAAAAGCCTTGTTATACCAAGGACTGACAAGGATATAAGAAAGGAGAAATTCATATATACTTCTGGCAGGAGTATAAATTGGTATAGCCACTTTGTAGAATAATGTGTTAGTATTTACTAAAGTTGAAAATGAGCATCCCCACAATCCATTCATTTCACTTCTAGGTATAGTAACTTTACTTACTGAGAAACATCTACAGGGCCATTGCAATATCGATTGTATTAGCAAAAGATTGCAAATAACTGGAATGACCACTAATCGGAGGATAGATTAAAAAAAATTGTGATATTTTCATATGATTGAATTCAATCAGCAGCTAAAATGGATAAACTGGGTTTATATGTACCAACATGAATAGATCTCCAGAGCATAATAATGAAGGGAAGGGGAAGTTGAAGAATATGTACAATATGATAGCATTATATAAATTTATGATGTACAAAGCACACTAAGTATTGTTTTGAATACATGTGTATATAGTAAAACCATACAAATGTGGTCTGGAAGGACTCATACCAGATTCTTGATAGCTGTTGTCTCTGGGGAAGGAGGGTAAGGAAATGAAGCCGGGGAAAGAAATAAAGAGGACTTCAACATTATTCATAATGTTCTATTACGTTTATGAAAAATATTATGCAAAAATGCTAAATGTTAGTTATGGCTATTGGTGCAATCAGTTATGAGCTAGAGCTGGTTCACACAGGAGAGAGCTGACTGTGCCTATCTCTTGCCAATGCTCCATTCAGAGATGTCCTGGTGGTAGCTTGAAATCAGCCATGGCGAAGTATTTACACCAGAGAAATCAGCAAATGCTACAACTCAGAGATGTTTTCCCTCTGGGGAGTCAGTGGTTGACAATGACCAACACAACACTGAGTACAATGTGTCTATTAAATTAGTCTCAGTATTTTAAAATGATTTTTAAAGTTTTCAACATATAAAAATAATAATTTACCTAATTTTTCAGGATTGTATTTTTGCATAAAACATGCTACGTGAGTGCCTTGCTAGTGATGAAAAAAGTTAAAGCACCTCTCAAAAGAATTAACCAAAGTTCAGGCTTTATTTGTCTTTTTGAGAAAACCTGGCTCATTTGGGATGGGGGAAAATTTTGGACTTTCTACTTATTCTATAATTACAGCAAAAGCATTTTCAAATTGTATATGACACCTCTTACATGATATGAGGTTTCCTGCCTCTTCTCAAAGGAGGTAAGTGATATCTGTCATAACTGCCAGAATGCCTTACAAATTCTCATTGTGGAATCGTAAATTTGGTATTGCTACTTGCGTAAAAATAAATCTAAATTAAAGTGCCTCTGCATTCATAACCCGTGGTTACAGTGACCGTATTTTCTGAACCCTAAATCAGGACCTGTGGCCATGTAAGTATGGAGGACTATAGAGCAGAATATCTGACTTAGGTTCTATCATTAGCATTCTGGGCTTTGAATCCTTCTAACTATAGCACCAAATCATTGCTGTCGGGACGATTCCGACTGTTAGCGATCCTGTAGGGTTGCTATGAGTCGGAATTGACTCCACTCTATGGCAATGGGTTTGGTTTTGGTTTATATAGTACCAGGTAATAAAGATTGCTTATTCTTCTTTAACCACACATGAGTACTCTGTTAAACTCAATTCTTGGAATGAATACTTTAAAATAACTTGCAGTTTTTGTTGTTAAAAGTAATACATGTTAACTGTAGGAAATATAGACATAGAAAGAGAAGAAAATAAAATCAACCATCCACCATTTCCTGACCCAGAAATAGCAACTACTAACAATTTAATAAACAACTTTTCAGCTTATTTTGTGTATATTTATGTATTTTTCCAAACTAAGATTAAATATGCTCATTGTTTAAAGCAGCCTTCCACTTAATTCTATCATTAATTTAGTTTCATGGCATTCAATAGTCTTCAAATGGATTGTTTTTTATAGCTGCATAGCACTCTATTATATAACTGTAACCAATTTATCTCACTGATTCTCCCACTGTTCAATATTTAGGTTGTCTGCAATTTTTCCATATAATAAAGAACAACGTGATCATCATCTAGTCAGTCTTTTCATACATCTGTTCCTTTCCTTAGGGTAAGTTTCAATGAGTTTATTTCCTCAGTCGAAAAGTATGAATACTCTCAAAACGTTTTTTGCTGATTATCTTTTTGGAACTTGGTTATTCATGTGACAAACTTCAGGCTACATACAAAAAAACATGCTTCGAGTATACTAAAGATTTAAATGTGAAAAGCAATACTTCTAAATTTTAGAATAAAGTACATGAAAATATCTTTTATGACATCATGCTGGAGTACAAAAGCCTTGCCACCTTGTCTCATTCAGGACAACTCTGTAGGGTCCAATAATGCACGCTCACGATGGGATTGGCTGAGGCCTTTTCTGCAACTTCTCACAGCTCAACTTCTCCCTCTGCCCAGTCCTGTCCCTTACTCCCTTACAGGTGCGGTTCCTGAGAAAAACCCAATTGCTGTTGAATTGATTCCAACTCATGGTGACCCCATGTGTGTCAGGGTAGAACTGTGCTCCATAGAGTTTTCAATGGCTGATTTTTCAGAAGTAGATCACCAGGCGTTTCTTCCAAGGAGCCTCTGGGTGGACTAGAACTTCCAACCTTTCGGTTAGCAGCTGAGTGCCTTAACCTTTTGTACCACTCAGGTGTTCCATGGTTCCTGAGAGCACCCCCCTAATAAATCTCCTGGGGCAACTTTCTGTATCTGGAGCCCCAGGAACCCTGACCACCTAAGGCAGTGAGTACTGTCTTAGTCCAAAGGAACCTGGCTATTTGCATCCAATTCATTTTAAAATATATTTCTATTATTAAAAAGGAAATTGGAAAGAGAGGTTGATAAAGCTAATATTTGTAAATCTGCCCATGGCAGAGACCAACAGCTCTGAGTTCTATAAACAGCTCCTAAATTCTCTGTGCTTCGAGTCAGTTTTATTAATGAATTTCAGAACATCTGACCTTTAGTAGCTTCATTCACGTTTATAATTTGCTAATTGAAAGACTGCCTGGAACTAAGACAAGCTTTGCATACCAAAGCCCTCTTGCATACCGGAAACAAAGGGCTCTCAAGAGATTTTAGGTCTCCAGAGGCACATTCATGCTTGGAAATGTACAGGTTTAGCATTTTCGATTAGGTCTCTTCATACATTAGGCTGCAGATCTGAGGATTGAAAAAGGTTTAAGTATGGTCATAGAACGTTAATCAGAAATAGCGACGCTTTCTCTGGTACTTCTTAAACCACTTTAAGTGAGACTCTTGATTTTAAGTCCATGCAATGTGCACTGTGCTTGCCAACCTTCCCTAATTAAATTATCTAGGACTAAATGTGAAGAGTTAAATAATTTCTTGACATAACAGAAAACAAATTATCAAGGTGAAGTGACCCAGAGGAGAACTGGCAGTCATATTTCTACTTTAAGCTGAATGGGCTTGGCAGCCTTGAACTCTGACTAAGGTAGAAAGTGGTGCAAATGGTTCACACACTCAACTGCTAACCGAAAGGTTGGAGGTTCAAGTCCACCCAGAGGTGCCTCAGAAGAAAGTCCTGGTGACCTACTTTAAAAAAAATCAGTTCTACTCTGATACATATGCGGGTCACCATGAGTGAGAATCAATGTAAGGGCAGCTGGTATAAGGGAGAACAGATACTGCTCCAAGGGCTGCCGGTCAGGTGACAGCTGAGCTGGCTCACTGCTTAGTGAGTTCTCCAGTGTAGCTGGTGCATAAACAGAGGAAGCATGATCGTTGTTGCTGCTTACGGAGGTCCAATGACAGCCAGGACTAATTTAACTTCTGACAAATTGAACAGGAAAGTCAAGATTTGGACAAAGGCATGTGAAGCCATAGCTGTCAGCACCCCCAGTCCTGGCAGCTTACCACAGTTGAAGCAGTAGAGGCAGCGGTATGAAAAAGTGAAGCCGGAGAGCTATTGCAAACAGACATTCCATTATACCAAAAAGAAAGTAAAAAGACAACCCATAGAATGGGAGACAATATTTGCAAATCTCATTGTTGATGAGGGACTGGTATCCAGAATATATGAAGAATTCTTCAACTTAATAATAAAAAAGACAAATAACCCAATTTTAAAAATGGGCAAAGGATTTGCACAGATGTTTCTCCAAGAAAATATACGAATGGCCAATAAGCACATGAAAAGATGTTCCATGTCATCAGCCAAATGCAAATCAAAATCACAATGAGATACTACTTCACACACTATAATCAAAAAGATAATAGCAAATATTGGCAGGACGAGGAGATATTGGAACCCTCATACATTGCTGGTGAGAATGTAAAATGGTGCAGCTGCTTTGGAAAACAGTTGGCTGGTTCCTCAAAAAGTCAAACACAGAGTTACCATATGATCCAGCAGTTCCACTCCAAATATATATTCAACAACTAAAAGCATACATCACGTAAAAACTTGTACACAAATGTTCCTAGAAGCATTATTCAGAATAGTCAAAAAGTGGAAACAATCTAAATTTCAATCAACTGATAAATGGATAAACAAAATGTGGTACATCCATATATTGGAATATTATTTGGCAATAAAAAGGAATTAAGTTCTGATACATGCTACAACATAGATGAACCTTGAAAATATATGCTAAATGAAAGAAACCCATAGTAAAAGACCATATATTGTATCATTCCATTGATATAAAATGTCCAGAAGAGCAAATCTACAGATACAGAAAGTATAGTAGTGGTTTCCACGGGCTGGGGACAGGGGGATGAGAAGGGGGATGGGGGGTAACTGCTAGTGGATACAAGGTTTCTTTTTGAGTTGATGACAATGGTTTGAACTTACATTGTGGTGATGGTTGCATAATTCTGTGAATATACTAAAGCCATTGAATTGTACACTTCAAATGGGCGAATTTTGTGGTATGTGAACTATATCTCAATAAAAATGTTTAAAAACTTTTTTTAAAAAACTTTCTTCCATTAAGATTACCCCTTCTATATCTTCTATAAGTCCGGATCCCACATGGGAGAAGCCCGGCTCATTCTTAGTCCACTGGATGTCATTCTGTAACTGATCTGTGTTTGACTCCATCTGTGTATATTTTTCTTGCAGGCTAGCGCTACATTATGACAACTCCTCACCTAGAGAATTTATAGGAAGGGAAAATTAATGTGAAAGGAGCTTTTCATGGCAGTTACTTAGTTTGGTGGTATGTCTGTTGCAGCACTTAAACACCTCTATGGATTTGCTTCTTTTCCATTCCATGTTCTTCATTGTTTTTGTAGTGGATCGTATTATTTTTCAGCAAATATTCCCTCTTTCCTCTGAGCCTGGAGTCTCTGGGTAGTGCCTTTCCTTGTCCCCACTATGAGCCCCCCTCTAATTACCACTGCCACCAGGAGCAGTATATTTCCCCGTGAAGTTGGGTTTGTACATGCGACTCGCTTTGGCTAATGAAATGAGAGAAGTAGTGACTCCTGCTAGTTCTAAGTGGAGGCTTTCAGAAGCTTTGAAAGTTCCCAGCAACCTTCTCGAACTCTAGTAATCTGCCGTGCGACATGCACCCGAGACAGAAGTGCTTCCTTCAGCCTGGGTCCCAGAAAGAAAAACATATAGAGCAAACCTGAAGCCCACCTCAGCCTGGAGAATAGCTACCTCAGACTGCGTGTGACCCCCATCGGAGAAATAAACGTTTGCTGTTGTAAGCTCCTGAGCGGCTTTTTCACACAGTATTATCATAGTGAAAGGTCCCTGGGTAGTGCAAACGGTTTTCCATCCACTACTGACCTAAAGGTTGGTGGTTCGAACCCACCCATCGTTGGCACCATGGAAGAAGGCCCTGGCCATCTGCTTCCGTAAAGCTTACAGCCAATAAAACCCTGTGGAGCAGTTCTACTCTGTATCACACGGTGTTGCCATGCGTAGGAGTCGACTTGACGGCAATGGGTTTATCATAGCGAGAGCGGACTAATACAACCATTTCTTTATTCGTTCAGGAAACATATTTTGAGCACCTACCAAGCATTAGATTCTGTGGCTATGATTTAATGAGTAAGACTAATCTCTCTTCTCAGGGACCTTACAGTCTAAAAGGTAAGAGAGAAAAGGACACAAATAACCGAAATTAAAAATATGTGTGGCGTGATATGAGAGATATAAAGTGTAGAAAGAGGTTCTGAACAGGAAGAAATTATTTCTGGCTTGGAAGGATCCCAGAAGCTGCTTGGAAAAAGTGACATTTAAGGCAAAGTTTTGAATAATATTTTGAGACGATTACTGAGGTATGGAAGACCTTTCCAAACAGAGGGAACAGTGCGAATAAAGAAATAGGAATGTATACTTGGAGAAAAGGTCTCATTTGGGTCATATGAAGAGTGTCCCTTGGTAAAGGTAAGGGATGCCTCCTGTAGCCACTGGGAGGATAGCGGGATGAATTCACCCCTACAGCTGGCCCCATGAGAGAGGTCCACACCCAAGAGCCAAGTGGGATCCTGCACCCCCCTGGATACACTGCAGGATAGAGACCAACCAGTGTTTTCTCATATGCTACCCCTCCCTCCCTGCTCTGGCCATAACGCTAGACGAGCCCCTGGAATTTCATCACCCATCAGGGAGACAGGACAACGGAGCAAAGAAAATCCTAAAACGATGGAGAAGTTCCTGCAGTGATGGTTTTATCTGGACCTGATTAGAGTAAGCTTTCTATTTTCAGGAAGAACAAGGGCTTGAGACAGACTTTGGGTTTTAGTTATAGGACATTAAAGAAAGTTACATTTTGGTCCATCTAAGTTTGTGCCTATGAAATTCATACTCCCCACACATGCTGGAAGGGAATGAAGCTATATATCTTAGAAAACCAGGTGCGTGGGTTCTTGCCCAGATGTTTGGTTTCTTTAGATAACTGTTCTATTTCATTCCATTTGCTAAAATAAAGTCCTATGAGTTTTCCATATATTATGCTATGACTAAGACCTAAGCAGAAATACCAACCCAAAAGAAAAATCAGCACACTTGCTTTTTTATATGCCAAAGGTGTGCCTTTGGAAATGTGAATTTTCTCCCAAATATCTCTATTATAGCATTCCTACCCACAAACTCCACCTTGTTTAAAAAATACACTTAAAATAAGGGAAACCTGAATGTGCCTTTACCACACTTTACTGAAAACAGATCACAGATATACTGAAAAGACTCGAATCAATGGTGAAATTACATGAGCATTTGTGACAGTCTGAATTTTAACTTTTACTTAAGTCTATTTTTTTGAAATCAAAACAATAGGAGAATATATCCTCACATTTCTTTTCATTTAATTTTAGGTTAGTCACGAGGTCTCCAGAAGGTTACAGTACATTCTATTGCAGCAATGGGTTTAAAGACACTGATTTTGGCACCTCCAACAAACTGCAGTGAGGCTGTTGCAGTGGACCTGGGTCTACTCCTGGGTCTGTTAGTATTTCCCACCAGGTCCCTTCCTGCCATGGGGTCTCATTTCCTTATCCTTAAAATGAGAGGTCCCAGATGATCTCTAGGACTTTTCACCCATCATACTCTTTGATTCTCTGATGGCGTAGTGGTTGAGAGGTTGGCTGCTAACCAGAAGGTCGGCAGTTCGAATTCATCAGCTGCTCCTTGGAAACCCTAGGGAGCATTCTATGCTGTCCTACAGGGTCACTATGAGTCAGAATCGACTCGACAGCAACAGGGTTGGTTTTTCGGGTTTTGTTCTTTGATTCTCCTTTTTTCCTAAACCTTTTAGATTCACAGCTTGACAATTAAATCCTTTAGAATTTCCCAAACTTTCTCCTAATAGCATGTGTTTTGATCAAAGTCTATCGGAGGTCATTTTACTCATCTTCCTAAAGGTTGATTCAGAAATTGTCTTTATACTCACACACACCAAGGGGGTGTTAATGCTCGAGGAACTGTAATATTCTATGCAGCCTTTTGTCTCAGATGATTTATCTCTGTCTTACTGATTGGAAGTCACACTACAGACTACTTGCCATAGGGTTTTCCAGTGGCTGATTTTTTGGAAGTAGACCTCCAGGCCTTTCTTCTGATGAGCCTCTGGGTGGACTCCCACCTTTCAGTTAGCAACCAAGTGCATTAACCATTAGCACCACCCAGGGACTCCAATTGTGTGTGTGTGTGTGTACATATGTATCGGAAACCCTGGTGGCATAGTGGTTAAGAGCTACAGCTGCTAACCAAAAGGTCGGCAGTTCTAATCCACCAGGAGCTCCTTGGAAACCCTAGGGGGCAGTTCTACTCCACACCATGAGTCGGAATCAACTGGATGGCAATGGGTTTGGTTTTTCTTTTTTGTGTGTCTGTATGTAACACTCAGTAAGGTAAAGTGTTATTCCAATGAAGGAGAAAGTATAATTTTTCCCTTTGGAAGAGAACCAGTAATATACCAGCAGAGAGTACTGTATTTTTATGCAGATAAAGTGAGCCTTCTACGTTTGTTTGCCAACCACTCCCTCCCTCTATGAGGTATTTTCATGAGTGCGCTATTCTAATTTTTTTTTACAGCAGCATGTAAAAAAATTGGCATAGAGGTGCTTATGAAAATACCTTGGTGCTTATGAAAATACCTTGTGAGGGGAGGGAGCAGTTGGCAAACAAACGTAGAAGGCGTATGTTATTTGCATAAAAATATGGTACTCAGTACAAACCATGCCCTAATCCCTTTCCATACAGCTCCATTGTCAGATTCTTCAAGGTAGCATTGTGTTTGGGGATGGCTAACAGTATTGGCTGTTTGTTTGGAAGCAAGCTTTTGCTAAATATGTTGTTGTTGTTAGGTGACATCGAGCCAGTTCCAACTTATAGTGACCCTGTAGACAACAGAACAAAACACTGCTTGGCTCTGTGCCATCCTCACAATTGTTGCTGTGTTTGAGCCCTTTGCTGCAACCACTATGTCAGTCCATCTTGTTGAGGGTCTTTCTCTTTTTTGCTGGCCATCTACTTTACCAAGCATGATGTCCTCTTCCAGGGACTATTCCCTCCTCATAACACGTTCAAAGTACGTGAGATAAAATCTCACCATCCTCACTTTGCTAAATATAAAAAACCAAAACCCATTGCCATCGAATCAATTCCAACTCACAGTCACCCTATAGGACAGAGTAGAACTGCCTCATAGGGTTTCCAAGGAATGGCTGGTGAATTCGAACTGCAGACATTTTGGTTAGCAGCCAGACTCAACCACTGCACCACCAGGACTCCTTGCTAAATATAGATCTCAGAAACACTTGCAATCAATGAAATTCTGTTAAAGAGTATGGCTTATTATATGCGAGCTGTAGCATGCCAGAAAGGGGTGCAACAATATTACAGAGGAGAAAGGAGAAAACCAGGAAGAAAAACAAGAAGATAATTTTAAAAGATCCCAGAAAAGAAATATAACAGTATCTATGGTGAAATGAGTTCCTTTATTTGGCCTTTTGCCTCGATTCTTTGGAAAAACAGCTTGAGAGATTATTCCCCTAAGCCCTGAGGAGTTACCTTTGCCTTAGTTTCTACTTGGTTTTCTCCTTTCTCCTTTGTAATATTATTGCACCCTTTGCTGGCATGTTTGTAACTTTTGTCCAGGTTTGTAACTTTTTTCCTGGGTAAGATGTAAACAACTTGATTTTTTGTCTGGTCCTCGGCTGTAGCCTGCCCTGTGATTGGTATGCACTTTGCAGGGATTGGTCAACAGATTATGCAAATAAGGTGAGTTGTAGCACAGTTATGCCTACTATGCAAATGAAGTATCTGTGGCCTACCAAAAGAGACTGGTCAGCTCATGGCCCTGGTGGGAGGGCCATGTCTTGAAATTTACAAGGAGTTTGTGTATATATGCAGCCAACCTCAAAAAGATGTGTCAGACAGAAAGAAACAAGAAGAGAAGCAGCAGGAAGAAAAAGCAGAGAGAGTGAGAAGAGACAAGGAACCTCCTGAAAAAGTTATAACTAAAAGAGCTGTAATACCGGTCAAGGGCTGTAACACTGAAAACAACCAGAGGCCCAGGAGGGGCCCAGAGGCAGAGCCAGCAGCAACAGTCCTGGAAGGAGCCCAGTGGCAGAGCCAACAGTGACAGATGGCAGGGCCAAGGGGAGCCTGTCCTCAGGAGGCTGAGAGGAGCTGAGAGCTGTCCTGCACTGAAGAAGGGAGAGTCTGCCTACATGCCTCCTGATCCTGATTCCTGCATGGTAGCCTGTTGATTCTGATCCCAAGTTGTACTATGTTCCTTAATAAAACACTTAACTCTAAGTATGGTTCAAATGGAGGAGGGAAGAGTGCTGAGGGGAGGGAGAGTGGCTGGTGTCAGAGATGGAGCAGTATAGCAGCTTGGTGAATGTGGAAATCTGAGATATATTTGATCTCTGCCTCATGGGAATTGGATTTGTGCTGATTCTCGTATTTGAAGTTATTCGCACAGTATCTAAAATCTGAATGGAGAAAGGTATTCTAATAACAGTAGAATATACTATAAAAATAAAAAGTAAGTAGAAAATAAGGAAGAAGGAAAGAATTTGGAGAACTGGAAGTAAACAGTGGAAAATGAGAAATTACTAGTCTGATTGAAGAACTGTTGTCATTGTTGTTAGGTGTTGTCGAGTTGGTTCTGATTCATAGCAACCCTATGTACAACAGAATCAAACACTGCCAGGTCCTTCATCATCCTCACAATCATTGTTATGCTTGAGCCCATTGTTGCAGCCACTGTGTCAATCCATCTTGTTGATGGTCTTCCTCTTTTTTGCTGACCCTCTACTTTACTAAGCATGATGTCCCTCTTCGGGGACTGATTCCTCCTAATAACATGTCCAAGTATATGAGACGTAGTCTTACCATCCTTTCTTCTAAGGAGCATTCTGGTTGTACTTCTTCCAAGACAAATTTATTTGTTCTTTTAGTAGTCCATGGCATATTCAATATTCTTCACCAACACTACAATTCAAAGGCATCAATTCTTCTTCGGTCTTCCTTATTCATCGTCCAGCCTTCACATGCATATGAGACGATTAAAAACACCATGACTTGGGTCAGACACGCCCTATCTTCAAGGTGACATCTTTGCTTTTCAACACTTTTTAAAGAGGTCTTTTGCAGCAGATTTGCCCAATGCAATGTGTCTTTTGATTTCTTTACTGCTGCTTCGATGGGTGTTGATTGTGGATCCAAATAAAATGAAATTCTTGACAACTTCAATAATTTCTCTGTTTATCATGATGTTGCTTATTACTCCATTTATGAGAATTTTTGTTTTCCTTATGTTGAGGTGTAATCCATACTGAAGGCTGTAGTCTTTGATCTTCATCAGAAGCCCTCTTCACTTTCAGCACGCAAAGTTGTGTCATGTGCATAACACAGGTTGTTAATGAGTCTTTCTCCAATCCTGATGTCTCATTCTTCTTCATAGAGCCCAGCTTCTTGGATTATTTGCTCAACATACAGATTGAATAGGTACGGTGAAAGGATACAACCCTGATGCACACCTTTCTTGACTTTAAACCACGCAGTATCCACTTGTTCTGTTTGAATGACTGCCTCTTTATCTATGTAGAGGCTCCTGATGAGCACAATTAAGTGTTCTGGAATTCCCATTCTTCACTATGTTATCCATAATTTGTTATGATCCACATAGTCAAATGCCTTTGCATAGTCGACAAAACACAGGTAAACATCTTTCTGGTATTCTCTGCTTTCAGCAAAGATCCATCAGACATCAGCAATGATATCCCTGGTTCCACATCATCTTCTGAATCTGACTTGAATTTCTGGCAGTTCCCTGTCAATATACTGCTGCAGCTGCTTTTGAATGATCTTTAGCAAAATTTTACTTGTGTGTGATGTTAATGATATTGTTCGATAATTTCTGCATTTGGTTGGATCACCTTTCTTGGGAATAGGCATAAATATGAATCTCTTCCAGTTGGTTGGCCAGGTAGCTGTCTTCCAAATTTCTTGGCATACTTTCACCTTACTTTTCTGGGATTGAAGAACTAATACCCCCAGAAAAGTAAGGTGAAAAAAAAAATCATAGCTGCTAATATCCTTCTCATCAGAATAGTTGACTTATGCCTATATTGCTATATTTATTCTCATCTTGGTTTATTTAACTCCTAGCTAAGTTGTTATAAACCAATAAAACCAAACCTGTTGCCGTCGAGTCAATTGCGACTCATAGCGACCCTGTAGGACAGAGTAGAAGTGCCCCATTGGGTTTCCAAGGAGCGGCTGGTGGATTTGAACTGCCAACCTTTTTTTTGGTTAGCAGCCAAGCTCTTAACCACTACACCACCAGGACTCAAATAATTTGTTAATATGAGTAGTTGTTCTCATATTTGCTCGCCTTTATTCAGGCTTCCCTCCCACTTTTCAGTGTGACAAATGATTCTTAAATGGCAGACAGTTAAATAAACAAGCAAATAGTCATTAGATGACATCTACATGTATAAGGTCAATTAATAGAAGGTTAAGGTAATATGAGATGGAACTGAAAACAATAATTTTTCTTCAAAATATTGTTTTTCTTGGGTCCATTCAAAAAAATATTCAAATTAAATAAAACACATTCCTATGAATACAACAACAAAGATTATCTATCAGCATTTATAGTTAAAAAAATTTTTTATTGTTGTAGTTTAAGTGAAAGTTTATATTTCAAGTTAGTCTCTTATACAAAAATTTATACATACATTGTTATGTGACCCTAATTGCTCTCCCTATACTGTGACAGCACACTCCTCCTTTCCACCCCTGATTTCCCACATCCATTCAACCAACTCCTGACCCTCTCTGCCTTCTCATCTCACCTCTGGACAGAAGCTGCCAGTTTAGTCTAATGTATTTACTTGAGCTAAGAAGCACACTCTTTACAAGTATCATTTTATGTCCCACAGTCCAGTCCAATCTTTGTCTGAAGAGTTGGCCTCAGAAATTGTTTTAGTTCTGGGATGACAGAGAATCTGGGGGCCATGCCTTCTGGGGCACCTCCAGTCTCAGTCAGATCCTTAAGTTTGGCTTTTTTACTAGAATCTGAGTTCTGCACCCACCTTTCTCCTGCTCCATCCGGGACTCTCTGTTGTGTTCCCTGTCAGGGCGGTCATTGGTAGTAGCTGGGCACCATCTAACTCTTCTGGTCTCAGATTGATGAAGTCTCTGGTTTATGTGGCCCCTTCTGTCTCTTGGGCTAATACTTCCCTTGTGTCTTTCGTGTTCTTCATTCTCCTTTACTCCAGGTGGGTTGGGACCAATTGATGCATCTTAGATGGCCGCTTGCAAGCTTTTAAGACCC
>NW_004444026.1:4546448-4570527 GCF_000243295.1 Trichechus manatus latirostris | reverse complement strand
ATTTGTTAAAGAGGCTGTCTTTTCCCCAATTAACGGACTTCGGGCCTTTGCCAAATATGAGCTGCTAATAGGTGAATGAATTTATGTCTGGATTCTCAATTCTGTTCCATTGGTCTATGTATCTGTTGTTGTACCAGTACCAGGCTGTAAAAAAAAATTTTTTAATGATAGTCAAGCAATTGTGCCAGGATTCATAAAACTCATTTAATGCTGACTATAGCATTAAAGGAGCCCTGGTGGTGTAGTGGTTAAGAACTCAGCTGCCAATCAAAAAGTAGGCAGTTTGAATCCAGCAGCAGCTTCTTGAAAACCCTATAGGGCAGTTCTACTCTGTCCTATAGGGTTGCTATGAGTCGAAATCGACTCGATGGCAATGGCATTTTTTTTTTTTAACAGCTTATAGCATTAAAACTCAGGCCACATTGAATATTTTGTAGAAAAATTAAGAAGCATGATTAGAAACATCTTCATGATAAAGGGTAAAAAGTGTAACAGAAACAAATTTAATGTTTAAATTTTTTTAGGAAATTCTTTCTTGAAGAATGCTTAAATTTTCACCATTGGTTTATTCACAAATATTTCACATTTAAATTTATCCGTGTCTTTAAATAAATAATTTGAGATAAGTGACACAAAGCATATGAATCTAGACTAATTTAATTATTTTTGTAGGGATCCATTTAAAGCAGAACTCCTGTAATCGTAGATAATTTTGGGTGGATACTAGTCAAATGGAAATCCTAGTGATGTAGTAGTTAAGAGCTACGGCTGCTGACCAAACGGTCGGCAGTTCGAATCCACCAGGCGCTTCTTGGAAACTCTATAGGGCAGTTCTGCTCTGTCCTATAGGGTCGCTATGAGTTGGAATTAACTCAATGGCAACTACTCAAATGTCTTACTTTGCTAGATGGCTTTTCTGAGATCTCTACCCAAACTAAAGTGCTACATAAGCAAAGTCAACATCACAAATCTAGGTCATAATAATATGTTATTAGGTTTCTTTAGAGAAACAAGAAATATAATCATTCACTGCAACTTAGAAATGTAGTGCACCATTTAGATGAGGACTGGAAAGGTGGCATTTCCCAGGGACACGTGGGTCATAAGCAAGACAGCTGTTAGTGGCGTACACACCTTCTGATTCTCAGGACCAGGCACTCTTTTCGGCACCCTGTGCTATTCTGATTGCATTCTCCCTTTCTCTTAGTTTAATATCTTAAAAAGTAGCTCTGGGCAGAGTGCTAAATATCTTACATGTTATGACATTAGGTGATAGAAAGACTAATCTTAGGTTCCAATAAGTGGGTACATGACTGCAAAATATGGGTACTACTGCACTTACCTTATAGATTTCCCCTTCTTTAGGAAACAATGCAATTAAACTTGTATTTCTGTACTGATAATCAGAATTCCTGGTCTACACCCCAAGTTTTATTACTATTACACCACATGATCTTTATCGGCCAAACGACTTTGGTCAAGTGTTGAGCTAATAGTAGTAATCATTATCATTTATTGAGCACTTAGCATTTGGTACGTTCTGAACACTTTTCACATATTAGGTCACTGAACCCTGAAAATAATTTCATCTACTGATATTCGTATCTGTGTTTTATACATGAAAAACAGGCACGGATGGGTAAAATAACTTGTCCAAGGTCACAGGGTAAGCAGTAGAGTAGGATTCAAATCTAGGCAGTTCGGCTCCAGAGCCTCAGCTCAATGAATGATGCAAAGTCCCTGCCCCCATGGAGCTCAAGGTCTAAGTGGGAGAACAAACTCAAATAATACACATTGTATTTTGTATCTTTTGTGTATGAGTGTTTACTGTATTTAACCTTTTCCCTTCATTCGCCTTGAAGGAATTAAAATTGTTGTAGCATGAATGTCAGATAAAAAGAAAATATTAATATTCAGATTCTGATATTCAAAATAGAATTTTTCAATTACAAAATAGGTTTGAAAGTCAGGTATTACTGAGATATAAAGGGAAAAGGGACTAATCAAGAGCCAGGCTTGGTTATCCAAACCATAGTTTTATGTAAGGAAGGGGCCACACCCAGTCAGGAAGTGGAGAAAAGCCACCCTTTCCAACTCTTAGGGATTATGGGAATAAGATGGTCAACAGAGGTACGTTTGATAAATGATAGAAATATTTGGGATAAAAAAGTTTTGGAGTCTGATAAGTAGTTCTGTGACAATCTGGACATCCCAGCATAAATAAAAGGGCAGAGTAGCATGTTCAGGCAGAGAATGGTTCTAGTTTGCACCTCTGAGATTCCCACATACCTCATTTGGCGTGGATGCTTAGTTGAGAGCCAGAATCACAGAAAGAGGCTGAGGGTGGACCACCTGCACGAGGGGGCAGATGCTAGATACAACAGAGACTTGGAGGACCCGTACCTGGGGAGAGCAGGCAGCAGGAAGAGGCCACTAGCTTCTTCCTTATGTGTGAGTTCAGTAGCAGTAAGCCCCAGCAGAGTGCCAAGACAGCCCCTCTTAGCTGAGATAATAGAGGACCAGAGAGCACTGCATGGATCTGAGGACTCTGCACTCTCCCATCCGCCCTCTCACCATAAACCCAGAGGCCAACCCATATGAGCCAGTGGGGCTTGGAGGCATGCAAATAGAAGAAAAACCAATTATCTCTAAGACTTAGCATTATCAATAGGATGCTTAAATTATAGAATCTTACAAAACTTACAAGGAGTCCCTGGGAGGTGCAAAAGGTTAAGCCCTTGGCTGCTAACCAAAAGGTTGGAGGTTCAAGACCACCCAGAGGTGCCCTGGAAGAAAGGCCTAGCAATCTACTTCTGAAAAATCAGCCACTGAAAACCCAACAGAGCACAGTTCTACTCTGACACACATGGGTTGCCATGGGTCAAATCACCTCAATGGCAACTGTTTTTCATTTTTACTAAGTTGATAGAGTAAATCTGGTTGCTTTTTCTCCTGAAACAAGAGGAAGAAAGATGGGGGTTGTCAGCTCACGAGGAAGCTACAGACAAATTAAAGAAACTACACTTTTTTTCTGCACAACTGAGTCACGGCAGTTTTTTTTTTTTTTTTTTTTTTTTTTATCCTGCCCTGCATATAAACAGTTAACTATAATGAAGAGTAGAAAATTTTGCAGTGGAATAATAAAACACTGCTTACAATGTGTCAGACACTGTCCTAGCATTTTACGTCTATTAATTCATTTAATGCTTACGACATCCCCATGATGTGGTGCTATTATGATCCCCACTTTGCAAACGAGGACACTGAGGCACAGAGAGGTTAAGTAGCTGGGAATGAGCCTAGGCAGTCTGGCTCTGGGGCCCATGCTTTTAACCTCCAAGTTACACATTGCATATACACAGTGTGAGGGCAATACAAAGATGGTGCAACCCATTCTGCCCACTTGCAGAGCAGGCATCTCAGGGGTGGTACTGTTGGGGCTTGGCCTGAGAGGTGGAGAAGGGAACCAAGGACAGTAAGAAAAACAGGAGCGAAGCTACCAAGGCCTAAAGGAACACCCATTGAGGGAAGGGCAATGCAGCAGACTTCTTAATATGTAACAAGGATAAAACCCAAGGCCTTCCAGAATGTTCTATTTCTGAATATTATTATAGTTGCTGCGGAATGCCACTTTTTATACCCAAGATTTCTTTTTTCTAACCAAAACCTAAAACTTTCTAAGACTTTCCCACTTTGACTTAACTTCTATCACCATGCCATTTTTTTTCTTTCGTGGCCACTTTGCGTAAAGAAACAATTTCTGTGGCTTTATGAGAATGCCTTAGCAGTGAATATCTAACACCAAAGCACAGTTAATTGGGAATGCTCAGCAGTCAGCTAGGCCTGCTCCCTAGTAAATGACTCACATAGCATTAGCCTCACATGACTGTGATTCAAATTCAAGCCTTAGCAGAGTAACTCACAAATGGTCAACACCAGGAAAGTTAAATCTGAGAATGCTGGGAGTCTACTGTGTCCTGCGGGCTGGACTATACAGTGTGGAAGAGAGGACTGGGAAAGGATGCTGGGAAATTGGCAGAGGCTAGATCCAAAAGGCACATGTGCCCAGCTCTGAAAGAGCTTGGAGTCTGAGCAAAAAAGAGAACCAAGGAAGAACTTTTGGAATATTAACATTCTCTTAGTCTATAATCTCATTTGAACAATTTTTCTTGCTTAAAATATTTTCCAATGTGTTTATTGACCATTTTATTTCTTATTTTGTGAATTTCTAATACATACATTTTGAATTTTTTCCATTGAATAGTTATCTTTTTAAAAAGTTTTGAAACTTTGTATATTCTTGGAATATTAACCTATATATGCTGTAAATGATTTACTCAGTTTGTTAGTTACCTTTTAAATTTATTTTAAGTGGTTTTTATATGAAAAGAAAAAAAATCATACATGGTCAAATCTACACAATTTCCTTTATGATTTCTTCATTTGCTTATATCATTTAAAAACTTCTGCCTCATACCAACTCAGAAAAGTAATTCCTATATTTTCTTACATGCAATCAAAATGCATTGATAATTACTGGCGATTGGAAGGCCAAAGTTGGAAACAGAGAAGAAGGATCGGTAGCTGGAAAATATGCCCTTGGTGATAGAAACCACACCGGAGATCATATAATAGAATTTTCCAAGACCAATGACTTTTTCAACAATATAAACGATAACTATACACATGGATCTTGCCAGACAGAATACACGGGAATCAAACTGACTACATCTGTGGAAAAAGACAAAGGAGAAGCTCAATATCATCAGTCAGAACAAGGCCAAAGGCTGACAGCAGAATGGACCATCAATTGTTCATATGCAAGTTCAAGTTGAAGCTGAAGAAAATTAGAACACGCCCACAAAAGCCAAAGTATGACCTCGAGTATATCCTACCTGAATCTAGAGACCATCTCAAGAATGGATTTGATGCATTGAACACTAATGATGGAAGACCAGAAGAGTTGTGGGTTGACATCACGAACATCATACATGAAGAAAGCATAAGGTCATTAAAAAGACAAGAAAGAAAGAAAAAACCAAAATGGATGCCAGAAGAGACTCTAAAACTTGTTCTGAACATTGAGTAGCTAAAGCAAATGGAGGAAATGATGAAGTAAAACAGCCGAACAGAAGATTTCAAAGGGCAGCTCAAGAAGACAAAGTAAAATATTATAATGAAATACACAAAGACCTGGAGTTAGGAAACCAAAAGGGAGGAGAATGCTCAGCGTTACTCAAGCTGATAAAAATTGAGCAAAAACAATGCAAGCCTCAAGTTGCAATAGTGAAGGATTCTATGGGCAAGATACTGAATGAAACAGGAAGCATCAAGGGAAGATGGAAGGAATACACAGTCACTATACCAAAAAGAATTCGATGATGTTCAACCATTTCAGGAGGTAGCATATGATCAAGAATAGATGATACTGAAGGAAGAAGTCCATGTTTCACTGAAGGCATTGGCAAAATACAAGGCTCCAGGAACAGTCAAAATACCAACAGAGATGTTTCAACAAACAGATGCAATGCTGGACATGCTCGCTCATCTATGCCAAGAAATTTGGAAGACAGCTACCTGGCCAACCGACTGGAAGAGATTCATATCTGTGCCCATTCCAAAGAAAGGTGATCCAACAGAATGCAGAAATTATCAAACAGTATCACTAATATCGCATGCAAGTAAAATCTTGCTGAAGATAATTCAAAAACGGCTGCAACAATACATCAACAGGGAACTGCCAGAAATTCAAGCTACATTCAGAATAGGACATGGAATGAACGATATCACTGCTGATGTCAGATGGATCCTGGCTGAAAGCAGAGAATACCAGAAAGATGTTTACCTGTGTTTTATTGATTATGCAAAGGCATTTGACTGTGTGGATCATAACAAATTATGGATAATGGTGTAAAGAATGGGAATTCCAGAACACTTAACTGTGCTCATGCAGAACCCGTACATAGACCAAGAGGTGGCTGTTTGAACAAAACAAGAAGATTCCGTGTGGTTTGAAGTCAGAAAGGTGTGCATCAGTGTTGTATCGTTTCACCATACTTATTCAATCTGTATGCTGAGTAAAAAATCCAAGAAGCTGGACTACATGAAGAAGAATGCAGCATAAGCATTGTAGGAAGATTCATTAACAACCTTCAATATGCAGATGACACAACCTTGCTTGCTGAAAATGAAGAGAATTTGAAGTACTGATCGATGAAGATTAAAGATTACAGTCTTCAGTATGGATTACACTTCAACATAAAGGATACAAAAATCCTCACAACTGGACCAATAAGCAACATCATGATAAATGGAGAAAAGATTGACGTTGTCAAGGATTTCATTTTACTTGGATCCACAATCAACACCCATGGAAGCAGTCAAGAAATCAAAAGACACATTGCATTGGGCAGATCTGCTGCAAAAGACCTCTTTAAGATGTTAAAAAGCTTAAAGATGTCATTTGAGGACTAAGGTGCGCCTGACTCAAACCATATTTTCAATCGCCTCACAGGCATGTGAAAGCTGAACAATGAATAAGGAAGTCTGAAGAAGAATTTATGTCTTTGCATTACGGTGCTGGCAAAGAATATTGAATATACAATGGACTGTCAGAAGAACGAACAAATCTGTCTTGGGAGAAGTATAGCCAGAATGCTCCTTAGAAACGAGGATAATGAGACTTCATCTCACGTACTTTGGACGCGTTATCAGTAGGGACTGGTCCCTGGAGAAGACATCGTGCTTGGTAAAGTAGAGTGTCAGCAAAAAAGAGGAAGACCCTCAACAACATGGAGTGACACAGTGGCTTCAACAATGGGCTCACGCATAACAGCGATTGTGAGGATAGCACAGGACTGGTCAGTGTTTTGTTCTATTGTACACAAGATCACTATGAGTTGGAACTGACTCGATGGCACCCAACAGCAACAATATTTTCTTATAGCTGCTTCATAGTTCTATTGTAGCTTAGGGGTTAATAGCTCAGGTTCTGAGCCCACAAGAGTGGCATTGAATCCCAGTTCTGCCCTTCTCTGGCTGTGGGAACTTGTTCTGTTTCTTCAGTTTATCATGAGTCAGGCAATGGACAATCCAATGAGAGGAATATTCTCCTTTTTCAGATGGGAATACTAATATTTAGAGAGGTGAAATTACTTGTCCAGAATCGTCAAGTAAGTGGGAGCTGGAATTGGACACTGGGTCACCTGTTTTTAGAGCTTGTAGTTTACCAATTACACTTACACTATAGTGACGCACATGGTACTTTTTTTTTTTATTCTTTTACTATATTGTTGACTCAGATTTGCTAATGTTTTACTTGGAATGTTTGCGTTTATAGTCAAAGGTGCGAAAGCAGTGCCGTTTTCCTTAGAGAAAAGTTTTCTGACATTTTTTGGTGCTTGAACTACCTCTCGGCTCTGGCTAATATTCAGAGAGACTCTGATGTCATCTGAGGCCTTCATTCTATTTTATCGGCCCATTTTAAACACATCACTGGACTATATGCCAGGGCTTGGCACACAATTCCTCTAACAGAACCTACAAAGGATGGGCCTGGAGTGAGAATAAAGCAGACCTTCTGTTTAATTAACAGCATTTAGTATGTTCTCCTCTGTGTCAGGAATGAAATAAATGCATTGCAAACAGGTGATAAGAAGGTTCCACTGTCCTAATGTTGCTTGAAGCACGAACCAAGACTGTCAGGAGACAGCGTGGGTTCCGTTTTGAATATGTTTTTAAGTTTTTATCGAACTAGATTAGAAACAGCTGGAAAACCAGAACGCTTAAGCAACCTCTCTGATGATGCAGAAGGAAAGAATTTTCACAGTGACATGATCACAAGTTACCATCCTGGCTTGCTTCAGACCGAGAAATAATTGGAAATCATTAAATTGCAAGCTCCTAGCTTTTCGTTCTTTCAGTGTTCATCTATATGTCTATTCAGATTAGTGTTGTCTCTGAGCTGCCATTTGCTGTCAGAGTGCTAAATATTTCATAATTAACAACCATTTTATCTTTACAAAAGTTTTTTTTTAAGTGTTCATATCAATATAAGATTCTTAACAATGCAAAACCAATTTTTGTTATTAAGTCATGTGGCAGAGAGCGAGGGCAGGTTCTCTGGGTAGATGAAAGAGTTAGATGCTGCCCATCACTGAAGATATACGAAGAAATGTATGCCTGGGAGAGTACGGCCACTTCCTGGTTCTGTGGCATCCAGATTCAGCCTCCATCTCCCCATGGTGGAGTGAAGTGGGTGCCTGCGTTTCTCCACGAGGCATGAGGCTCTACCCCTTTTCCCTGGACCCCCCGCCCCCGCCCCTAGGCTGCATATGAACAGCGGTTCTAATTCTATCCTCAGATCCTGGATCAAGTCTACTACTGGTTTCACAGAGAAGTTGAGAGAATTAATTACTAATTTTTTCTGTCATACACTTGTATAGTGTAGAAAATTAAGGTAAGTAAAATTCTAGATGTCAACCTCACAGAACCATTGTCAGAACAAATGAAACTTCTGTGTTGTTTTTGAATAAAACAAGATGCCTTCAAACGATAAAAACTAATAATGTTTAATTTTTAAATGTGAAAATATAGAAAAGAAGAAAAGAGAAAAAAGGAGAGGGAAAAGCAATTACTATTAACATATTGGTATACTTTTCCTCACATCTTTCTGTTTTCTATCACGCATCTGTCAGTTTGTCTTACTGTGATGGCTTGAGTGTTGCTTTGATGCTGGAAGCTATGCCACCAGTATTTCAAATAACAGCAGGGTTACCCGTGACGGGTAAGTTTCAGCACAGCTTCCAGACTAAGACTAGAAAGAAAGGCCTGGTGATTTACTTCCAAAAATTAGCCAATGAAACCCTATGGATCACAACAGAATATTGTCAATATAGTGCTGGAAGATGAGCCTCTTATGTTGGAAGGCACTCAAAATACACAAATGGTTACAACAGTGGATTCAAACATGCCAGGATCATGAAGATGGTGCAGGACTGAGCAATATTTTGTTATGTTGCACATGGGGCACCATGAATCAGAGCTGATTTGACAACAACTAATAGCAACAATATTGAATATATCATGGACTGCCAAAAGAACAAACAAATCTGTCTTGGAAGAAGTACAGCCAGAATGTTCCTGTCATGGATTGAATTATATCCCCCCAAAATATCTGTCAACTTGGCTGGGTCATGATTCCCAGCATTATATGATTGTATGATTCTGTAATCTGATGTGATTTCCTTATGTGTTGTAAACTCTATCGCTATGATGAGGTTATACTGATGAGGTCTACAAAATTGGATAGCGTCTTAAACAATCTCTTTTGAGATATAAAAGACAGAAACGAGCAGAGACAGATGGGAACCTCCGAGAAAGCAGTGCCGGGAGCACAGCACGTCCTTTGGACCTGAGGTCCCTGTGCAGAGAAGCTCCCAGATCAAGGGAAGGTTGGTGACACAGACCTTCCTCCAGAGCCCACAGAGAAAGCATTCCCCTGGAGCTGACGCCCTGAATTTGGACTTGTAGCCTATTGGACTGTGAGAGAATAAACTTCTCTTTGTTAAAGCCATCCACTTGTGGTATTTCTGTTATAGCAGCACTAGATAACTAAGACAGCTTCTTGGAAGCAAGGATGGTGAGACTATGTCTCACATACTTTAGACATGTTATCAGGAGGGACCAGTCCCTGGAGAAGGACATCATGCTCGGTAAATTAGAGGGTCAGCGAAAAAGAGGAAGACCCTTAACGAGATGGATTGACACAGTAGCTGCAACAACAGGCTCAAGCATAACAACGATTGTGAGGATGGTGCAGGACCGGACATAGGGTCGCTATAAGTTGGAACCAACTGGACGGCCCCTAACAACAACAATAGCAATAATTGCTTTTCCCAGTATAAAGTATGGCGTCTCTCTCTCTCTTTCTCTCCTCTCTTTCTCGTTCTCATCCAGAGGTCACCTAGTTTATTTTCCCTCACAAATAGGCAGAGGGTAAAAAGGGAAGTGGGGACAGTCATGTCCACACTCCTGAAAAGCCATTGTGGTCAATAACTCGTTATGGCCTTGTATCTCAGCAAACCGTGCCCTCCTAGCCCCCGACTAGACCTAGAATCTTTATCGATTTCCTTTTTGATTATCCACTCCTGTGTAAATACAGGTTACTTGACAACCCTCTGTGAGCAGTAATGAGATAAATGCAAGTGGGGCTGGAATAGAGATGAAGCATGTGGGCGTACATTCTATGAAGAGCATCAATTTTTCCATGGCTAGTTGGCCCTGGCTGAGCTCTACAAGTTCTAGGCGCTGCATCAACACCCACCCCATGTCACCACATACCAATGTCTAGATAGTTTTTAAATTCTTTTTCTACTAGTATGGCAGAGACAGTTAGGACTCACTAAATATTCCATTTGCTTACCAGCAACCCCAGTTCTTGTGCAGTTAGGTAAGGTTGTGTGACTAATTCTCTCTTCCCTTGTTGATGAGGAGGCCTTGGGTTCCTTTCAGATGGTGCAGCTATAAGATGAGTTGTTGAGGAAAAGTTAAACATACAACTACCATATGACCTAGCAATTCCACTCCTAGGTATATACCCAAGAGACTTGAAAGCAGTGATGCAAACATGCACATGTGCACCAGTATTTCTTGCAGCATTAATCACAATTGCTAAAAGGTGGAAACAACTGAAATGGCCATCAAAAGATGAATGGATACACAAAATGTGGTACATAATATAATGGAATATTTACTTAGCTTTAAAGAGAAATGAAGTCCTGATACATGCTATGACATGGTTAAACCTTGAAAACATTATACTGAGTGAAGTAAGTCAACCACAAAAGGATAAATATTGAATGAGCTCACTCATGAAATATGCAGAATAGGCAAATGTATAGAGACCAAAGTTTATTAGTAGTAACCAGGCATGGGAGCTAGAAGGAAAGGGGCAGTCATTGTTCAGGAAGCACTGAGTTTTTGTTTATGGTGATGGAAAATTTGGCAACAGATATTTGTGATGGTTGCACAACATGATGACGTAATTGATGTCACTAAATTGTACATTCGAAAAACCGACTGGAAGAGATCCATATTTGTGTCCATTCCAAAGAAAGTCATCCAACAGAATGCAGAAATTATTGAATAATATTATTAATATCACATGCAAGTAAAATTCTGCTGAAGATAATTCAAAAACAGTTGCAGCAGTACATCAACAGGGAACTGCCAGAAATTCAAGCCAGATTCAGAAGAGGATGTGGAACCAGGGATATCATTGTTGATGTCAGATGGATCTGGGCTGAAAGTAGAGAAAACCAGAAAGATATTTACCTGTGTTTTATTGACTATGCAAAGTCATTTGACTGCGTGGATCATAACAAATTATGGATAACATTGAGAAGAATGGGAATTCCAAAACACTTAATTGTGCTCATGCAGCACCTGTACTTAGGCCAAGAGGCAGTCGTTTGTACAGAACAAGGGGATACTGCATGGTTTAAAATCAGGAAAGATGTGCGTCAGGGTTATATCCTTTCACCATACTTATTCAATCTTTATGCTGAGCAAGTAATCTGAGAAGCTGGACTGTATGAAGAAAAATGCAGTGTCAAGATTGGAGGAAGACTCATTAATAAGCTGTGATATGCAGATGACACACTCTTGCTTGTGGAAAGCGAAGAGGAGTTGAAGCTCTTACTGATGAAGATCAAAGACTACAGCCTTCAGCATGGATTACGCTTCAACGTAAAGGAAAAACAACCCTCACTACTGGACCAATAAGCAACATCGTGATAAACGAACAAAAGATGGAAGTTGTCAAGAATTCCATTTTACTTGGATCCACAATCAACAGCCATGGAAGCAACAATCAAAAAAATCAAATGACATAGTATATTGAGCAAATCTTCTCCAAAAGACCTCTTTTATGTGTTCAAAAGCAAAGATGTCACTTTGAGGGCTAAGGTGAGCCTGACCCAAGCCATGGTATTTTCAATCACCTCACAAGCATGCAAAAGCTGGACAATGAGTAAGGAAGACCAAAGAAGAATTGATGCCTTTGAATTATGGTGTTGGAGGAAAGTATTGAATATACCATGGACTTCCAGAAGAACAAACAAATCTGTCTTGAAAGAAGCACAGCCAGAATGCTATTTAGAAACGAGGATGACGAGACTTCATCTCATGTACTTTGGACATGTTATCAGGAGGGACCAGTCCCTGTAGAAGGACATTGTGGTTGTTAAAGTGGAGGGTCATCAAAAAAGAGGAAGACCCTCAATGAGGTGGATTCACACAGTGGCTGCTGCAATGGGCTCAAACGTAGCAACGACTGTGAGGATAGCATTTCGTTCTCTTGTACATAGGTTCGCCGTAAGTCAGAACTGACTTGACGGCACCTAACAACAACAACAAGCAGAGGAGCGCCTCCATGTTATTCACGCCTCCCTTTAGAGTCATATAGTCAACAAGTTGAAAACCCAATGAACGGACAATTATCCACGTTGACCTTCAAGCCACTCATATATCCCTTAATTCATGACTAAACTGAGTGCTCCTTAGATAGAGACCAGAAGTTGAAGGAGACAGTCAGCTTTTAATTACCGCGAGGCTGGTCATCCAGATTGGGAACTCATCTCAATTGCTTTTACTCTTCCTTCCTTTGGAAATGCTTTCCTGCTTCAAAAGCATATCCAACAGAGAGAGAAGGTAAGAAGGAGTAAACTCCATCCATTCCATTTTTCAGAACAGCTCTAGGAAACAAAAAGTCTGAGAGAAATAAGAGTTGTACCAGCTCCAATGGAATTTAGCAATACTGAACAACGTAGGTGGTCCCTGCTCATATGACCTAATGTGTTTGTAGAAAACATAGTATAAAATGAATCTTTATAAAGCCCTCTAAGCAGCTGATGTTGCATTTGTTTGCATTCTAGCCTGTGAGTAATCCTTCTTTTCCCAGGCTATCCTTGATAAAAGGTTCAATGGTAACACTAAGAAAACCTTTGATTTTTCAGGTGAAGCCAGAATCAGGGATGTGGTCATCAAAAAGTAATTTTTGTGGTTTTGATTCCTAAGATCCCACCCAGTAGAAACCCTGGAATAGCATTCTCCCTAAAAGGGGTGGTATGGCACAGGGCAGAACATGAAGGTTTTGAAGCAGCGATGCTCAAATTCTGATTCTTTTTCTCACTCTGTGATGTCAGACACATTGCTCACCTATCTGAGTTTTATTGGTATTATCTCTGAATTTAGAATAATGATACCTAAACTGCGGTTTGTTCTGAGGCTCAGTCCTATCTGTATAAAGCATCAAGCCCATGCCCTGGCACAACCTTGTTGACATTCAATAAAGTTAATCCTTTATTATTCCCTCTAGGAGTCCCTTCCTTTCCCCTGTGATCCTCGGGGGTTTCCTTCGTAGCCTTAAAGCTTTGCTCAGGATGCTCCCTTTGAAATCCTTTCGGCTCAGCTGCTTGGTCATCTGCTTTCACTGGGGCTCCCACTGTTGCTGCCCTTGCCACAGCCACACCTCCCTTTTTTTTTCATCATTTCTGGCTCCGCAAACAACAGAGGTTCAGTCCCCAGAAGTCACGTTCGCACAATCAGGCCCTGCAGTGAGTTTAGCTTGTTAGCAGATTTATACCTCTGTTCAAGCTTGAACAACTTTATAATGGCCAAACCATTTCATTACATTTATTTAGACCCTTGAAAGAAAAATCCAAGTTGGCATATGTGTTTAAAACACACTAAGTAGTATACCTGCATTGTCCAGTATGGTAACCATAAGCCACATGTGGCTACTGAACCCTTGAGATGTGGCTGGTCAGAATTGAGATGTGCTGTGAATTAAAATACAGCCCAGATTTCAAAGACTTAGTACAAAAAAAGAAGAATTTAAAATATTAACCAGCAAGCAAGGTACACACGGGCTTAACTGTGTTTACTTACTAATCTATAGCGCATAATTTCATATGGTTTCACCACATCTTTGTGCATACCTTGCTTATTGAGTAATCCGTCCCTGGTTTGAGCCCACTGTTGCAGCCACCGTGTTAATCCATCTCATTGAGAGGCTTCCTCTTTTTCGCTGACCCTCTACTTCACCAAGCCTAATGTAATTACTAAACATGCTGCTATCGAGTTGATTCCGACTCATACAGACCCTATAGGACAGAGTAGAACTACCCTATAGGATTTCCAAAGCTGTAAATCTTTAAGGAAGCAGACTGCCACATCTTTCTCCCGCAGACCGGCTGGGGGGTTTAAACCACCAACCTTTTGGTTAGTAGCAGAATGCTTAACGCTAATTTTAATGTGGCTCGCATTATGTTTCTACTGGATAGCATTGTACTATTGATGATTGGGTTCAGGCGTTCTGTTACTGGATTACTGAGTCAGTGACTATTTTGCACATTGCTTCATCTGGAACCACCGTACTTTGTTAGTATAAAATACAGTAAGATACTCTGAAACACAATTGGCATGTTAGGATGTGTAGAGCATAAAACTTTACCCACGGACACACTCCTTGTTTGTAAGACTGGTATAGGTTTGTGCCCGACATGCACAAGAATTCTGATCAATTTCATTTCATTGATTTTCATCAACAAAGAAAAAATGTTGCATGGGGTTTTTCTTATTTATACACTGGATTATTGACTTTATTCCTGACAGAAAGCAACTTCCATTTTGACAAGATGTTATTAAATGTAAAATTCTCTGCCTTTGATTTTACATGTCTGAAAATTGGCAGGATTTTCCACAGGCCAGATTCTGTCATCACACATTTAAACCCTTGCTTCTCCACTGTCTAGCTACTGCTGGTTCGGGGTGTGACTAGACATTTTCATATCTCATTCCTAGCTCTGGCCCTGCACCGTCATGTCACAGCAAGGGCAAGTCAGCAGCAGGGGAGGAGATGGAGGCGTATTCTTGGGATCCATTTCCACACTAGGATGGCAAGCCAAAACTCAACCCTACACAAAAGCTACTGTGAACCTCATAAATATATCCCGCTAAGCCCAAACTGGGAGCTGTTGTGGAGCCATGTTAAGAGCTAGGCTGCTAACAAAAAGGTCAGCAGTTCAAATCCACCAGCTGTTCCTTGGAAACCCTATGGAGCAATTCTACTCTGTTCTATAGGGTCACTATGAGTCAGAACCGACTCGATGTCACACAGCAGCAACAAGCTCAAACTATGAGGCTCTGGTGGTTCAGTGGTAGAATTCTCGCCTTCCATGCAGAAGACCAGGTTCAATTCCCGGCCAAAGCACCTCAGGTGTGGCCACCACCCATCTGTCAGTGGAGGCTTGTGTGTTGCTATGATGCTCAACAGGTTCAGCAGAGCTTCCACACTAAGACAGACTAGGAAGAAAGGTCTGGTGATCTACTTCTGAAAATCCAAATAAAAGCTAATAAAAACCCTGTGGGTCACAACAGTGAGGGCAGCGTTTCAGTCCGTTGCGCATGGGGTTGCCATGAGTTTGGGTTCGACACGACGGCACTAACAACAAGAAGCCCAAATTAGATGTATCCTCAGTTTGACTTCCTCTTAGGTGGATGCTCAGAATGCCTCTGGGTACTCTAACACGCTCAGCATGAAAGAAGGTAGGAAAGCATGGAAAGAGATAGGGGTCTTAACCAATATTGCTTAAAATGTCTCTCTTTTTTTCTTTCCAATTTTGCAAGAACACATGAGTATATGGACACATGGCTAAGGCCCCTGCCAGAGTCTTGGAAGGGGTCCGTGTGAGTGAGGGGCCTTGAAGCTTAAGCTTTCTTAGCTTCACACTAAGTCAGCCTCTACGCTCAGGTCCACCCGGAACCAGTGTTCCAGGACATGGCTGGTGCCTCAATTCTCTCCAGTGTCAAGGTGAGTTTCAGGCCTCCCCACAGTGCTCCTTACCCAGATGTGGGCATCTTTTGCCTCTCCTGTTTTTCAGAAATGTTAATCAGAGTCCAGAAGCCCTATTATCAAGTCTTTCCAGAAATTCCCAGTCTGTCTCCCGCATCTTCATGAAAACATGTCTCCCTCTGGTTTGCTCTGATAACCCAGGCTTCGGCCACTGGCCTCTCTACTCCTGCCCTCCTCCTATCCTCGAGTCATGAAAAAACTATCTCTGAGTGAGTTAAGATTATGAAAAGTCAGACACAAGTTTTATTAGGCAGAATTCCAAGTGGCAAAGAATGAGAATAAAGAACCTATGCAAACCTTGTATGTTGACAATGAGCCCACTAGTATATGATGCCATTTATCAGCATGTAGAGAAATTGGAAATGATTCTGGGAAGAGTATCAGAACAACAGAGTAGATGATGTAACACAAGTCCAGACAAATTTATAACCCAGTTGTGACATTTAAGAGGGATGCAATAGCTGCCTTAATTGCTATGTGTATTTACAAGGAAAGGGATGAATAAGTTAGCTTGGTGCAAAAGAGTCTAAATTAAACCAAATGAATTAAATTAAGTAAAAGATAATTAGGGCCAAATGTTGTGAAACTCCAGTAGGTTATGGAAATCTCCCCAAGGAGATGCAAGTAACACGATTACTTAGAACTGAGAAAACAGTATTATCACTGAATGTGTTATGAGCACATGTACTGCGTTTCTTCCAGGGGACTAAGGGGATATCCAGACACATTTGTGTTGTTTTTTTTTTTCTCTTCTCCAAAAGCTGTAATTCTGTGGTCACTGCATCTTTGCTTACCCAGTGCTAAATTATGAGAACAAATTTCTCTATTAATATAAATACTTAAATAGAAAGACTGTTGCCTAATGAGTTCAAATTCTTAAAGCCCTAATTAAAATGTAGTCATCTCACACAGTAACTGAATTTTCCATGAAGACTAATTCATTTTAACACTACCAATGAAGAATGTCAAACTAGAAAGAAAGAGATGAGAGCGGGGATGACAAATAAGTTTCATCTAGCAAGCCGAAACTAATTTGTTAGCAGTGTTTGCTTGGAGCTCTGGATTGAGAAGAGTTTGGGGAAAAATAATACCCATTAGTGATGTTTGCCACGTCATGGGATAAGCCCGTGGCTGCTTGTCTGCTATCTGCGCAGCTCTCTTAGACCACAGCTAGAGGTCAACTAGCCGCAGCCTCATCAGAATCCAGGATGCCCCAGGCAGTATAAACACACTGTGTTGGGGTTCTGGTGCTGAGGCACCCTGCTCCTACCTTAAAGGATGCAAGCAGCAGCGAAGAGACTGGAAACCCATGTTTCAGGTACTTCTACCTTAGCTGCTGGGACTAACACCCCCAGCTTCAGAGGAAAGTCCTTAAAGGCTCTTTAGCACACCTGCATCATTTTATCATGAGGAAGCTAAGGTCAGGGAAGCTATTTGACCCACCTGCAGCCACAAAGCAACTTAGAGACAGAGTTGGGAGAGAACTCAGGCCCCCTGGCTCTCAGACTGGTGACTGGAAGCTCTGTGGGAACTGAAGATGACTCTCCTGCCGTGTGGCACTGGTCCCAGGTCCTGGGTAACTATGTAAGATTACTAAGCTGTGTCCACCAGTGGCTGTCTAGTCGACTCCGACTCATGGAGACTCCATGGGTGTCAGAGTAGAACTATGCTCCATCGGGTTCTTACTGGCTGGTTTTTCAGAAGTAGATTCCCAGGCCTTTCTTCTGAGGTGTCACTTGTTGGACTTGAACCTCCAACCTTTCAGTTAGCAGCTGAGCACGTTAACCTTTACACCACCCAGGGACTCCTAAAGCCGTGTAGGTACTTGTCAGTGTCTAGGCTGTGAGCCATCTGCACGGGCAGCTCCTGTACCTGTCTCATTTTGGTGTCACGGAGTGGCCTTCTCTAGCTGTGCAGGATACGGTGGTTTCTCAGGCCCTTTAATGCAGGGAGAGCTACAGAGTGGCTCCAAAATTGCCCAGGCAAAGCACAGGCTGGAAGATAGTTTCCTTCCCAATGTAAGCCATGAAACAGGCCCCGTTCTTGACCTGTGTCTGGAGAACCTTGAACAAGCCCCAACATTCCTCCCTGGTCTGTGAGTGGCGAGGGCCAGCAGAGCACAGATATGAGTCACTCTGGTGCCAGGCTCCACCTCAGGCTGACCTTGAACGCCGTCGTGCAGAGTGGAGGCCCAGTGACAGAGAGGAGAAACTTCACCTGCCTTGCCATGTGCGTTGTCATTTTGCCGTGGACAACCTAATGCACTTCAACTTGGCTTCTTTTTCACTAGTGTTTTTCTTTTTTCTCTTCCTATCAAGGGACCTAAGAGTATCTGAGAGCATGACAACAACCACTTTCTTTCTTCCAAAGGCTTGGCAAGCACCAGACCAAACAAACACGTAGAAATGTAAGTTCATATGAGCAGAAAGCCGAGCATCTCCTCTGTCCTTCCCAGGAATGACGTATGTTTAGTGATATGCCCTCTGAGCTGTCTTCTTTGTTTTACTTATTTCCTAGGCTTGGCCACCTGCCAGGCCAAGGGAGATAACTAGAGACTGTTTGGGTGGGAAGAGGGTGGCATGACCAGGATTTCCTCCTGCAGCAAGGACATCAACTATTCCAGGTGCGGAGCTCAGGCATTTGTTTTCTTTATCCAAGAAGCGTCTCTGGCTTGGCCCCAAGGCCTGTGTTGCTCTAGCAATAACTGGGATTGTATCAGATGAACATGAAACCCAACATGGAAGCTCGGTCTCCTCAATCCTCAGAGCTTCTTATTTTCAGAGTGCCAGTGGACTTCCACGATTCTTCCGACCGCCTGCTGATCCGCACATAAACACCTAGATCTCTGTGAATGGGGTCTGTGTTACTGAGTCATTATCTAATATTGAAAGAGGAAATATCCGTTTTCTCATGCAAAGCGTTTAGCACAGTGCCTGGCAGAGAACAGTTAACTATTAACATCATTGTTATCATTTTTATTGTGTAAATAGCACCATCTATTGTGTGTAGTACTTACTATAGTAGTGTGTGTAACTTAATCTTAACAGTAGTTGACACTTTACAGAACTTTACAGCTTTTAAATAATTTTCAGTTGTGATCCCATTTGAGCCTCAGGAAAAATAGCTTAAAATCCACCTCTTAGATAAAGTTTTCTCAGTGGTTCCAATTTTTCCCTTCTCTGAACCACTGTAGCATTTTGTATGTTTCTGATTGCCTCCCCCTTCCCAACGTGCACTACCCTGGATCCCCACTCTCTCCTCCTCTGCACTGCTCTGCTCCCAAGAAGGCACATCACCCAGGCTCCCTGCTGCTGCATTTGGCCAACGGGAGGCAGCAGCAGAAGATCAGAGAGGAAAGGAGAGAAAGGTCGGAGTATTTCTTCCTAAAGTCTCCTTGCTTTGGCATGGAGTTTGACAGTGGTTCTCTTTCTCCAGTGGGATGGAATGGTCCCTCCTCCAAGCTCCAGCTCTGCTCATTTTCTCCCCTTGGCCCTCCTTCCCTTTGTTAAATGTCTGTGGGTTTCTCAACAACCTTTGTTGATTCCTTTAACATAGCCCATACCTCTTAGATAATCCCATCATTCAGGTCTTCTCATTTGAACCATCTAGGGTAAATGCTGTTTCCTCTTGGAACCCCAGGGGGTACAGTGATATTCATCTTTCTCTCCATTTTATAACTATAATAGAAACACATATTTATTATAGAAACTTTGGGAAACAAAAAAAATAAATAAAAACGGACCAAAATCTGACTGCTCTAACAGGGATCACAATAGAGGGTCCGGGACAGAGCTGAAGAAAAATGTAGAACAAAATTCTAACTAAAAAAAAAAAAAAGACCAGACTTAGTGTTCTGACAGAGACTGGAGAAACCCTGAGAGTACGGCCCTCAGACACCCTTTAAACTCAGTACTGAAGTCACTCCTGAGGTTCACCCTTCAGCCAAAGGTTCACCCTTCAGACAGCCCCATAAAACAAAACTAGACTTAATGAGCACACTAGCCTAAGGGCAAGGACAAGAAGGCAGGAGGGGACAGGAAAGCTGGTAATGGGGAACCCAAGGTCGAGAAGAGGAGACTATTGGCATGTCGTGGGGTTGGCAATGAATGTCACAAAACAATATGTGTATTAATTGTTTAATGAGAAACTAATTTGCTCTGTAAACCTTCATCTAAAGCACAATTAAAAAAAATAATAATTGGTGAATGGCAGTGCCTGGCTACCACTACTGACCGTTCTGAACAGGATGACAAATAGACGAACCCTGATAGAATGGGACAAAAATGCAGACCAGAACTCAAATTCTTAAAAAGCCCAGACTTGCTGGACCAATTGAGACCAGAGGACTCCCTGACACTATCGCCCTGGCATACTCTTTAAACCCTGAACCAAAACCACCCCCTAAGACCACCTTTTAGCGAAGTAACAGAGCAGCAAACCAACAAAAAATATTACCCGTGAGTATGGTGATATATTAAGAAAAAAAATTTATATGAGACCAAAAGTTCTACAATTACTTTAAAGCAAAGATGAGATGACCAGAGGGCTGGGAAACTAGAGTACTGGAAACGGAACAAAGAGAACGCAAGAAAAAGAATGTTGACTCATTGTGAAAAATGTAACTAATGTCACTGAACAAATTGTATAGAAATTGTCAAATGGAAACCTAATTTACTATGTAAACTTTCACGAAAACACAATAAAATATCATTAAAACAACAACAACCAAAATCCTGCTACAAGGAGAGAACCATTATTGACCTATTGCTGTATATCTCCTTCTGGTGGATGTGAGGAGGGAAGCATTATATAAATGTGTTGTTTTGTTACATGCGTGTCCTGTTTCTTTAAATATTCTTTGAGAATGGTTTTTAATGGATTCCTAGTATTCTGTAGTATTTATCACTCTTGTGGTACTTGAATTATACTTGGATTCTACCTTTCTGCCACTAGAAGAAGCTCATCCAGATTATTTTTCTGTGTCATTCTACTAGCCCAGCACCTTACACGGTAATGTTATTTATTCATAGTTTGCATCATTCACTCCTCTCTGGAGAGGACGTAAATTAGGTTACGGAAATAAATAAAATATAGCAAGAGAAAATAAATTTAAAATGTATGACACAAAAGAGAAAATAAGCATAGTAAAATAAGATGGAGTCAAGAGTGAGCTTAGACTCCAATAATGCATGCCAAGAAACCCTATGCTCTTATTACAAGTCAGCCACACATTTGGCTCTAAGCTTTCTACCAGCCCATTCAAAAAGGAGCACATCAGTAGTTACTCAGTTCAGAGTTTCCCTAAAATATAAACAATCTAGTTACTCCGGAGAAGTGCTGGCAGAAAGACATAGTGTAGTCTTCAATGATATTCCTACATTAAGGCAGAGAGGGTTTCACGGGATTATTTCTTATAAATTCTGCCTGTGTCAGCTGAGGGTATTGTGCCAAACAGCAATTTAGAAAAAATATTTAGAAAAAGCAGTTCTACAAGGGGCCGATGAGATGCTGTCCAGGTACACAGCTCTTGGTTGGACTTAACCTAGAATAGAGTTCAGAGAATCTAGAGTAAAGGATGGTCTCATAGTCTTCAGAAAAACCTCCATTAATGGCTCTCTTTATAATATCCATTTTCATGTATGTGAAGTGACAGAGTTCTGGTTCCAGGAACATGGTCACTTGAACTAAAACAGACTCTATCCTCTCCACAAACACATAAAAATACTGGATAAAATATAGCAACAAAACAAAACAAAACACACACACACAGCCAAGTTTGAAAGAACCTACGGACAATCTCCAGGTACCAGCGACAGTGAGGGCGGTCACAGGCAGAGTGGTAAGTTTGCCCAGTGGTGGCCCAGAAGGGCATCAAACCGGAATATATGCCCTAAAGGATGAGATTTTGATGCATAAACAAGGACATTTAGACGTGATCTTAGGCTTCTGCAAAGGAGCTAATACCAGGAAATGTTGTATACAGCTAAGTCCCTGGAAAGAAGGGCTAGAAAAACTCTGCTACTAGTTTGTCTCTGGCTAGGGCACTGGTTTAAAAAAAAAAAAAAATCAAATAAACATTAGAAAAATTCTCCCATGAAAAATCGAAACCTCAATCCTGAGCCACTTGCACATGCAGAGTCCTAATTTATAGAATCGTTTATTGTTGTTGTGGTTAGCTGCCATGGAGTCTAGTTCAACTCATAGTGAGCTCATGTGATAGAGTAGAACTGCCCCATAGGGTTTTCTAGGCTGGAATCTTTACAGAAGCAGATTGCCACATCTTTCTCCTGCAGAGCTTCTGGGTGGGTTTGAACCGCCGACGTTTCGGTTAGCAGTGAGTACTTAATCATTTGCACCACTCAGGGACTCCTATAAGTAAATAGCTATAGCCTTAGGAGTTTGTAGGAAAAAAGAATTTATCCTCTGGTCAAGTTCAAGACATTTTGTTATAATGCTGTCTACAAAAAGGGTGGTCACAACTATAAAAACCACTGAGTTGAGAACAAGCGTGAAAGCACACTCGTAATCTTTCACCGTTTGCATTATTAAACTAGTAGGAGAGAGGGACAGTCAATCAGCAATTTAATGTCTGCTAAAACAATGAGGCAATATACTGTATTATCTATCATTATGGAGAACAGGCACTCATAATCCAACTCTACAGATATTATTAAAAATTATATATATTTATTGGCTTTTGCATGCAATGTTTGCAAATCTTTTGCTTTCGGAGATGCTAATATTAAGATCAACGTTACTTGCCATAGTCAAGCAATAAAGAAAATAACCTGAGAATTTGTTGAAAAACCAGAGGAGAGTCAGTTTGAGATTGAAGAAAAATGAAAACAAAAACAAAAGAAAGACAGAAGGCTAACAGACACATGAGGAAATGCTCACGATCATTAGCCATTAGAGAAATGCAAATCAAAACTACACTGAGATACCATCTCACCCCTGCAATGCAGGCACTAATCCAAAAAAACACAAAATAACAAATGTTGGAGAGCTTGTGGGGAGATTGGAACTCTTACGCATTGCTGGTGGGAAGGTAAAATGGTACAACCACTTTGGAAAATGATATGGGGCTTCCTTAAAAAGCTAGACATAGAAATACCATACAGTCCAGCAATCTCACTCCTAGGGATATACCCGAGAGAAATAAAAGCCATCACACGAATAAACATATGCATACCCATGTTCACTGCAGAACTATTCACAATAGCAAAAAGATGGAAACAACCTAGATACCCATTAACAGATGCATGGATAAACAAATTATGGTACATACACACAATGGAATACTATGCAACAATAAAGAACAATGATGAATCTGTGAAATATCTCACAACATGGATGAATCTGGAAGGCATTATGCTGAGTGAAATAAGTCAGTCACAAAAGGACAAATATTGTAGGAGACCACTATTATAAGAACTCAAGAAAAGGCACTCTTTGATGGTTACAAGGGTAGGGAGGGAGGGGAGGGGAAATCACTTACTAGATAGTAGACAAGGGTCAACTTCAGTGAAGGGAAAACCAACACACAATACAGGGAAAGTCAGCACAACTGGACCAAAGCAAAAGCAAAGAAGTTTCCTAGACGCATTCAAACACTTTGAGGGACAGAGTAGATGGGGCTGGGGCCTGGGAACCATAGTTTTTGGGACATCTACGTCAATTGGCATAACACAGTTTATAAAGAAAATGTTCTACATCCCACTTTGGTGAGTAGCATCTGGGGTCTTAAAAGCTTGCGAGCAGACATCTGAGATACTGCAATTGGTCCCATCCCACTAAGAGCAAAGGAGAATGAAGAAAACCAAAGACACAAGGAAAATACTAGCCCAAAGGACTAAAGGACCAAATGAACCAGATACTCTACCAACCTGAGACTAGAAGAACTAGATGGTGCCTGGCTACCACCAATGACTGCCCTGACAGGGAACACAACAGTCACAGACAGAGTAGGAGAAAAATGTAGAACAGAATTCAAATTCATGTAAAAAGACCAGACTTAATGGCCTGACACTACAGCCCCCGGATGCTCTGTTAACCCAGAACTGAAACCATTCCTGAAGCCCAAACATTAGACAGGCCTATAAAACAAAAAATAATACATGTGAGGAAAGTGTTTCTTAGTTCAATCAAATATATGAGACTAAA
>NW_004444026.1:4541815-4542698 GCF_000243295.1 Trichechus manatus latirostris | reverse complement strand
TCCATCTCCCTTAACAGAAGCTCAGGGTACACTAAGCTTGAGTCCTCCTTTCTCTTCCTGCCTGCCTGCCTGCCTTGGGAATGGTAATGGGTTTCTCTTTATATATGACCTTTCTGGCCCTGGGTTTGTAGTTCTGCCAAGATGATTTGCAAGGCCACAATCTTGCAAAGGGATTGGACAGTTTACTATGCAAATAAAGTGTGTAAAACCCTTGCAGGGATTAGTCAGTTACTATGCAAACTAGGTGACTGTGGCCTACCTAGGGAACTGGTCAGTTGGTGGTCTTACTGGGGGTGGGGGGAAGGGACACACCTTGAAGTTGATAAGGATCTTGCTATGAGCAGCTTACCTCCAGAGGTTTTTAGAGAGACATGGAGAGAGAGAAGAAGGAGTTGTAACATGGAAGACGGCAAGAAATGGCACTAGATGGTGAGAAGCAGCCAACAAACACAGAGCCCAATGGCAGTAGGTCCAAGCAGGGCCCAGAGGCAGTAGACCCAAGCAGGAAGCAGTAGGCCAGAGCAAAGGGCCTGACTATGGACATGGCCAAGAAGGAGCTGAGAGCTGTCTTGGATAGAAGCTGTCCTGACTGATGAACTGTATCCTGTCTCCTGAGTTGTTCCTGTTACTTCCAAGTTGATCCTGATTCTGAGTTGTATCCAATTATTTCCAAGTTGATTCTGACCCTGAGTTGTAACGTGTTACTTCCGCAACAATCTACTTAACTGTAAGTATAGTTCATGAGTTCTGTGAGACTTTGCATCGAATTACTGAATCCCAAAACAGGAGGAAGAGTACTGAGGGAAGGGGAAGTAGTTGGTGTTAGAGATGATGGAGTGGTACAGTAGCTTGGAGAAGTTGGACATTTGGGCCATCTTTAACT
>NW_004444026.1:4540169-4541320 GCF_000243295.1 Trichechus manatus latirostris | reverse complement strand
GAATCCCAAGATTGGCAGGCAAGACAGCAGATAAGCTGCTAGCTCAAGTCCCAAGAACTGCAGGTCAGATTAACAGGAGCCAGCTGCAGGAGCCGGAGCGAGCAAAAGCCCACGAGCCCAAAAGCCCCCTAGCGCAAAAGCCCAGTTCACCTATACTGGATGCAGCTACAAGCCCAGGGAAACTCCCTTCCAACTGATTGGCTACTCACCGCAGATCCCATCATGGAGGTGATCATGTTATATCAAATCTCATCATGGAGATGATCACATCATTATACGACTGCCAACCTACATCATAACTGCCAAACCACTGAGAATCATGGCCCAGCCAAGGTGATTCACAACCTTAACGATCACATCTAGTGATTCTGATACACAGTGAATTTTGAGAAAAACACTGTTCTTATTTTTTTACTGACTACAGTAGAAACATTATAACTTAAGCAATAGAAAACTACCGAATGTCACATTTTTGTTTGTCCTCGGATCTGTTATTCAGCAGATAGGAAATTTTGGAATTTCTGTGTTCACAGGCATCTAAAACACAAATCCTAAACTCACTCCACTGAAAACGAATTCTGAAAGGTGGATTTCCCGCTGTCTCTGATTTAGATTCTGAAGACTTTGCATCTGAGTTGTTGATATTGTAGGTTATTCTAAAGGATGGATGTTATGTTGTTTCAAACTCTGGATGACATTTGATTAGACTGGGTGACTTAAACTCCCACAGTAATTAGTGCGTGCTCTGACTAGAAAAAGAATGTGAAACAAAACTAAACGCCAAGGAATAAACAACAACTTTTATTTGGATATAAATGGATGGAAATATTTGAGAAACTGAAGGAAAAAATAAACAACACAGTATCATGAATATGAGCAACCCTTCCCCACCCAAGGCGTTTCCAATTTAAATTAGGGCCATGTTTAATTGCAGGGAAGACCCATGAAATGGTAAAATACACAAGAGCAGAAAACAAGGTACAATAAGGGAAGAGTCTTTGGATAAATCTTTTACAACCTAAAAACATGACTGTAAATGAATGCGTCTTGGAAAATTGTCAAGAGTGTTTACATTCCTTTAAAAATTAGTCTCAGAAAAGTAAAAATAAAAGGACCACTTGAGCCTGACATAGTCAATATCTTTACTTTTC
>NW_004444026.1:4534600-4539557 GCF_000243295.1 Trichechus manatus latirostris | reverse complement strand
GTTCTGCATTTCTCCCTCTTGATCAGGATGCTTCTATACAGTCTTTGATCAAAATGTTCAGTAATGTTGGCTGGGCACCATTCAGTTCTTCTGGTCTCATGGGAGAGCTTTTAATGAGTCCTAGAAATAAACTTTACTAATACATGTGATCATTACAACATCAAATGAATTTTAAAACTCCAAAGCTTTCAGCTACTTACCTGGGATTGTTAGGTTTGTTTCTTTACAGATATCAAGGGGGCTGGAATGGCCTTGGAGTCCCTGGGTAGTTCAAGTAGTTAAAAGCTTGGCTACTAAATAAAAGGTTGGTGGTTCAAACTCACCCAGAGGCGCCTCTGAAGAAAGGTCCAGTGATTTGCTTCCAAAAGATCACAATCATGAATACCCTATGGAGAAGTTCAGCTTTGCAACACATGGGGTCTCTATGAGTCGGAATTGACTCAACGGCAGCTGGTTTAACTTTTTTTTTTTTTTGGAGAGTCTGTTTTTTGTTGCTGTTTTGTTTTTTGCTTTGGAAGTGCCACTGGAATTACTAGAGCTTCCTTGACAGGTTTTCTGCTCTTCTCCCTCAGGGTCTTGAGATGTACACAAGCCTTGCTGCATATTTCAGGCTTTGCTGCTTTTCAAGAAGTTCTGCCCTTTCAGTATTTGCACAACTGTCATTTTTCTTTGGAAGAAAGTTGAAAGTGCAATTTTTCAGGAATTATTAATGGTTTCCAGTAAAATGGTCCCATGAGCAAGAAGGAAGTAAGGGAAGAAAAGAAAAAAATAAAGAAGAGGAAGGAATGCTTTGCTTAAATGTTAAGTAGGGAAATAACCAGTCTCCCCACATAAATCTGTAGCATAAGTGAATCGTTAGGGGAATGTACTTGGAGACTACAGGCAGGCTTACTGGGCGATTTCCTGGGCATTCCTCAACGACGTGGCAAAGAGGTATTGTCTACCTTGTAATAAGTGCCATAGACTTCTAAACAGATGATACAGTACTTGTGCCTTGAGGGTATTTTATGAGACTCGCCACTAAAATGAAATATGTTTCCATGTCTTCTCTTGAGAGGCTGGACACATGGAATCATCTAGAATCAATACAGCACAATGTAGCTCAAAATTTTGTTTCTAGTTCATCACAAGGGCCCAGAAACAAGGACTGCTCCACGTTTTTACACCACCTCATAAAAACCTTCTTTTGTTCTGACCCATTTCAAACACAATGACCAAGCCCTCTTGTCACCAAATGTAACAAAAAAGGCTACTTCTGGGTTTGAGTATCAGATAATTTGAACCATTCTAATTTCTATAGGGTAGCAATGCCCTAGGGAAGAGGGGAAAATGGAAAACAAGGATGACTCATACCTAGAAATGTCACTTGAGAGAATATAGTAGGAACCATAGTCAAATCTATCTCCTCAGCCCCAGTTAAAATCAACCCAAGGAAAGAAGCTTAGGTGATATTTAAGGGCTGAGAGTATGAAGACAGGGAGGAGAAGAAAGAGAAGAGAATTGCTTAACAAAAACCACAGGAGGAATTTCCAGAAGGAAGGGCTGTAATGAGGTCCGGTAACATGACCACTCAGAAGTTAGGATTTGGAGACCACGGATGACCTTTGCTATAACAATTTCGGCAGAGTAGTGAGGACTGAAACCAGGTTTCAAGGGGTGGAGAAGATGAGAAAGCAAAGAGAAAAAAATGACAGATGAGAAAGCAGTGATTGTAGAAACCACTTTCAAGAAGCTTGGCAGTGAAACGAAGGAGAGGCAAAGGAAAGTAACCTGAGGGAAAGTGTGACATTAGAGAAGGTTTTTGTAACAAGGAAAGACTTGTGGACATTTATAGGGAGAGAAAAGGAGTAAATGGAGCAAAGAAACTGAGTAGAAAAATTAATAAAATAAATCCCCATGTTGCGTTGTTGTTAGGTACTGCCAAGTTGGTTCCGACTCATAGTGACCCCATGTATAACAGAATGAAACACTGCCCAGTCCTGTGCTATCCTCACAATCTTTTTTATGCTTGAGCCCATTTTGCAGCCACTGTGTCGATCCATCTCATTGAGAGTCTTCCTCTCTTTCACTAACTGTTTACTTTGCCAAGCATAATGTCCTTCTGCAGGGACTAGTCCCTCCTGATAACATATACAAAGTACATGAGAAGAAGTCTCACCATCCTTGCTTCTAAGGAGCATTCTGGCTGTACTTCTTCCAAGACAGATTTGCTTATTCTTCTGGCAGTCCATGGTATATTCAGTATTCTTCACCAACACCATAATTCAAAGACATCAGTTCTTCTTCAGTCTTCCTTATTCATTGTCCAGCTTTCACGTGATATGAGGCAATTGAAAATATCATGGCTTGGGTCAGGCGCACCTTAGTCCTCAAAGTGATATCTTCACTTTTTAACACTTGAAAGAGTTCTTTTGCAGCAGATTTACCCAATGCATATGCCATTTGATTTCTTGACTGCTGCTTCCATGGGTGTTGATTATGGATCCAAGGAAAATGAAATCCTTGACAACGTCAATATTTTCTCTGTTTATCATGATGCTGCTTATTCATCCATAAAAGGCAGAGAAGGATACAGATCATTAGCCAAGATGAAAAAAAAATTAGCTTTGGAAACAAATAAAGAACCTCTTTTCTCTAAAATATGAGCACAGAAAGAAAGGATGAGCGAAAATATGGTACATTTGAAAGTGGGCAAGAGGGAAATTGAGGCATGATGATTTCTGACATTATTCTGAAAAATCTAGGAAGCCATGATTTCTGCTGAGAGAGAATATGGTTAGTGGAGATGGCAATGGAAATAAACTGAGTTTACATGGAAAGCTCAAGAGATGTTATGGAAACTAGTTTCTAGGAACTGAAGTTTAGAAAATAAATAAATAACGCCTACATATTTAAAGCTTCTTCCGCCAACCAGCACATTTCCTGGTCAAATGGCACTTTCAAATGAGGAGGAAAGAACTGACAGTTGCAGAGTAACATTCACTGGTTGCCAAATTTGTCTGAAAGAAAAACCACAGCTGACTGGGACCTTAATGGACATGGGACATAGTTATCTCAATTGCTCTCATAGGGGGCAATAATAGCATTAGCCCAGGGTAAGGTGATTATGACCTTCATCTTGGACTCTTTCAGTCATAACCGTGGAGGAAAACATAACCTCACCTCAGGTGTCTCTGATCTGCTTGCTTCGTTCAAAAGGGGGCAGCAGAGTGCTACCTCAAGTGCTGCATTTATGTCCCTTCTAGGCAGGAATTTTCAGCTTCTGCCAAGGCAGGAGGAAAAGGATGCCAAACTAAACTGAGAGCTGACGGAAATAAACAGGTCTCAGCAGAGTACCAGGTAATATACACTTCTGTCTGACTGCTTCCTACAAAGTTCAGCAAACAGTAAGCTCTAAGAAAACCACCAGTTGACATCAAGGGGACTCCGATTCATGGCGACATCGTGTGTGTGTCAGAATAGAACTGTGCTCCACAGGGTTTTCAATGGCTGATTTTTCAGAAGTAGATCACCAGGCCTTTCTTCTGAGGCACCTATGAATGGACTCAAACCTCTATCCTTTTAGTTAGCAGACAAGCACATTAACCATTTGCACCATCCAATGACTCTAGGGCCTTATTAGAAATGGGAAAATATCAGCTTACCATAGAGACACTGCCCTAATACATGTCCAGTCCCTTATAAAATATTAAGCCTATAATGTGTGCTATCACAAAAGATCTGAATATACCATTACTGGCTTAAAGGACTGATTATGTTTCTAATAAAGAAGCTGCCACCAGTAGAGTGATGCCTTGAGGTTTGGATACACAAGTGAACTGTGTATATTTTCCAGGCAAGAATAGCCAAGAAGTAATATGCCTAGTCACAATTCAGCCAATAATTCTTTTCTAAATCTTTATTAAGAGAGAAAAAATATTTACTAACACTCGCATAACCAACGTAAGCTGATAGAGAGCAAGATTTAAAGAAATTCAAACACCCAGGTATATTTTGGTAATGGCTAAACTAGAATTCAAGTTTAACACTTCTTACTTTAAGAAAAGACTCACCCTGAACCTTTTCTTAAGATAAAAAATCTCCCACAGCATGTAGATGACGCTTTTCTCTGCAGTTCACACATTGCCCCAGGATTTCAGAGCAATCAGGCTTAACAAGAAAGCTTATTGCATTAGCTGTCAGAAATCTTTAATTACCTCCTTACTCTAATTACTAGGCTTTACCTTTATCTATCTCCTAATTATCCCAGGAATCTAAATTCCCTGAATCTTCTTTTCTAGGAGAAAGCTAACTTTCTTTTTCTCTGCTCAAAGACTCTGAGTGCTTGCTTCTTTACGGTCAGCAGGAAAAAAGAAAAAAAAATACAGCATTCACTACATTTTCCTGTGTCTTTTGTCTGATCATGAAAGAGTTGCCCTGGCAATTAAGTTACTAACTTCCTTTGAACGCCATCCTTCCTTATTTTTAGTTTTTACGTTGCATCAAGAAATTTCTTTCCTGAACTTTGCATATTTTAGTCTTAAGCAATTCTTGGATGGGTCAACATTTTAACATTAAACATTTTAAGATTAATTAACACCCAAAAAGTGTTTTTATCTAAGCTATATAGTAGCTTCTTAAAATAGTTGTTTAGAAAAACAATAATTTAAACCATTTTGTTTACCTTCCATTATTCTCCCAAGATCAAAAAAATTGCTGAATGTCAGGTGGCTAACAGACACATGAGGAGATGCTCATGATCATCAGCCATTAGAGAAATGCAAATCAAAACTACAATGAGACACCATCTCACCTCAACAAGGCTACCATTAATCCAAAAAACACAAAATAATAAATGTTGGAGAGGTTGTGGAGAGACTAGAACACTTATACACTGTTGGTGGGAATGTAAAATGGTACAACCACTTTGGAAATCGATTTGGTGCTTCCTTAAAAAGTTAGAAATAGAAGTACCATA
>NW_004444026.1:4526044-4533807 GCF_000243295.1 Trichechus manatus latirostris | reverse complement strand
CTAGCTAGTGCCCATCTACCACCAATTACCGCCCTGCCAGGGAACACAACAGAGAATCTCTGACAGAGCAGGAGAAAAGTGGCATGCAGAACTCAAATTCTAGTACAAAGACAGACTTAATGGTTTGACTGACTGGAGAGACCCCGGAAGACATGGCCTCCGACTCTCTGTTGGCCCAAAACTAAAACCATTCCCGAGGCCAACTAATCAGACAAAAATTAGGCTGGACTATGAGACATAAAATGATACTTGTGAAGAATGTGCTTCTTAGCTCAAGTAGATACACGAGACTAAACAGGCAGCTCCTGTCCGGAGGCAAGATGAGAAGGCAGAGAAGGTCAGAAGCTGGTTGAATGGGCATGGGAAATCCTTGGTGGAAAGGAGGAGTGTGCTATCATAGTACAGGGAGAGCAACTAGGGTCACATAACAGTGTGTGTATAAATTTTTGTATGAGAAAATAACTTGAATTGTAAACTTTTGCTTAAAGCACAGTTTTTTAAAAAAATTGCTGAATGTATCCATTTTACAGATGAGTATATTAAGGCAATTTTATTTCTCTCAAAATTTATTTTATTTATTTAGAAAAATTTGTTTTTATCTCCGATCATTATTAAAAGTTCCTACTGCATAAGATAGCTGTGCTGTAAAAATGTTAGCTTCTATTATTATTTACGAGTGATTAAGAAAATATTGATGGTTTTGACACCTGACCTGTATTTTTTGCCTGAAGAAGTCTGTAGGATTTTTGTTTCATAGAAATCATTTCAAAGTTTAAAATGTTTAAATATTAAACTTCTTGCTTAAAAGTTGGCAGGGATTGCAGTCATCCAAAACATTTCATATCAAAATTTCAGACATGTTAATGTGTACAGAATAGAATAGACTGGAAGACGAAACTTGAGATGTAACCTATAGAGAAACTATATGTTCATCATCATTTCCTGAAGAGATCTCTCAGAGTCTAAATTATCAGCTCCTGCTGCTGTAGTTAAGAGCTAGGCCGCTAACCAAAAGGTTGGAGTTTGAATCCACCAGCTGCTCCTTGGAAGCTCTAAGGGGAAGTTCTACTCTGTCCTATGGGGTTGCTATGACTCGGAATTGACTCATAGGCAACAGGTTTGGTTTTTTTTTTGTTTGTTTTTTGCTACTGTTTTATCAGGTAAAATATTGTTGAGGTTTTATTATTCATGAACTCACCTGAAGCCTGGCTCCAGTTAAGCCATGTGAGTCAAATCCTGTCTTTTGTAACTGTCACAGAACATTGTAAAATTTTATTAAAAATATCAAATATTGCAGCACTTTACCATACTGTGCTAGATTTTATGGTCTGCAGAATTGGAGGGGGTGTTTCATGAACAGGGATTTCATGGTTTAGAGTATAAATTCACGTTTCTGTCAGAGATAAACTACAGGCCACCTCCAGGAGTACAGCTAGGAAGAAACCAGAAACACTACAAAAGCCCAAATATGTAGTCTGCACTGTAATGGTTTGTTCTTGTTTTTTTTTTTTTCTGTGAGGGTCTGCTGACTATACTCAAGGGTTTAAAAAGAAACCAACTAAAGACTTTACATAAATTCAAAACAAACCAATTTCTGAGAGAAGAAATGTAAATATTTCGATCACTCTGCAAATTAAGAACAGATAATGCGGAACTTTACTCAAAAACAAATAATCTAGAGGATAGAGGAAAAGGAAAGGAATTAGAAAAAGAGGTGGGAATCAAGAGAAGAGGAGGAAAAAGAGGAGGAAGACGTGGTACAGGAAGAGGAATCTGCACAGAAAAGAGAAGTGAAAACCTTTAGGGAAGTTGTAACAGAGGCAAAGTGATACAGGGAAATAATCGAAAGAGTTCCTCCTACATTAAATTATTGAGCCAATAAGGTGTCCCTGTTGCTATAATTCAATTATTTAAATAAAAAAATTGATGTTTGCCTAACTTTTCCAATGGTTTCTGTGGTTCCCTCTGAAAGCCTTTGGAATCTAAGCACATTTTCTCATGTTTTATGGGTGTTTCCTCTTTCTCATTAGTGGTTTTTATTTTTTATTTTAACAGGATAATAGGATGTGACTTGCTTTGTCTCAATTTTGCCTTAAGTCCCCAAAGACTGCAAACCAATAGGTGCCAAGCACTGCCAAATTCCAAAGACCGCCTAGACAAGTCATGTAAGAGCTGAAAACTGGTCTTATGAAGCTTAATCACTCAACCGAAAGCTGTAAAAGGATTGAACAGAAAGAGGTAGAGAGAGAGAGAAGAGATTTCTTTGGAACAAGCTCTTCCACAGAACACGTGTGCTGTGTTTCCCCACCACCACCCTCACCCCTCCCAGAGTGAGGTGGAGGGTGTGCTTCACCCTCACCATAAGCCAAATGGAGGAGGAGCTTCAGTACAGCCACAAGCACAAGGATAAAGAGTGGTCTAGGATGGTGATGCCAATCAGCCTGACATGACAAAGCAGAAAGGGAAAGAAAAGGGCCACACTGGGAGTGCCCCGTCTTTCCACCAAGGCTGGGCCCAGGGGCACTTCCTTCCCATGGGTCCAGGGGCAGCCTGCTGATGAGAGCTAGACAGCCCTTTACCAAAGGGAATGTTTCTGAAACACCTCTGCCAGGGGCAAGCCTACCTCTTCTCAACAGAAAGAGGCTGGAGGGGGACCTTGGTCAAAGGGACTGAGGATTGGAAGAGGCTGAAATTGGCCAGGCAAGCAAGTCAAGATCCATATCATTGGAATTCAGTTGGAGGCACCCAGATGGGGTTCTTGAAAAACCTACAAAAGAGCCTTCCAGACCCCTCTACCCCCTCCCTAAAAGAAATCAGCTGTGGGAATCCACCACACTCAGAGAGCACTCACAACAACTTACATCCAGGCTTGACCATTAAGAGCTTTCCTGTGCCTCAGCTCCTTCCTGGGAGATCAGTCTAGCTGTCTATGGGTGGTGGTTAGTCAAAGGTGTGGATAGAGGTCAAGCAGGGAAGCAAAATGGGAACAGAGAATGGAAATGATCTCCATGTCAACCTCCAAGTCCTTCCCCCACCATAGACCGCCCAGCATGAATCAGGCCTGTGAGATGGAGAAGCTTTCCTTTGAATGAGGCTGGACGTTTAATTTCACTGAATTGGACATTAAAATACTGAAACGAGACTCTTCTTGTAACTAATAGTGATCAGAAGACTCCTTCCTCTCTAAGAGTGAGAGAGACTGGAAAAGCTATGGGATCCACCTGAGACTTTGTGCAAGATTCCAGGAAGAAAGTGAGTTTGAAGACTCAGTAGTTGGAAAAAAATCAGCTGTTGTCAGCTTGAATCATACTGAGTTCAGCTCATTTAATATTTTGGTTATGTAATAAAAATGCACAAATACATCACCATCAAGTTACTTGAGGAAGAGAGTGATTCTTACTGATAATGAAATGCTTTAAGTTAAAGTACGTTTCAGAACATTCCAGAAAAAAGATATCTTGAGAGGTGTTTATTTGTAGTGACTTTTAAAGTACAGTCTCACACTAATAGTGAATTTATTAACCCTAGTTATACGAAGCAGAGCTCGGGTGGCTCAGTGGTTAAGAGATATGGCTGCTAACTAAAAGGTCGGCAGTTCAAATCTATAAGCCACTCCTTGGAAAACTTACTAGGGCAGCTCTGCTCTATGAGTTGGAATCAACTCGACGGCAAGGGGTTTTTGGTTTTTATGTGAAAGAAACATCTTCTCTCTCCTTTAGTTTTGTGTATCAGTTGAGTTGGAAATCTCTCTGGAAGTTGCCTGACCTGACCTGGCAATTTCTCTTTTAAGAATTGCTCTTAAAATGTTCTGCATCCTACTTTGGTGAGTGGCATCTGGGGTCTTAAAAGCTAGTGAGCAAGCCATCTAAGATGCATCAATTGGTCCCAACCACCTGGAGTAAAGGAGAATGAAGAACACCAAAGACACAAGGAAAGTATTAGCCCAAGAGACAGAAAGGGCCACATAAACCAGAGACTTCATCAGCCTGAGACCAGAAGAACTAGATGGTGCCTGGCTACCACCACTGACCATCCTTACAGCGAACACAGCAGAGTCCCTGATGGAGCAGGAGAAAGGTTGGGTTCAGAACTCAAATTCTAGTAAAAAGACCAGACTTAATGGTCTGACTGAGACTAGAGGAACCTCGGGAAGCATGGCCCCCAGATTCTCTATCAGCCCAGAACTAAAACAATTTCTGAGGCCAACTCTTCAGACAAAGATTGGACTGGACTGTGGGACATAAAATGATACTCATGAAGGGTGTACTTCTTAGCTCAAGCAGATACACGAGACTAAATGGGAAGCTTCTGTTCAGAGGTGAGATGATAAGGCAGCGAGGGTCAGGAGCTGGTTGAATGGACATGGGAAATCAGGGGTGGAAAGGAGGAGTGTGCTGTCACAGTACAGGGAGAGCAATTAGGTCCCATAACAACGTATGTATAAATTTTTGTATGGAAGATTAACTTGAAATGTAAACTTTCACTTAAACTACAACAATAAACAAAAAAAAATTGCTCTTAAAGAAATAATTAAAAAGAGGCACAAAATATTAGCTGCAAGGATGTTCACTGCAGCACTGTTTATAGTGCTAAATATTGAAAACATTCTATGCAGATTAAATAAATTATGATATGTTTATACAGAGGAATACTGTTCCATTACATATAATAATTTTGTAGATCAATCTTTCTTTCATTGTTGTGGTCCTAAGGATCCCTTTTTAGATTTTTTTTTTCCTAATTAATCACCCCCATGAAATTTTAATACCATAGATATACTGTGGGCCCCTTTGGAGGCCCACAAACGATTGTAATAATTACATGGTTTTTTTTTGCCTCCCCAAAACCAGTTTCCACAGACTTGGGGGCCACATCACCCTCATTGATAATGCATGCTGTAGGTGAGTATTTACTGACATTGAAAGATGTCCATGATATTTTGAAAAGTAAAAAAAAAAAAAAGAAGCTCATAAACGGAATGTATAATTTATATATAATTATTTAAAGAGGTGTAGAAAAACTTCTGGAAGTTTCTGTATAAAAGTATTAATACTTTTTATCTCTGGGTGGACACCAGATCTCATATTTATTAATGCTGTACTATGTGTGGAGGCGTCCCTGGGTGATACAAATGGTTAAGTGCTTGATTACTAGCCGGAAAGTTGGTAAGTCAAACCCACCCAGAGACAGGCTGAAAGTCATAGCCTTGGAAACCCTATGGAGCACAGTTCTACTCTGCATACACTGGCTGACCTGTATTTGTTTACAAAGGGCAGGAAGCCTTTTATTCTCTCTCTCTCTCCACATAAATCCTTTACAAAGCACAAGCAGAGAGGTCTTGAATTGGGCCTGTTCTTTTCATGAATACGCTAGATATTGGCTATAAAGTGCTAGAGCAGTGAAAGCCAGTGTTTTTCTAATGTTCTGTGTCTGCAAAGGAGTCGCTCTCGAACTATGGGGGAAAGAGCCAGGAACCCCTGTGGGAATCCAGTGAAAGCTATCAACCTTCTCACCCCACAACAGTGTGCATACATCCAAAAGCCTGCACGTAATTGTAGGAAGCTCACAGGCCCACTTGGGCCTATCCAGTGATGGACCCTCTAGAATTCCATAGACTCTCTTAGGATTTCTCTGACTTGGCCAGGATTCATTCCAGGAGGAAACCGGACTCATTTCTCCCTTTTCAGAGAGAAAGAGGGAACAAAAAGAGGCTCATGCTCTATTCCTTCTCTTCTTTGGGGGAAATGAAATTCCCAGGGGACATGGGAAAAAAAATCACATCTCATGACTGGAAGAGTTCTTTGAAGCTTGTCCTTTCAAGTTCATATCCACAAAAGAACGTGGAATACTTCCTAAAATTTCTAGGTCACACTGTCATGAACAGTACACCTCCCACCCCACTCGTATGTACTTCACATCTTACTTCTGTGCTTGCAGCCTGCCCATTTACCTAACTGTGATTGTGGAATGAGGCTGAAATGTAGTCTGTGTTCCAAACAGTTTCTAACACACTAATCCTTAATTTTTGTTATTAGTGACGCTAATTCTAATACCTAATCTTTTCAGGAACATAGAGCATAACGTGAAGCATAGCTGCCTAATCTTTTCTGTTTTTCTGATTATTTATAAATGTATGCTTTCTGCATAGTCATCAGCTGTCTTTTAAAGGGAACGCTGTTATTTCCTGTTGTTAGCAACTGCTCTGCATGGCAATTGGCTATCCGATATCTCTGTGGTTCAAAAGTTACTCTTTGACATTTAATAAACTGCAATGATTTCACATTTAGATATTTCCCCCACCCACTTGATTAGGTCAAAGGATAATATAAAAAAACAACTTATTAGGTCAGTTGTAAAAATAAAAGTCATTTTTATGGGTAAAGTAGAAAGCGGAAAGTTTTTTTTTTTTTTCCCTACCTTTTTTTTTGGAGTTTAAATGTCTAGCTTTCCTTTGGAAAATACATGGCATCTTATAATATTTTTATACTTTGCAGGTTTTCTTTATAATATGCTTGTCAGCAACTCCATGTTTTTGTTATGATTTCATCTCTTTAACCCTAAAGATACTATTTATTAAAGGGCAAAAAGCAAAGTTTCTCCCCCCTTTTTAAAAATGAAACTAGATTGAATCAGGATAGACTTGTGTTTTCTAATATAATTTTTTAAAAAATCATCCTTCAGTGTCTGTTCATGAAAACTCTATATTAATCAACCAGTCAATATTTCACAAAGTATTGGAAGAAAATTAAAATGCATAGGCCATTAACCTCCCTAAATCATCAAATACCAACCCACTGGCAAGTTGATTTTATACTAGATTTTAGATGGTAAAACCAAGGAGATTTCTGATTCTCCTTCTTTCAGAGAAGAAAATGTCCCAAAGCAGCCTTGAAAAATACCCCAGATCACCTCTCCCACCATATGAGAATTTTTATTTTTACAACAAGTCATGGTTATAAAAAGGATAGAACTTTTAAAGATCCAAACATTTCTCCCTCAAATATATTCTTGCTCATGCTCTGCTTCGGATGAAAGTTTAAATCCTGAGCAGTGACTTACCAGGCTTGCATCTGTCAGCTCCTTGGAGAGGTTCCTCTTTAGTTTGAGGCTGTGGCTGAAACTTAAAGTACAAAATGCGTTCAGTTAAGCTGCCTGGCGTTAATGACTTCGTTCCAGTGACTCCACAACAGAGTGAAAATCCCACTCCCTTCCTTCTGCAAAATCTTCAGTTTATGACTTTGCTGTCTGATCAACTTTCATTCTCCTACACTTCAAGCCATGGACGAAAAACACACAAGTTTGGCTTATCTGTCAAGAAAAGAGGTCAAATGCACATGTCATTAAGCAAATTAGCAATTATGAATTGCAAAATGATGTAATAAATGTTTCTTCAAATAGATACAGCTAACCCTATTGGCTTTCTGCTTGTATATATTTGGTAAGAGAGTAAGTTTTTAAAATGCACGAATGATGTAAGTACAGCAAAGGACACTGGCTAGCCAGAGAGAGAAAGGGAGAGTGATTCTAAAAGCAGCCGAGAGGGTAATAGGACCCTTTGGCTCTGATGGTGAATCCGAAGCACTCTACAGGAAGTGCACCAGTTAGCTAAAGTTAGAGAAACAGTGGCCTCTTACGCAGTCCCAGATGTCACCTTGATTATATACGGCGTGGTAACTGCTAGTTTATTTTGACAGTCATTCGAGTTAACATATGGGATGAGAGGGCTACAATCGAGAAGGCATCTTGGGCACAATGATTTCCTT
>NW_004444026.1:4503912-4525922 GCF_000243295.1 Trichechus manatus latirostris | reverse complement strand
ATGTGAATTATTGTTTTTCTAATATTTCTGGCTTCCTCTACCGTGATATCATAAGCAAACAATCTTACAGTGCTTTTTTTTTTTTTTTTTGCAGTATTTATTTTGACAACCTACATTAAAAAAAAGTCTTACAACTGGGAAAAATACTTTTCTCTAGATGGCACAGTTTTGCCCAGTTGGCACATCAAATATAGGCAAAAATCACAGGCACTAGAGAGTCGGGAGAGATAGTCAGAAATTCAGATTCTTCCACTAACTGCTACGTTCATTTTATTTTCTTTTATACCATTTTCTCAAATGTCAGCACAGCTAAGAAAATTAGCACATGTGGGTGCATCCAAAGTCTAACAACAAGCTGACCCTAAAGAAAACAGGCTGCACCCTGGTTCCTTTTGGATTTGGTTTTTCTTGGGGTTCCGAGGAACTTTCATATTTGGAGAACTCTGAACCTCGAGCAAGAGACCTGTGTGCTTCATGTGAGGATGTGGTAGGGTGACACCCAGAACAGGTAGTGATGGTAACACAAGCCAGGACAACACAAATTGTGGGAGGAGGAAAGTATTTCTGGAGAGTTCTTTGATCTTTGAGCAGCATGGGTTAGGTAGAAAACAACAACACACAGGTAAAAGCAAAATAAATTCAAAGATAAATCAAAAGGAAGACTCCATTTGTTGGAAACTTATCTGTTAAAGATAATTCTCATGGGTCTCATCTTAGATGATAGTACAAGGTCATGTGAAATAACACAGTTGGCAGAAAACCAAGACCATTTTACCACTCCATATTCCTTCACATGAGGTAGCCCTGTCATATTACGTTATTTATTTACGAAGCACAAAAATAGGAATTATAAAGGACAAATATTAAGATTCTAAGATAATTATTCCACTGGTTTTCAATCATTATTTTCCTGATAGGCACATTTATGGTGTGATTCCCTAGAAATATTTTATTTTGTTATAAATGAATTCATAAAAAAATTCTCAAAACAGAAGTATTTCATAATGCAGGATTCTTTGTCACTGAAGGGTCAATTTCCCTTTATACCTGAATGCACACTCATTGAAAGCATTTTGAAGTTCTAATGGATAACCAAGAGGAATCCTGGCCAAGGTCCTAATGAAAAACTTTGTACAATGAAGTATTGTTTGTGATTGGGACACAACTGCGTTCTTATCTATTTCCGGAGTTGCTTTTGTATTTATCTGAGCTGTAAACAGCTCCCAAAGGTCAGACTCCCTCACAGAGATGTAGTCTGACTTCCCTTCAGCTAAGGCATGTATCGCTGCTGTGTTATTGAAGTATTTTATCTTCTTCAGCTCTATTTCCTTTTCCTATGAAAGTCGCCTCTCCCTTTTTGCCATGTCTCAGAATCTGTTCCACTCCACTGAGATTTTCTAAGTCAGGTAGGAAAGGATGCTATCTCCCTATCCTTTATGTGCTATTTTATTTTAAAACAGTTACAAGGGACACAATACTTGCAAAGGTTTTAAACAGTGATAATTGATTTCATTTGTTTTTCTTTTTTCTATATATTATATTCTCATTATAAAAGTAAAAAAGGCTCATTGTACAAAATTTGGATATTACAAAGTACAAAAAAGATAATAAAAATCAATCCTATTACAATCAACCAGAAATAACCATTCTTAAGGTTTTCTTCCAGTCCTTTCTTCTATTTGTATGGTAATTTTTGATAATACTGGGATACTATGGCGTCCTGTTTTCCCACCTACTTTTATGTAATAAGTATATCCTCATGTTCTTCAAATACAATTTTGATTTTTACATAATATTTATAACTTATTGAACTTACAGAGCATTTAAATATTTTACAGTTTTTCCACTGTTTAAAATAATATTATAGAGAATATTTTTCTTGCCATTTTAAAATTGCTCTCCTTAAACCATTCCCAAGGCCAACTCTTTAGACAAAGATTAGACTGGACTATGGGACATAAAATGATACTCGTGAAGAGTGTGCTTCTTAGCTCAAGTAGATACATGAGACTAATGGGCAGCTCCTGTCCGGAGGTGAAATGAGAAGGCAGAGAGGGTCAGGAGCTGGTTGAATGGACATGAGAAATCCAGGGTGGAAAAGGAGGAATGTGCTGTCACAGTACAGGGAGATCAACTGGGTCACATAGCAATGTGTGTATAAATTTTTGTATGAGAGACCAACTTGAATTGTAAACTTTCACTTAAAGCACAATAAAATAAAACTGCCTTCCTTTATGAAAAGCAGTGAATTAATCCACTACTCTATGTACATAGAAAGTTTTAGTCATTTGTGAGGAGAGGGTTTGCCATCACATTCTGACCTGATGTAGATATGTCTCAGAGGTCACAGACATGTCCTATTCTAGATAGATACAAACATTTTCCAAGAGACTTTGGTTTCAGTGGGGCCTCAATGCCTAGCACCAACTGCCTGATGAACTCTTTTGTTTGGATATCTTTTCTTTTTACCATGAACTCAACTTGTCCAAAATTAAGCTCCCCCATCTAGCTTCTCTGAACCTGCACTACCACTCTGCTGATCAGAACACGGAGCTAGTTCAACCCTCTCTTTTTCTAAGATGGAGGGGCCCAGAAAGACTCTGTGACTTGCTTGAGGTCACCTAACTACTTAGCTTGAAATTGGGAATTCTTAGACTTTTTCACTTTTTTAGTCTCTCCTACTTAAACATTAAGTCCTATCCTTTTGAATTGCTCGTCCCCCTTTTTTAGCTCATTTGTTTCCATTTTACACCAGCTCCTGCCACCCCATTCCAGCCATCTAACTGGCCTCCGTGTCTCTACCAAAAAATAAACCCATTGCTGTCAAGTCGATTCTGACTCATAGGACAGAGTAGAATGCCACCAGGCTTTCTAGGACCTCCTATTTTAATTCTCTCTGCACACCACTCTCAGATTGATCTTTATGTCATTATACTGCTCAAAAACCTCATTGATTTCTTATTGAGCCCTACATGAAATATAAACACCTTTGCCTGGCTCTCAAAACCCCATGTTCCCATCCAATCTTACCGTGTCCACTCTCCCCCTGCCAGTCTGTTGACTTCCCCATTCCCAGCTTCCTGCCTTTTCCTGACATTGTTTACCCCGTTTAGAAACTCTTTTGTTTCCCCTCATCTCTTCAAATTTTACTCAAATCTCTAAGGCCCAATTCAAGTCTGTCTCATCTACTCCCTGAAATAGAATGAGCTTCACATAGGATTCGAAGTTGACTGACTTGAGTTCCGAGCCCTGGTGATGCGGTAGTTAAGAGCTCGGCTGCTAACTGAAAGGTCAATAGTTTGAATCCACCAGCTGCTCCTTGGAAACCCTATGAAGCAGTTCTACTCGGTCCTATCGGGTCTCTATGAGTCAGAATCGACTCAGTGACACAACAATAACAGGGTCTACCACTAAAAGAGTTCATTCTAGAGTTACGATTTCAGGGCTACATTTAGGTTTAGGGTTAGGGTTACATTCAGGTTTGCAGTTAGTGTTGGGATTTAGGTTCTGTTTAGGATGAGGTTTAGATTTAGGTTTAGGTTTAGTATTCATGCTAGAGTTAATGTTAGTGTACAGTTTGTTGTCAGGGCTAGATTCAAGGTTAAGGCTACAGTTTAGTATTAGAGTTAAGGTTAGAATTAGGTTAGAATCATGGACACAAAGGACTATTTTACAAAAAGGTATTCTTCAAAATTTCTCTTTCTGTGATAAAAGAAGACATGTCTTTTACATTTTTATCCAACCTCCTTGAGGCTAGTAAAAGTACTCTTGGGAAGAACCCTCAATTTATAATATACTAAGATTAAATACAACTATCCTGTGTCCCGTGGAAACCCTGGTGGCACAGTGGTTAAGAGCTACAGCTGCTAACCAAAAGACCGGCAGTTCAAATCTACCAGTGCTCCTTGGAAACTCTATTGGGCAGTTCCACTCTGTCCTATAGGGTCACTATGAGTCAGAATCAACTCAACAGCAATGGATTTGGTTTTGGGTTTTTTATACCGTGTTCCATAGTTTCAAGTTTTTTTTAATTTTTTACCATCTAGTAGGGAAAAGGCAAGTAACAGCTTTAATGTCAGTGTTAACACCCTAACTGTCAATTTGCAGGTTGTATGCAGTTAGTACTGCCCTCCCTGGACATCCCCAAGCTCTACAATAAAAGCTGATATTATTAAAGAAAAAAACCATGATCTTGAATCCACTTACATTTTGCCTGAAAAAAATATTTTTTAAAATAAAAACTCTACATACTTCTGAAGCACCAGTCATTTGTCAAGCACCATAAACAGAATACACAAGCTATTTTTAATACAATCATGCTTTCAAGTTGTTAGATGTCGCACAAGTCTCTACTTCTAGCCAAGACTTCTTTCTCAAACTACACTTTTGGATTTGCAATGAGTGGTTGTCTCCACAAGGCATCTTAATTTCAGTTGTCCAAAAGTGAACCCATTGTCTCCGCAACCCTTATCCTCCACACCTGCTTCTCCTTCTTTTTTTTTTTCCATTTTAATGTAATGCCCACACCATTTCCCAAGTGCTCAATTCTTCTCTCTCGCCTACCACTGTCCCATCCTGTTGTAAAACTTTCTAAAATCTCTCCAACCCCTTGCTTCTGCCTTCAATCTTTTGATAGATGATAGGTTTCTGCCTACCATCTGTTGCCTAAACCACTGCAACAGCCACTTAAATAACCTTGGCATATCTTTGCTGTCTTCGAGCTCTTCCTTGTCCAGTCTGTCCCCCCACACTGTCACCGGGATGTAAGATCTTTCTTATGTCATCCTCCAGTTGAAAAATCTTTCCTAGTTTCCTTTCGAGAGTCTCTTCTATGAAAACATTATCACTCCCCTATTCCTCTTGGATTTTCCAGTTCCTCCTTTTTACTCCACCATATCTTCTACATCTATGATTACACTTACCACACTTGATTACACTTGTTCCCTTTGAATAGATCGTAAACGTCTCAAAATTGAGATTATCTCATTTCTGTACCACCTGTACATTGACCAGTGCCTGGCACATCATGAATGCTCACAAAATGTTGCTGAATGAAAGTTTCTTAGAGGACTAAATAACTCTCAGAGATCCTCTTTATGTATTAGTGTGGCCAGTCCAAAAATAAAATTTATGCTGCATAAGGTTTCTTTAAAAAGCACACCCTACACTTTACCAGGAAGTTACAGATTGAAAAACAGCTGATGGAACAAATTAGCATTCCGTGAATAAAGAGCAGACCACTCAGCTGCTGCTAACTAGAACTGAGGGACACATTGAAGATGGGGACAAAACATCTTTCCTATTGATGGAAGAATTTGCAAAGATTCTGAAATCTCTGGGTATTGCTGCTTTGGGTATTTCCCTAAAATGTAGTGAAAAGTCAAATGCAGAAAAAGGTAACAATAAAAATGAATTGGGGGGAGGGTATGTGAATACAGAAAGGGAGCCCTGGTGGCACAGTGGTGAAGTGCTCAGCTGCTAACCAAAAGGTTGGTGGTTGGAATCCACCAGCCACTCAACAGGAGAAAGATGTGGCAGTCCGCTTCAGTAAAGATATGCAGGCTTGGAAACCCTATGGCAGTTCTTCTCGGTCCTACAGGGTTGCTATGAGTAGAAATCGACTCAATAGCAAGGAGTTTGGGGTATTTTTTTTTTTTTTTTTTGGTTATGTGAATACAGAAACTGGATTAATGCCAAATTTGTGGATACAGAATGTCCCCCATATCCTACTTCACCTCCTTGTGTAACATGGTGCCTTGCGTGGGGTATACACTCAGTGTTTTAGTTACAATTCACGAAAACATACTGGTAAGTTTTCAGTAACACTGGATGGCTGCACTACAGTTGAACTAAAGGGGTGGGGGAGGCTGGGGAAGCTGGTTCTGCAATATGAGTATATGTGCTGCTGAAGCAAGCACTGGTTTTGCAATTTTAAAATAAAAAAGCTCAGCTACCAGCCTTCATCATAGAGCTAAAGACCTGAAAGGCACAGCCCTGGGCACAGGCTAGTTGCAGCGGATGCCTCCCACTTGAAGCATTTTTCTCTTATACAAAAATGCTAAAACCAGCCACCTTGGAACGTCCTGGACCCTGCTAGAGAACTCCACATCGCCAGCTTTCACTTGGCAGACTGTGTTGTGTGTAGCTAGAGGAAACGGAAGGAGATGACTGGGGAGAAACTGAATATACAAAGGGACAATGACCAGACCATATACGAAAATAGAACTCTGACCCACAACCCCAGCAACAACCAGCCTGGAAAGCCAAATCATAATATCTTCAGCATCAGCCCAAATGGATTAGGTCTTGGTGAATGACTGCCAACTTCGCTAATTTTTGCCCCACTCCCAACTTAGCACCAACCAGGAAAGCCGAATGTGTTCCCCAAATCAATCACATAGGATGCCCGTCTTTTAGTTAGCAGCCTCCAGCTTCCCCGCTACCCTCTATGCCCTCAATTTCCAATTAGAGCATAATTAAAGCCTCCTCCTTTTTTCATTGTAAAGCTTTCCCTCTCCTCTGCCTGCCTTTGACTCTCTGCCAAACGCCAGCGATGGTGGCTAACTCCCTTGTTATAACAAGCTCTGAATAAATTTGGGTGGTCTCGGGTTATTTCTGCACTGGGTATCTCGAAGCTCCCCAGGAGTCGGCCTGCGGGTCACGGAAGGAGGACATGGCTTTGAGGGGAGAGATGGGAGCCGGAATTGGAAAGGGGGCTCTGCTCTTTCGAGTACGGTGGGAGTAGGGTGGGCGCGAGTAAAGGGCGTGGGGTGACCCGGGGGCAGCTGGAAAAAGGGGTAAGGAGGCAAAGAAATGTGCCCTGCAGCGAGCCAGCCACTGGAGGAAGAGTGAGGGGTATAAGGGGGCGCGGAGGCTGCTGCAGGCTGCTCGGCGCTGCGGCGGCGGGCCTCGGAGAGGGAAAGCGCGGCACACTGGGTCGGGCCTGTGACGTGGACCAGGGCCCCGAGCGAGGCCGGCGGGGAGGAGGCGCGGGAGTCGGAGAGACCGGCAGGCCCTCGCCCCGCCCCCGCGCCCAGTGAGCGCCCCGCCCGACTCGGGCCACGGTGGTGGCCGTAAGGCCGCTGGAGCTGCGGGAGCAGATGGGCCTGCGCGGCGAGGAGGCGCGGGGGGAGCCTCGGCCTGAGCTTGGAGGCCGCCCCCGAGTGCGGGCCGCGGCGGACCAGCCGGACCTGAGCCGCAGGATGGTGCCTTGCAGGCTTTCCTGGAGCTGGTGTGAGAGGCGTTGCAGGACACGACGCTCGTCATCCTGGAGGTGGCCCTTGTCATCTTGCTGGTCCTGTCCTTCTAGGAGCCCGAGAGCGGCTCGCAAGCTCAAGCCTGCCGGGTGGTCCAGAGCGGGGACCATGGTCGAGAGAAGGAGCGGCTGCCCTGGCTGGAGGGCGTCTTCCTGCTGCTGTCTGTGGCGGGCGTTGTGCTGGTGACCATCTGCCACGACTGGAGCAAGGAAGAGCAGTTCCATGGTCTGAAGAAGTGCATCCGTAAGGACCAGAAGACGCCGTCCTGCGGGGCGTCCAAGCGGAGGAGGTCCCTGTGGTGGACCTCACGGGGGATGCAGACCACCATGGCAACATGCTGCCAGTGGAGGGGCTGCTGATCTTTGGGCAAGCCCTGAAAATGAACGAGAGCGTCCTCACCCGAGAGTTGGTGATAATGATGAAAAACCTCTAACCCACCTGTCATGGATTGAATTATGTCCTCCCAAAAATGTGTGTATCAGTTTGGCTAGGCCATGATTCCTGGTACTGTGTGATTTTCCTGTATGTTGTAAACCTGCCTCTATGATGTTAATGAGGGAGGATTGGGTGGCAGTTGTGTTAGTAAGGTAGGACCTGATCTACAAGACTGGATTGTGTCCTGAGGCAATCTCTTTAGATATAAAAGACAGAAGTGAGCAGTGAGACAGGGGGACCTCAGACCATCAAGAAAGCAGTGCCAGGAGCAGAGCACGTCCTTTGGACAGGGGTCCCTGCGCCGAGAAGCTCCTAGTCCAGAGGAACATTGATCAGAAGGCCGACGGAGAGAGAAAAAGGCTTTCCCTGGAGCTGACGCCCTGAATTTGGACTTTTAGCCTACTTTGACTATGAGGAAATAAATTTCTCTTCGTTAAAACCATCCCTTGTGGTATTTCTGTTATGGCAGCACTAGATGACTAAGACACCACCCTACTGTCCTGGTCCTACATGTTGGAGGGCCCAGCAAGGTGCTGGTGACTGCAGTCAGTCTTAGCCCGCAGGCAGACCTTGTAGTGTCACTACTGACATCTGGAACAAAGAACAAAGAGCGCGTAAAGAAAAATTATCAGAGGACAAACAGGGAAAAAACAGCCCAAGAGGGTGAAGGCAAAAATGCAGCCGATTCAAACGTCACTGACTACAAAGAAAAGTCCATTGACAAGACAAACTTACAAAGTTATCCATAACCATTGGCAAGTGGAGTTTGCTAATGGCTATCCTGTACATTGCACTGCAGATTACATGAAAAATCTTGTTCGGTTTTTCATTATTGGAATAACAGTCTTGGTGATAGCTGTCTAAGGAAGCCTTCCCTTTGCAGTTACTCTTTCCTTATTCTGTAAAAAATGATGAAAGATAACAATTCAGTGAGACATTTGGATGCTTGAGAAACTATAGGAAATGCAACAATCATTAGCTGATACAAAATGGGAACTTTGAACAGAGATCACAATAGAGGGTCCCGGACAGAGCTGGAGAAAAATGGAAAACAAAATTCTAACTCACAAAAAGACCAGACTTACTGGTCCGACAGAGACTGGAGAAACCCAGAAAGTATGGTCCCTGGACACCCTTTTAACTCAGTGCTGAAGTCACTCCTGAGGTTCACCCTTCAGCCAAAGATTAGATAGGCCCATAAAACAAAACGAGACTAAATGGGCACACCAGCCCAAGGGCAAGGACAAGAAGGCAGGAGGGGATAGGAAAGCTGGTAATGGGGAACCCAAGGTCAAGAAAGGGAGAGTATTGACACATTGTAGGGTTGGCAACCAATGTCACAAAACAATACGTGTATTAATTGTTTAGTGAGAAACTAATTTGCTCTGTAAACCATCTAAAGCACAATGGAAAAAAATGGGAACTTAGACTATTACAGAATGACAGCAGATCAGGCTTATATTGGTGAGACTCATTATAAAAAAATTCCTAGACATAAGTCTATTCCAGAACCCATTATGGAACAGGTATTGCCATTAATTGCTCTTACAGTTCTGCCATAATTTTTTTAGATGTTGAGTCTACCCAACAGATTGGCAATAAAGCAGAATATGCTTCGTTGGGATATCTTCTGCATTTAAAAACCATGAAAAAAAAAATACCACAAGCACATTTATGCAAATTAAATGCCTTCAACTCAGAGAAGGAATTCATGATGATTGTCTTAAAACTGCCTGATAGTGGTTTTCAAGTTGTTCACTAAGGGAGTCTCAGAAATATTACTAAACAGGTATTGCCAAATCCTGAATGAAAAGGGTAAAGAGCCGACGGAAACAGATGAAGAAGACATTTTCCAAAGGGTTATTAAACCAGTGGTTTAACAACTTAGAACCATGTGCCTGATGTTCAGAAAATTTCCAGATACTGAGACAAACCTGAGTAGGATAATGAAGCAGATATGATTAAAGATCTTACATGCATTGCTTTTATAGACATTGAAGATTTTATGAGACCTGTGTTGCCAAAACTTCTGTGTACTCGCAAGATCTAGCCCCGGACAAATATAACCTAGTTAAAGATACGATTAAAAGTAGCATTTTGGGACAGAGGCAGATTGTAGCAGTCACTGATGATTGTACTAATGATGACCCAGTGTCAAAGAGAGCAGATGTGGGATTTGTAATGGGGTTAACAGGAACAGACATAGCTGAAGAAGCTTCTGATATCATTCTTACCAATGACAACTTCACAAGTATTATTAATGCTGTCTTGTGGAGTAGGAATGTTTATGACAGCATGTCCAAGTTCCTTCCATTTCAGTTGATTGTCAGTGTTACAGCCACAGTTGTCACCTTCATAGGATTATGTGTTGTCCAGGATTCTCCTCTTAAAGCTGTGCAGATGCATTGAATGAAATCTTAGAACAGATGCCTTTGCTTCCCTTGCTTTTGCAAGCCTGCAGTCACTTTCGCTTTGCAAACCTTATGGTAGGGAAAAAAATATCTCTTGTCCATTTCAATGATAGAATTTATTTGGGGCCAGGCAGTATATCAGTTTATAGTTACTTTTAGTCTTAGGTTTGTTAGTGAAACTCTTTTTAATTTGGACAATGGAAGAAACACTCTCCTACGTGCTCCTCCTTCTACAATGATACTTAATACTTTTGTTATGGTGCAACTTTTTAAATGACATTAACACCCAGAAGCTTCATGGTGAAAGAAATATATTTGACAAACTCTTCAGTAATAATATCTTACAATTGTTGGGAGCGTGTTTATTGTATAGTTTGGTATTGTGCAATATGGGTGATGCGTATTCAACTGTTCAGATCTATGATTATGGTGCATTTTCCTAAGAATATAGGGATGTTTTATGAATAAGGGTGTTTATGAATAAGGAAGACCAGTGAAGAATTGATGCATTTGAATTACGGTGTTAGTGAAGAATAGTGAATGTACCGTGAACCGCCAGAAGAATGAACAAATCTGTCTTGGAAGAAGTACAACCAGAATGCTCCTTGGAAGTGAGGATGGAAAGACTTCATCTCATGTACTTTGGACATGTTATCAGGAGGGATCAGTCCCTGGAGAAGGGCATCATGCTTGGTAGGTAGAGGGTCAGCAAAAAAGAGGGAGACTCTCAACAAGATGGATTGACACAGTGGCTGCAACAGTGGGCTCAAGCATAACAACAATCGTGAGGATGGCACAGGACTGGACAGTGTTTCATTCTGTTGTACACAGGGTCACTGTGAGTTGGAACTGACTCGATGACACCTGACAACAACATAAGGGTGTTACTGTGAGGTCAGTTCTTAATTATAATGCCAAATGGCTATGTGAAGGCCATTTTCAGACTTTTGTTGTTGGAGGAAAAGTAAACTTACTAAAGATGTGCAAGAGTCAGAATTAGAAGAAAACAGCAAAGATCCATTTTGGGTTTTGTACTCAGGTAGTTTCGAGGATCAGAATGGAATGATAAAGACATATAATTCTTCCATCCAGTCACTCTCCTTATCAGGTCATCCCGTATAATAAAAGGAACCCTTTCAATTTATGCATTTCCTACCTTGAACACTTAAAATATTGCAATAATCAAAAACAACTTCACTTTATCCTTTTCCTTACATTTTAGATTTTGTTTTTACAATAAGCAGATGATCTGTGTTATCCTCATTATTACATTTAAAGGTTGTTCTTTGGGAGTAGAGAATATGAACATAGAAAGTTATATTTTAGAGGAGTAATGTGAGAATTGTTTATAACTAAAACATGGTTCAAGAGAAAAGTAGCCTAACTATTGTATTTTGATATTTTCACAATAGAGGTCTGGGTGCCAAATTATTAATAAATTAATATAATAACATTTGTTATTAATAAAAACCAGTTACCATACGTTGGCAATAAGCAATCTGAAAAGGAAATTAAGGATACAATTCTATTTCTAATAGCATCTAAAAGAATAAAATACCTAGGAATCAACTTAACCAGGAAGGTGAAAAACCTGTACATGGAACTATAAAATACTACTGAAAGAAATTAAAGATGACCTAAACAAATGGAAAGACATTCCATATTCATAGATTAAAGGACTTGATATTGTCAAAATATCAATACTACCGAAAGCTATCTATAAATTCAATGTAATCCCCATCAAAATTCTAACACCCTTCTTTAAAGAATTGGAAAAGCCAATGATCAAATTCATATGGAATTGCAAAGGGCCCCAAATAGCCAAAGCAATCTTGAAAAAGAACAGAGTAGAAGGACTCTCACTTCCTGATCTCAAAACATATTATAAAGCTGCAGTAATCAAAACAGTCTGGCCCTGGGATAATGATAGACATATAGATGGATGGAATAGAATTAAGAGCCCAAAGTTAAGGGCACATCTATATGGTCAATTAATCTCCAACAAGGGTGCTAAATCCATCAAAAGGGGAGAAGAATAGTCTTTTTAATAAAAGATGCTGAAACAATTGTATTTCCACATGCAAAAGACTGAAGTTAGACCCATACGTAACACCATATAAAAAGCTAACTCAAAATGGATCAAAGACCTAAATACACTACCTAAAACCACAAAACTCTTAGAAGAAAACATAGGGGCAATGCTGTGGGACCTAAGTCCTCAACAATAGCTTCTTAGATATGATACTGAAAGCACAAGCAGCAAAAGATAAAATACATAAATGGGATCTCATAAAAATTAAAAACTTCTGTCCATGAGAGGGCTTTATCAACAAAATAAAGAGACAACCTACAGACTTGGAAAAAAATTTTGGGAACCACACATCAGATAAGAGTTTAATATCCAGAATATATAAAGAACTCCTAAAACTTAACAAGAAGAAGACAAACAACCCAATTGAGAAATGGGCAATGGACATGAATAGACATTTAACTGAAAAGGATATACAAATGGCCAACAAGCATATGAAAAGATGCTCAATGTCATTAGCCATTAGAGACATGCAAATCAAAACAACGAGATACCAATTCACTCTCACTAGGATGGCTAATATTTAAAAAAAAAAAAAAAAAAACCAGAAAATAACAAATGTTAGCAAGGATGTGGAAAAATCAGAGCCTTCATCCATTGCTGGTGGGAACACAAAATGGTATGACTATTGTGGAATACAGTTTGGCAGTTCTCAAAAGGTTAAACATAAAGCTACTATATGACCCAGGAATTTTACTCTTAGGTATATACCCAAGAGACTTAAAGCAGAAATGTGAACAGACACATGTACACCAAAGTTCACTGCAGCACTATTCACAATAGTCAAAAGGTGGGAATCAGCCAAATGTCATCAACAGATGAATGAATAAACAAAATGTGGTACATACATACAATGGACTATTACTCTGCCATAAAGAGAAGTGAAGTCCTGATACATGCCAAAACATGGATGAAACTTGAAAACATTATGCTGAGTGAAATTACTGAATCACAAAGGGCAAATATTGTATGATTTCACTAATATGAAATACCTACAATAGCCAAATGTATAGAGATTAGAGTTTAACAGTGGTTACCAGGGGCAGGAAGGATGGGGCATGGGGGGAAATCACTGTTAGGTAGCACTGAGTTTCTATTTATGAGGATGGAAAATTTGACTACAGAAATTGGTGATGACCACACAACATTATTGATGTAACTGATTTTATTGACTTGAATACATGAAAAATATTGAATTGGTAAATTGTTCTCTATATTTTTACAGTAATAAAAAATAACTTTAAAAACTTACCTATATTATACCAGATAATGACATGGCTACAAGACAAAGTACCTTCTTTGAAACTATTGATCTCTTGTCACATATTGAAGATAAATAATAAAAATAATAGGCAACCTGAGTGCTTTCTAAAAATACAGGCAACCATAGTCTATAGTTATGGTCTTTGAATTAATTTATTCATTAAGTACAGTTACACTCTTTATGTTTACTAAAAAGAAAAGTAGAAAAACTCAAAATGCCAACAACATTTGCTCTGTTATCTGACCCAATTTACAGACTTTTTGCCTATGTGATAAATGTAATTATCACAGTGTGCTTCAATTTTTACATTGGATGCCTTGCCTGAGTTTAAGCTTGGAGGGTTTCGTGTTCTGCTTTGTTGCCAAGCCCCAGAAACTTTGCTCATAATTATCTACCACTAGAGAACAATTGGAGCCCTGGTGGTGCAGTGGTTAAGCGTTTGGCTGCTAATCAAAAGGTAGGCAGTTTGAATCCACCAGCTGCTCTTTGGAAACCCTATGGGACAGTTCTACTCTGTCCTATAGGGTCACTATGAGTTGGAATCGACTCCACGGCAATGAGTTTGGTTTGGGTTTTTTTGGAGAACAATGCAATCTATTCCTTCATTTCTGTTTGGCTGTTTTTGCATACCTAATTTCAAATTATATCAAAAGAGAAGTCATATTGATTCGTCCTGTGAGTCAGGAATTTTGGATCCGGTACTGCTTCTACTTCCTTGTAGATTCTTTCTATGATTCAGGCAATTGCTGAAAGCCTCCAGTATGCACAGCACTGTTCTAAGTATGTTAGAGTGTTATAGAGAAGGGAGATGTGACCTCTGTCTTCACACACTTTTGTGAAAAGTAATCTTTGCAGAGCATGAATACACTTGAATAAAATCTTATTTTACATATCAACGAACCCATGCAACTTCTCAATCCATGGTTGAGGGATCACTTGTGCCTGGGAACCCTATGAGAATTCAGGCTGCCCAAAGGACATAAAAAACTTCTTAATAATTCTGATTCTTTTTTTTTTCTTTTTATGGTTTAACATTCTCTCTCTTTTTTTTTTAAATTGAACCTTAGATGAAGGTTTACAGAACTAGTTTTTCATTAAACAGTTAGTACGTATATTGTTTTATGACATTGGTTAACAACGCTATGACGTCAGTACTCTCCTCTCTAGATCTTGGGTTCCCTATTACCAGCTTTCCTGTCCCCTCCTGCCTTCTAGTCCTAGCCACTGGGCTAGTGTGCCCCTTTAGTCTCGTTTTGTCCTATGGGTCTGTCTAATCTTTGGGTAAAAGGTGAACCTCCGGAGTGACTTCATTACTGGGCTAAAAGCGTGTCCGGGGACCATACTGTCGGGGTTTCTCCAGTCTCTCTCAGGCCAGTAAGTCTGGTCTTTTTTTGAGTTAGAATTTTGTTTATATTCTTCTCCAGCTCTGTCTGGGAATAATTCTGATTCTTAATTGTTTAATTCTCATTACTTAATTACTTCTGATTTTGTAAAAATTTTTTGCAATTAAAGCAAAACTCAGAATTTTACTAATAGACACTGTTTTCTAAAATAATAGACTATCTTCTTATTAAGATGTTAGCAAATTGTATTTTGGAGGATGTAACTACAAGAATCAGCTAAGCAAGTCTAGTAATCTGATAAGCCCAAACCCAAAGATCCTTAAGAAAATGCATTATTTTATTTTAACTTATGGAAGACTGGAAAACATTTCTCTTCTGGATTATCTGAATATCTCCAGACAGAATCAGTGGATTTTTGAGAAATTCATTTGCTGATTTTAATTATTAATAATACATTTAAAATGATCAGTGATTTAAAAAAAACATGTAGTACCAGAGCTTGTATTTGAAAGTTTTGGAGAATTGTTAACTCTCAGATACCATGTAATGGGTTGTACTTTAATTTCTATATGGAGAAGTTAAATCCAAGAGTCATCATTATTTGTTTTTGGTTTCTGTTCAACATGTTTGCTACTGTTTTTCTGAATTATGAATGAAATCATTGACTTGTGAAATAAGTTTTTAGAAACTTTTGTATAGCATCAGGTCTGTTAACATTCTGAAAGACAGTGATATCGATAGTAATCATGCTTCTTAATTTTCTTCCTTATGTCCAAAGAGGTTGCTAACAGGAAATCTATCTGAGCAGGGAAGGACTTCTCTTTCTGACTTTCTGACTGTCAGCTAAACCATAGATCTTATTTTCCAAGCTCATACAGCATGTTTACCCAGGAGGTGGACCCAGATAATCTAGCTACAGAACCTGTTTCCTTAACCATGACATTATGTAGATAACATGAAGAGAGTTATACTAGAGATGTGAACAAAGTGTTATGGGAACATAAAGCACTGAGTGCTGTGTTCAGCTTGGAAGCCATGGGAAAGGTATCACAGAGACAATATCACTTTATTATTTATGTATTTATACTCCTAACCCTTCTGGAGCTCTGGTGGCACAGTGGTTAAGAGCTCGGCTGCTAACCAAAAGGTCGGCAGTCTGAATCCACCAGCCATTCCTTGGAAACCCGATGGGGCAGTTCTGTTCTGTCCCATAGAGTCGCTATCAATCGGAATCGACTCAAAGGCAATGGGTTTTAACCTCTTCTAGAAGGAATTGGATTAGCTCACACCAAAAAACACATACATTAAAGCAATGATAAAACAGAAATAGGGAATCAGGACCAGTGAACATTTAAATATCATAAGAAAATCAAGACCAGAGGAAAAATAAATCTGGTATAAAAAGAACAGCTTAGTTACATCTTACTTAAGCATCTAATGCTGCTATGAGCTTCTGGTAGCCAAAGAGAGAAGGGAGATATGATCAATTACATAATGTTTATCGTCATAAAGGAGAAAACAAACCAGCTCATCAAGAGGGAGGACAAGCCTTTCCTAGAACTACGTTTTAAAATAAAATTTTTATGAGAGACTTTTATTAGTGTCACTGAGAACTATAGTAGAAACAATGTCTCCTATGATGCTTCTATAACAAAAGTAATGGAAAATTTTATGTGGCAAGTTCTCACAGCATTTGTTGATAAAAACTAAGGACATTGCATAGATGCAACTCAGCAAAGTGATTCCATTAAGGATAAAAAAAAGAAAAAGAAAACCCAAACCCGTTGCCATTGAGTTGATTCCGACTCATAGCGACCCTATAGGACAGAGTAGAACTGCCCCATAGGGTTTCCAAGTAGAGCCTGGTGGATTCCAACTGCCGACATTTTGGTTAGCAGCCGTAGCTCTTAACTACTATGCCACCCATTAAAGATATTATTGTCTAAATTCAGAATCTTCTGGTACTAGGGATTTGAGCTGAGTCTAGAAAAATGAAGATTTTTCTAGGCTGGGAAGCAGGATAAAGGTATTCTAGGAGGAGACACAACATGATATATATTTTCATCGGATTTCACTTGTATGTGTGTGTGAGGAGGAAGGTATAGAGGGAAAGTTAGTTGGTGAACAAACCTTATTGTGTGTCTGCTATGTGGCAGGCCCTGTACAAGGTTCTGGGATACAGCAATGAACAAGACAAAGTCCCTGCCCTCAAGGAGCTTACATTATAGTGTGTGGGTGTGGGGAGGGGGTAGGAAGTCAAACAATAAATAAATAATAAGCAAATAATGAAACAAATAAGTACTTTAATATGAGTGCTGGTAACTATGATGATGAAATCAAGTAAAGTAAAGCAACTGGGGTTGGGAGCTACTTAAGGTAGGGGTTTCAGAGACATCCAGGAGACAGCTGTATAAATATTCAATGAATTTCTTTCTCAGACAAAAGAAGTAGCAAATTGAAAGATGAAAAACAAGACGGATTTTAATGAAAGCCAGTGGAGGATTTTAATAAGGAGGTTGACTTGATGTGATTTACATTTTAAAAGGTCACTCTGGCTGAAATGTGGAGGATGGAACAGATGCGTTCTGAGAGAGAAAAATGGTAACAGGCATACCAGTTGGGAGGCTGTTTCAAAAGTCCAGGAAATAGATGATGGTGGCTTGGATTAGGGTTGTAGATACTTTGGAAATGAAATCGATAGATGTGAAGTTATGAGAGAGAGGAATCAAGGATGATGCATAGTTGTTTTGCCAAAGCAAGTAGGGAGATGGTGGTGCCATTTTCTGAAATGGAAGGCGTGGGAAGGTGGGAGTGGGGAAATAAGTAGTTTTTTTTTTAAATATTTTATTGTGTTTTTGGCAAAAGTTCACACAGCAAATTAGGTTCTCATTTAACAATTTCTGTACACATTGTTCAGTGACATTGGTTACATTTTTCACAATGTGTCAACATTCTCATTATTTCCCTTCTGGTTGTTCTGTTTCCATTCATCTAGCTTCCCTGCCCTCTACACCTTACCTTCTCATCTTTGTTCTAGGGTAAATGTTTACAGTTTGGTTTCATTTAGCTGATTTTAGAGAAATACAATACTCATGGGTGGTATTTTTTATTTCATGAGCCAATCTGTCATTTGGTTGAAAGCTAATTCTTTTTTGACCAAATGAATTTGAGATGCCAAATGGCAGTTGGATATATAGGGAAATATAAGAGAATACATTTAAAAAACATGTTAGTTACATTTTAAAACCCATTGCCATCAAGTCAATTCTGACTCATAGCAACTCTGTAGGACAGAGTAGAACGGCCCCATAGGGTTTCCAAGGAGCAGCTGGTGGATTTGAACTGCAGACCTTTTTGGTCAGCAGCTGAGTTCTTACCCACTGCATCACCAGACAAAGGTCCTTTATATTTGAAGTCATGAATCCATTAATTAATCTGGGAAAAAGTATAATAAATGAATATTTTTCTTGTTTCCAGCTTTTTGGGTAGGAAACATGGACATGTTCTGAGTATTTTTAAGAAAGCTTTGAGACTGGAAAAGATCATTTGGAAGACTGGTAGAAGAAGAGGTCACAAAATAAGACTAGAAGAAGGAACCAGGGAGGTAGGGAGAAAACTAGACAAGATGGAATTTTAAGATTTCGTAGGTGGAAGAGATATAAAACCAGCGGCCCAAAAGCCTAGAGAAGAAAGCCTTTCAAGAAGGAGGGAATTGTCAATCATAGAAACAGAGAACTGATCATTGGCTTTGGAGAGATGTAGGTCATGGTGTCTTGATGAGAGTTTTAGAGGAGTGGTAGTAATGAAAGCCCAGCTGGTGTGGGTACAGAAGAAAATGGAAGGTGAAGAAGTGGAGACAATGAGGAATACAACTCTTTCAGGGAGGTTTTTTGTGAAGAGGAAGAGAGAAATATGGTGGTAGATGAAGGGAGACGTTGGGTCAAGGGAGGATATTTATTTTAATGATGGGTGGTATTAAGGTATGTGTGTGCATAATGATGGGAATGACCCAGCAAATAGAAATTGATGATGCAAGAGAAAAATGGAATAGCTGTAGAAGCATAGTCCTTGGGAATGGTGAGAGGATGGAATATAGAATTCCAAGGAGAGACTGGCCTTGGAGAGACGCAGGGGCATTTCTTGCATTGTCAGAGGAGGGAAAGCAGAGGGGTGGATCAAGTTACAAGTAGGTTAGTGGATTTGATGATAAGAATATGGATTAGTTTATCATTTGCATCTTTTTTTTCTTTGTGCGTGAGGCAAGGTCATCGGTTAGAACAATGAAAAGAGGAGATGACAGAGATTTAAGGAGTGAGGTGAAGATATGAAATGATCATCTTGAAATGTAAAAAAAGAATTTAGTAGTGCAAAGGAGAATTGCATGGCAGTGTTGAGTGCTCATCTGATATTGGTCGATGTAAATTAGAAACCAATTTAGGTACTGTGAAGGAGGGCTCAAAGCCTTCTACTTGTCAGTAACTCATTTCATAAACCAATATCCTGGATCTTACCAGACATCCCACACCAATTTCGCCTATGAAATTTAAGCTACAATATTCCACTTTCTCACCACAATCTTTTAACATTCCAGTTGCCATGCACTTGCTACTGTCGCTATTCAATGTCACAATGACCTTGGCATCTCCATTGCTCCTGGTCTATTTGGTCTCATTTGAGCTCATTTCCTTCTATGTCGCTTGGATTCCATAGTCCATTACTTTGGTCATTTTCTCTTTAATAACTTCAACTCTAATTTCCACAACCTTTCGTCCATTTATTGTGCACGTTCTATAAAATTCAAGATTAGCCTATTCATCTGCATTTTTTATTCTTACACCTAGGCTGTAGGGCAAGGCTACAGAAAAAAAAAAGAAAAAGGAAAACTGTATGAATTTTGAATTTTTGCCACCCATATCTATGGTCCCAATGCTCACGGCATTCCCAGCATGCATCCTTAGGGAGATTCCTCTCCTCCTCCCCCTAAGTGGCTACATTTTCATCACATTTGTGAAGTCTTGACGCTTCCTCCATCACAATTTGAAGGTAATATAGTCTTACTTATTACTGAGCAAATGGAAGTAATCAGAAGAGAACTCCCACAATTGCTGTCCCATGTACCAAACCCACTATACTGTAATTTCCCTTAAAATCGTTGTCCTTCTCAGGCCCATAAAACAAAATGAGACTAAAGGGTCACACCAGCCCAGGACAAGGACTAAAAGGCAGGAGGGGACAGGAAGGCTGGTAATAGGGAACCCAAGGTGGAGAAGGGGAGAGTGTTGACATGTCATGGGGTTGGTAACCAATATTATGAAACAATATGTATATTAATTGTTTAATGAGAAACTAGTCTATTCTGTAAACCTTCATCTAAGGTACAATTTAAAAAAAATTGTTATCCTTCTGCCTCAATAGAAGAGCCACTTTAACTTCTTCCCCATTTTAAACCCACCCTGTGTGCTTTACCTCCCCTATATTAGCCCTTATGATTTGGGTTATAACAGAAACCCAACTCAAACTAACTTAAGCAAAAAAACCTCAAGGATAGTGCCTGCTTTAACCACAGACAGATTCAAGGACTGAAATTAATTTTTCAGGACACTGGTTTTATCTTGCCCTCTCTCAGTGCTTAACTGTTGTGCCACTGTAATAACAGGAGAACAATAAGTGAGTGGCAAAAATGGCCACCACCAACTCTAGCTTTCATTGTTATTACGAACAATGACACATGGAAAGTTTTATTTTCTTGGTAACTTAAGAAAAAATACCAGGAAGTACACTGATTGCCAAATTTGGGTCATGTACCCATTTCTAAACCAGGAAAATGGTTGGCCACTCTGGGTCAAGTGCTCATCCCTGAGCCCAGAGGGTAGGCTGGGAAGTGGGACGTATGATTGACCAAACCAAACCAAACCCATTGCTGTTGAGTTGATTCCAACTCATAGTGTATGTGATTGACAGCCAGGTGGAAAAGGGGCATTTCCTGACAGAAAATATGCTCAACAAACAAAAAGTAATAGATGTACACTGCATATGCCCTCCTGCCTTCTTAAGTGTTATATCCACAAAGCTGTCTTTCTCTTTCCCATATCTTTAGCCTCCTCTACTGACACATTCCCCTAATGTTATGCACCAATAATAAAAGCACTCAACACAAATGACTAGCATATAGTAAGTGTTCAGTAAATGTCAATAGTAGGATAGTTGTTGTTAGGTGCCACTGAGTCGATTTTCAACTCATAGTGACCCCATGTGACAGAGCAGAACTGCCCATAGGGTTTCCTAGCCTGTAATCTTCATGGGAGCAGATTACCAGGTCTTTCTTCCACAGATCCATTGGGTGGGTTTGCACTGCCAACCTTTCGGTTAGCTTAACTGTTGCGCCACTGTAATAATAGGAATAACAATAATAATAACAACTTATTATTGTTATCTCTGGCCTATCTTAAACCAATGTCTCAGCATCTTCCTCTGGCTTCCCTCTACCTCTTCCCTCCTTTCTAAGCCTCATTTCTCAGCTAATCATCATTCTACTTCCTCACTCACCCACTTCCTCAGCTTACTACAATCTGTCTTGCACCTGTACCACTCCAATGACTGATCTTGGATAGTCTTCATAGTGCCCAATATGGTGTTTACTTTTCTGATTTTATTTCACTCAACATCACCAACATTTGATGCTGTTGACCATTTCATTCTTCTTGCAACTCTCCTCCCTCCATTTGGTCATTTTTTTCCTAAGTCCTTAGCTTCATTCTCCTTTTCCCTGGTGGCTACTTTCTGACTTCCAGTACTGACCTGATCCTCATGATCCCCAAGACCAGCTCTGACCTTTTTATTGCGATGCAGGTCTCTGTAACATGACTTCCTACTGAAAAGTCCCACTCAGATGTTCCACAGCCACCTGAAACAAAGCATTTGAAAAGCTGAATTAATTATTCCCCACACATCATGCCAAAAAACAAGTCCTCCCCGTTACACTTCCATATTTCAGTGAATGGCTCCTTCATATACCTACCTGCTGAAGCCAGATCTCTGGGGTCATCCTGGATTTCTCCTTTTCACTCACTCCCAGCATACAGACTCAAGCTTAGTAAATTTTCTCTTCTAAACATCAAGCGCACCTACATCAAATTCAGCCCACATCATCTCTTGCCTGGAGTATTCCCAAAGATCCATACTGATGCCCTATCTCCCCTGCAAACCATCCTC
>NW_004444026.1:4500972-4502296 GCF_000243295.1 Trichechus manatus latirostris | reverse complement strand
AATTTCATAATATATGTGGTTAAATCTAAAGGGAAGACTATGACATTTCTTTTCATTTTATTTATTTTGTTGTTGAGAATATATACTGCCAAACACACTATGACATTTCTTGACACTAAATACATGTATTAAGTGAGTAAGAGGAGTGTTAAACTAATAAAACTCTTAGAAAAAATCTTTGAAGGGAATGGGGAGGGGGGCAGTGGAGAGAGATGGGAGCTGAGAAATAAGAACTTTCAAAGGTCCCCTATTGAGGTGGAAATGGAGCAGTAGGTAAGCAAACCATTTTGGTGAGGAGGCACAGTTAATATTCATCATTATTTTTAAAAAATAATCATCGGTTTTAGGATTAAACATAGGTTAAGATGAGATTTTAACTGCTGTGGGATGGAAAAATATGATAGCATTTAAAATCAGCAGGAGAAAGAAAGGAATAGAAAGAAACCAATCAAGCTAGCAAAAGTAAGGAAACAGGACAAGAGTAAACAACGACAATTTATAATAAATTTGAAATGTAGCCCAATTTAACTAGTTTCACCAAAAAATGTGAACAGGGTAAATTTCTCTATTAAAACAGATTGGGAGGGAAAAGAAACCACCAGCTTTTTACTGTTTGTACGAAACAGAAAAAAAAAAACCTAACGAAGGGATTGGTGAGACTTCGATTTCTGGCATTTTGATGGACTGGATGCTCAGGAAACCCTCCTGATGAAAATAATTTAAAAATATATTTTAAAATGAATCTTGGAGTGTGAAAGTTGGGACCCCACAGACGCCCCAAACAAAGCGGAAACAGGAGTCCTGGAAACCAGTGCTGCACCTGCCATGTGAGCGCAGCTTAGGACCCCCCAAGATCACGAGTCCTAAAGGAGACTCCTGCATCAAGCTGGACCAGGGACCCCAAAGGCCTATGGCCTCAGTGTAAAGGTGAAGGAGGAATACACCTCTTAGGCAGAAAGGGAGACAAAGGAACTTGCCTGTCTTGATCTTAGTACTCATCCAAGGGAAACAATCTTTTCCTGGTAATTCCTAATTTCAAGCCACCCCTCACATGGATTTGAGAGACTTGAGTTCATGATGCCATACATGGTCTTCAATATACTGAGACATAATCACAGTCAACCTGGAATCCCATTCCCAGTGATGGCTGCTGGGTAAGGTTCCACGGAGTACCACGTCCAATGACGTAGACTTCCAGAACTCAGACAACGCTGGGAAAAGAAACCCAGAATCAAACCAGCTGCTTCTGAGTTGATCCCAAATCATGGCGACCCCCTGTGTGCAGAACAGAACTGTTCCATAGGGTTTTCAAGGCTGTGACCTT
>NW_004444026.1:4498989-4499855 GCF_000243295.1 Trichechus manatus latirostris | reverse complement strand
AGCAGTTCCCCTAAAACACTATTCAGATTAATACAAGAATTAGGTAAGGTGTAAGGAGAGAAGAAACGTCTATAAAATCAACAGCTTTTCTTTATTGTACGTAATGAGTTAGCAATGGAAAGAGAAACATATGGTCCACCTGGCTCTACCTTGGAGAGGTTCTCGAGAGCAGTTTGGGAATGGTTTGAGCAGAGGAAAAAGCATGGGATCACAGGGGTTGTCCTTGAGTTGTAACTAAAAGGGGTAGCATTAAGTCTGTGAGCTCAGGAACTTCTGGGAGTACTCACCTTTGTACTGGCCCCCAACTAATGGTAACCCCATGCACAATGGAGCTGGACCATTGGTCTTACTCCATACAAATAAACTAAATGTTTGCGAGTCTCCAATGCCTCATCTTTCTGCTTGGTGGTTATCGTGTCATGGGAGGAAAGCTCAGGACTAGAGGATGCGATTTATACCTAGTGTGGTTGCTTTTGCTAATAGGCTTGAGTTACTAGCACTAGCAGCAGCCAGATGCCTTATGTATTTGTGTTACCGAGGAGAGCTGAGCCCACATTAAGGGTCAGGATAAATTTGGGGAAGGAGGTGTTCAGTGTACATTTTCTCTTTTCTTTTTGATGTGTCATTGTAAATAAATTTTCCTGAAATTAAATTACATCTACAGGTAGTCCCCGACTTACGACGAGGTTGCATTCTGACGACTCTGTTGTAAATCAGTTCTAACATAAGTAGAATCTCTCTCTTTTTTTTTTAAGTTTTCATTATTATTGCCTTTTATTATCAGTATCTTTATAAATCCGATCTTTATTGTCTTTGGGTGTTGGAAACATTACATATAAACATCAGCAAATTATGTGCCGCAACAT
>NW_004444026.1:4489289-4490395 GCF_000243295.1 Trichechus manatus latirostris | reverse complement strand
AACCTGTGGATACAGAGGGCCGACTGTACTCATCCAATTGTTCACTTAAGATCTGTGCATGTCAGTGTTAAATTTTATCATCATCATCATAATCATGAAATGATGATGCTAACCTCACAAAATGAATTGGGCAGCTTTCACTATTTCTATTTTTTTGAAAAATTTTCATAAGATAGAAAATAAATGTTTAAATGATATGGTGCTTCCTTAAAAAGCTAGAAATAGAAATACTGTAAGATCCAGCAATTCCACTCCTAGGAATATATCCTAGAGAAATAAGAGTCATCACACGAATAGACATATGCATGCTCATGTTCACTGCAGCATTGCTCAAAACAGCAAAAAGATGGAAACAACCTAAGTGCCCATCAACAGATGAATGGATAAACAAACTATGGTACATACACACAATGGAGTACTTCGCAATGATAAAGAACAGTGATGAATCTGCAAAGCATCTCATAATCTGGATGAATCTGGAGGGCATTATGCTGACTGAAACAAGTCAATCACAAAAGGACAAATACTGTATGAGACCACTATTATAAAAACTCATGAAAAGGTTTACACACTGAAAGAAACAATATTTGATGGTTACTAGGGAGGGAAGGGATGGGGAGGGAAAAACACTAACTAGACAATAGATAAGTGGTAACTTTGGTGAAAGGTAAGACAGCATACAATTCTGGGGAAGTGAGCACAACTTGACCAATGCAAGGTCATGGAAGCTCCATAGTTACATCTAAACTCCCTGAGGGACTGAGTTACTGGGCTGAGGGCTGGGGACCATGGTCTCGGGGGACATCTAGCTCAACTGGATTGGCATAGTTTATAAGAAAATGTTCTACATCCTACTTTGGTGAGTAGTGTCTGGGGCTTAAAAGCTACTGAGCTGACATCTAAGATATGTCTACTGGTCCCACACCTTCTGGAGCAAGGGAGAATGAAGAAAACCAAAGACACAAGGGAAAGATTAATCCCAAGGACTAATAGACCACAACTACCACAGCCTCCACCAGACTGAGTCCAGAACAACTAGATGGTGCCCAGCTACCACTACCAACTGCTCTGGCAGGGATCACAATAGAGGGTCCTGGACAGAGCAG
>NW_004444026.1:4487236-4488345 GCF_000243295.1 Trichechus manatus latirostris | reverse complement strand
ATCTTGGAAGTGGTATCCAATCACTTTTGTCATATTCTATTTGTTAGGAGTCACTAGGTCCAGCTCATACTCAAGGGGAGGGGAGCACATAAGAATATGAACACCAGGAGACAGACGTTGGTGAGAGCCATTTTAGAGGCTGCCTACCACACTGTGGGAACTGTGTGTGTGTGTGTTACTTTAAGAGGGACTGTTTTGTTTTTCCATCAAAAATCGTGTGTACTTAGTGGTCTATTTAATTTTTAAATTTCTTCTTGTGTAATTTTTTGAACATTTCATATTTTCTAGGAATTTCTCTAATTCATATAGGTTTTCAAATTCATTAGTATATATTCATTCATTGTTGTTATTTGCTGTTGAGTCTGCTCAACTCACGAGGATCTTATGTATAACACAAAAAAACGTTGTATGATCATTGGATATTCATTCATAATAACCCTTAACATTTTTTTAAATGGTGTTGTGTCTGTAGCTATTCCATTATACATCCTCTCTCTTTTTTCCCTTAATACGCCTCCTTTAGTAATCTTATACACAAACCACTGTTGGTTTGTTAAGCTCTGTTGGTATTTTTCCTCCTCTATTTTATTAATTTCTCTCCTTGTTTTTGGTTTCTTTCCATCTTGTTCCTTTGTGTTTGTTCCATTGCTCTATTTCCAGACTCTTGAATTGAATGGTTAGCTTGTAGTTCTTTAAGTTTTCTTATTTCCTTATTTTAAATTATAATTTTTACCTAAAAGTACTTCTTTAGCCGTTCCATGCATTTTGACAGGTAGTTATTTTTATTATCATATAATTATAAGCATTTATTAATTTTCTTTATTTCCTCTTAAAACCAAGGCTTCCTTAGTAATACGTTATTTAATTCCCAAACACAGGGGATTTTCAAAACTTACACCTTCGCCACTAATTTCTAATTTTACTGAATAAACTACAATTTCTACTTGAACAATTTACGAGTTCTCACAGAAACTTTTTTCCTATCCGGAGCCTCAGCAGAAATGGAAGAGTTACCTTGTTTTCTTCCTGTGTGGGCTTAGCCTGCCCCAAGTCCCGGCCTTCTGTGAGGGATCTCATTTACTCCTCTGCACCTGGTGGGGCCCGAAGCT
>NW_004444026.1:4484391-4485609 GCF_000243295.1 Trichechus manatus latirostris | reverse complement strand
CCAGGGCCAGCTCTCTGCAGAATAGTGAGGTAGACACTTTATCTTTCATGCCTTCGTTCTCTCAGTGTGGCTCCGTGCGCGTCCTGCACCCTTCCTCCTGCCTTGAAAGAAAAGATTTAGTAATTAATCATACTTATTTCAAGGAGGACGGCCCACCGTTCCTAGGAATGTTTATATTTTCACATTAGGCATGGGCAATGTTTAACTTGAAGAAATAAATTATTGGTAAAATCAAATTCCTGCTTGGCTGATATATGAGATGTTGGGAGGTGGGAAGAGGGCGCGTCTTCTTTTGGATATAGCCCTTAACCCATCACCCATATTCCCTGCAGATAAGGACAATCTTACTTGCATATTAATCTTGCATCATTAATTAATTATTCAGATATTCAAACAACTTTGAAAATCAAAGTCCTTACCCTGGAGGAGTTCCAATGTAAAGGAGAGACAGATATTTACAACACAAATGGACATGAGAGGTAGGGACAAAATGCTGAGGGGAGGCAGAAGCTAATCTCTTGAATGGTGTGGATGAGATGGGAAGGCAATGGAACCGGGCAGGGCAGGGAACTAGCAGAGTTCTACAAAGGTGACAATGTTCACAGAGGGCTGGCACTTCTGTTTTAGCAGGTGACCCCTGGAAGGCGCCTGAGGGAGACTGTCTCCACTGAAGTGTTCAGACACTCTGCCTTTTCAGGAAATCTTTCTTCTAGTCTCTTCTTTTAATAAAAGTGAACGAAATCACTGATGTCCCTATATTACTTTCCTCTTACTGTGAACAGATTGAATTATCCCTTTGAGGAGTCTGAGTTCCAAATCATTAAATGGTTAGTGACCTGAATGAGCACGGTTTTAAGACTCATTTGCTACTTTTTAAACTATAAAATGAAAGAGGCTCAGTATCCTAATACTTACAGATCTTAGGGAAAGGACCAAATTAATCTCATTAAAGACATGGCTATATTATAATTGATTACCGAGGGAGACAAGTATCTCAAGAGTGACATCTCTTCACTCAGCATAGTCATGATGCTGTTTTTTCTAGGGGGGGTGGAGTCTGAACATCTGATCATAGCTAAAGTCTGGGCTCTGTGTTTTGAAGAACTTGTCCATCTCTGCAACTCCGCCCATTTTACAGATAAGCAAATTGACTCAGAAAGTGAAAGTTCACATAGCCGTGGCCTGTTCTTTCCATTTTATCACACTAACAGGAGGGTA
>NW_004444026.1:4481108-4483477 GCF_000243295.1 Trichechus manatus latirostris | reverse complement strand
GAGGGAGGGAAGAAGGAAAAATCGATTATTGCACTCTGGTCAGGCACAGTCACTGTGTTAGGTGTCCTATGCTTACTATCTCTAAAGTCAGTGCCCAGCTAGGCAGTTTTATGGAATGTCTAGAAATAAAAATACCAACATTATATAGGAAAGAAATGTTCATTAAACAAAAACAGCAAAGGCAAGATATTAGGATCCGTGGACTTGCTCCACAATGAATAGAAATTACATTATATACCAACAGGAGGCGCTATGCCAATCCAAACAGTTCTCTACTCAACAAATCTTGCTTAAAATAGCTATAAGGGAGTTATACAGCCCTAGGAACTACTCCAGCTGGAAGCAAAAATTACAGTCTCCAACAAGTTTTGAGAAGGGAGAAAGAAAGACACTGTTTCAGAGGGGGTGATCTGGCAAGCAGTAACACAGCTATTTTCCACATAAGAAAAATTTAATCTTGGCATAAGCCAGAAACCTTTGATAAAACACAAATAAAGACTCTGAGAATTTAAACCTTGGATTTCCCATTCTAGGAATGTAATTAGTTCTTGGTGCAGCCCCTGGGTAGGGCATTGGGCTACTAAGCACTGTCATCACCACCATTACAGCCAGCTTTTACAGTGATGATGCTGCATGTAAAACCCAGCTTTAAGAAGTGAAAATTTGTTACTTTCTCATTGCACATCTAGTAAAATCACTCATCCTGTTTATTCTTTTCAATAGTATAGATTTTCTAAGTACAAAAACCAAACCAAATCAAACTCATTGCCCTCAAGTCGATTCCACTCATAGTGACCCTATAGGACAGAGTAGAACTGCCCCATAGAGTTTCCAAGCAGTGGCGGTGGATTCAAACTGCTGACCTTCTGGTTAGCAGCCAAATGCTTAACCACTGCACCACCAGGGCTCCTCCTAAGTATAAGAATAACAAAATCACCTGTTAAAGGGAAGGCTGATAATGCTATTGAGAACAGAGAGAGTTGAGGAGGGTGAAAATGCTGGAAATTTTCAAAACAAAACATTTTTGGCTCTCAATGCACACCGAACAACAACAACAACAAATCCGACCGATTGTGGTTGAGTCAATTATGACTCCTACTGACCCCATGTGTTCTGGAGTAGAACGGCTCCATTGAGTTTTCTTGGCTGTAATCTTCATGGAAGCAGATCACCAGGCCTTTCTTCCATGGTGCCACTGGATGTGTTTGAACTGCTAACCTTTAGGTTAGTAGTCAAGCACAAGTCATTTGCACCACCCAGGGACCTGAATGTACACCAGAAAAGTCCATTAAAAAGACCATCAATGGTTACTTAGGGTTTCCACAGAAAAAGCGTTATGTAAAGAAAAAGTCAAGAGACTGTGCGATTCCTTTATAGCCCCTATTGCCCCTACTGCCTCCCTGTCTCACAGACTCGGCCACTTCTTTTGTTTGGAAGGATCTGGAACCCTTGTTAAGTTCTTCAGCATTATATAACTTGGTACCTGTCAGTCCTATTGCTGGTGACCTAGCAATTTTAGCCTTGGAAGAAAAACGCAAGGACAGTCTGCTGGAAGCAACTTTAAAGGTTGAATCAAAGTATAATTGCTTTTTTTTTGTTATTGTTTTCTACCACTTTCTGCCTGAAGGGTTCTGAAAGTCAGTGTGTGGTGATATAAAGGACATGCGCTTTGAAGTCAGGTAGACTTGGTTAGAATCCCAGCTCTGTCATTTATCAGCTGAGTGACTTAGGCTAATTTACTTAACCTTTCTGAATACTGGTTTCTTCACGTGTAAAATGGTAATAAAATGGTGCCTACCACACAAGCTCTTCCCAACAAATTGTGGAGAGTAAATGAGACAGCAAGTGATATACTTAACCTAGTGCTAGGCTCATAGAAGGAGCTCAAAGAATGAGGATAACAATGGTCATGAGGATAAGGGGTAAATGTGGCAGAGGCAAGAGGAAGGTGGCAATTTTTTCTCTTGCCTTGCAAGGTGGATATGGTCAAGAATCCAAAAGAGGGAATAAGGAAATAATGACCCACAGCTGACATCATACTCAATGGGAGAAGACTGAAAGCTTTGTCCTTAAGATCAGGCACAAGACAATGATGACTGCTTTTAATACTCCTATTCAATATTGTACTGGAAGTCCTTGCCAAAGCAATTAGGCAAGAAAAAGAAATAAAAACAACCAAATCAGAAGAGAAGAAGTAAAGCTATCTCTTTTTGCAGATGATATGATTCTATTCATAAAAAATGTAAAAGAATCCACAAGAAAGCTATTAGAACTAATAAATGAATTCAGCAAAGTTGCAGGGTGCTAGATAACAACACACAGAAATCAGCTGTGTTTCTATATATGAGCAATGAACAATCTGAAAGGAA
>NW_004444026.1:4478196-4479690 GCF_000243295.1 Trichechus manatus latirostris | reverse complement strand
GATGGTTATTATGTCATGCATTGCTGGTGGGATGCAAAATGGTACAGGAGCTGTGGAAAACAGTTTGGCAGTTCCTCAAAAAGCTAAGCACGGAATCACCATAAGGAATGGTATTCAACCATATTCAGAAATAAAGTTCTGATACATGTTATGACATGGATGAGCCTTGAAAACATTACGCTAAGTGAAATAAGTCAGACGCAGAGTGACAAATATTGCATAATCCCACTTATGTCAAATATCTAGAATAGGCAAATGCATAGAGACGAAAGTTTATTAGTGGCTACCAGGTACTGGGCGGGGGGCGGGAGGGAATAGGGAGTTATTGCTTAAGCGGTACTGAGTTTCTGTTTGGGGTGATGAAAAACTTTTGGAAATAGTGGTGATGGTGAATATAATTAATATCACTACATTGTACACTTAAAAGTGGTTAAACCAGCAATTTTTTGTTGTATATATTTTAAAACAATATCATGTTTGTTGAAAGTCTCTTCTTCCTATTAGTCCATCTGTAGTATGTATCTTGGACCATCTGGGGCATCAAGGGCTGAAATTGTGCTGAAATTACTATGCATATAATCAGGGCTGGCTTAAAAGGTGCTGGGATTTGAATACGTTTTCTGAAAAGGGTCTCCCATGAGTAGAAATTATCTATTACACTTAAAATTCAGACCACAGAGAGTTATTCCTTCTGAGTTTTGAGGACTTGGTCTTCAAGAACGCACTAGAGCAGAGCAATAGATAAATCACAGCTTTGGCCATTAAAATAGCAGCGGCATAATAAGGTAGTTAATATTATTTGCGCTCTTCTTCTCTGCCCTGCACAGCGCTGAGTCCTTTCTGTGCATTTTCTCATTTAATTCTAACAACTTGTCAGGTGGGTATTTGTTAGCCCCATTTTATAGATAAGGAAACTAGGCTTTGGAAAGATTTAGAAAGTTGACCTAGGTTGCACAGTCAGTAAATGGTGTAAGTAAGTATAGTGGCATCCCTAGGGTACTTGACACTCAGAATGGGTCATTTTTAAACACCCACCTCCTCTATATGGCAAAATTATGTTCAATATATATTATGAAATGAAACAAACCATTAATAATGGCCAGAAAATAAATACAGAAAGTGAAAACTTTCTTTTATTAAACTATATGTATATCTATATCTATCTAGCTATCTGGGGCCCTGGTGGTAGAGCGGTTAAGCATTTGGTTGTTAACCATAAGTTTGGCAGTTCGAATCCACCAGCAACTCCTTAGAAACCCTACTGGGTAGTTCTACTCTATCCTATAGGGTTGCTATGAGTTGCAATTGACTCAATGGCAAAGGGTTTGGGTTTTTTTTTTTTTTAAATCTATCTCTTTATCTGTCTGTCTATCTATCTATACATATGATATACATATACTTTGTTGTTGCTAGAGGCCGTTGAGTTGGCCCCTGACTCATGGTGACCCCATGCACAACAGGATTGGACCGTTGTGAGCCATAGGGTTTTCCTTG
>NW_004444026.1:4476535-4478096 GCF_000243295.1 Trichechus manatus latirostris | reverse complement strand
CAGTTTGTAGAATCACTACAGCCTCCTGCACCCATCTCTATATTAGGCCTGCTCTACTGAAAGCTTGGAATCTCTGGGTGGTGGTGCAAATAGTTAATGTGCTCAGCTGCTAATCAGAAGGTTGGAGGTTCTAGTTCACCCAGAGACACCTTGGAAGAAAACCCGTTGCCACTGAGTCGATTCTGACTCATAAGAGACCCTACAGGACAGAGTAGAACTGCCCCATAATGTTTCCAAGGAGCTGCTGATGGATTCGAACTGCCGACCTTTTGGTTAGCAGCCAAGTTCCTAACCACTGCTCCACAAGGACTTTGAAAGAAAGGCCTGGCAATTTGCTTCCAAAGAATCAGTCATTGAAAACCCTGTGGAGCATAGTTCTACTATGACACACACGGGGTTGCCTCCACAGCAACTGGTTACCTAAAGCTCACACCACGTTCACGCCAGGTCACATCTCCCTCTTCCCTGGCCAGTGCTTGGAGGGAGGAATAATCACTCTCCTTTGCCCTTCTGGACCCATCCTCTGCCCTTCTCTGCCCTGCTCTGTGACCCTGCCCTCTGGCATCCAGTCAGGTGCCAGTAGGAGGACCAGCAGGACATTTGAAGGGCAGGAGGAAGAAGAGTTGGGGCATTTCCCCAAACTGCCCACTAAAGGCCATCGATTGGGCCATGGCTATTCTCCTCTATAGCCGAAGCTCTTGCCAGGGTCCAGTGACATAATCCTTCCCTTCATGCCTAGGGGTGGTGATAGCTTCCCACTGTGTAGCCCATGGATGCTTCACCATCCCTCGTTGGTTCTCTTAACCCTATCCACACCTTTGTAAATAATCTTTTTTTAAACAAAATATTGTACAAATACAGATAACACAACATTTACCAATTCAGCGTCTTGCACACATACAATTCAGTGACACCAATTACATCAATCATGTTGTACAACCATCACCAATAACCTCTTTATTAAACTGTCTTATATTAAACACTTTAAGTGGGCCATCTCCTTTCTCCCAAGATGCTGACTCATGCAGAGATCACTGCAAGGTTTGGCTTGAGGACTGTCCATTGTCTTTACTTCAAAGGTCAATCAATTGACCAATTCTTCTACCAATTAACTGGAGTTTTTCTAGGTCAGCGGTGTCTAATAGAGCTTGCTGTGATGATGGAAATATTCTTTGTCCAGTATGGTAGCCACTAGCCACAGAGTGCTATTGAACATTTAAATTGTGGCTAGTGAGACTGAGGAACTGAATTTTTAATGTTATTTACTTTTAATTATTTTAAATCACATGGCTACCATATTGGACGGTAGAGCTCTAGGCATTTAATCAATCAAGCGCTGCTGGCCTGTAAGTTAGCTATTTCTTCTTCCTTCAAAAGGCAGATCTGTGGCTCATCTCTTATGGGAGCAAAATTTCTAGTTTTCAAATTCTTGGAGGAAACTCACCATAGCCCCAGGACTTAGAACAATATTATCTCAGAGAAGTTAAACAACTTGTGAAAGTGGACTGTGTGAGAGAGGTTATAAGAGTGTTAATCAAGGAAACGGTGGTGTTACTGCAGT
>NW_004444026.1:4475646-4476435 GCF_000243295.1 Trichechus manatus latirostris | reverse complement strand
GATCTGTGGCTCATCTCTTATGGGAGAAAAATTTCTAGTTTTCAAATTCTTAGAGGAAACTCACCATAGCCCCAGGACTTAGAACAATATTATCTCAGAGAAGTTAAACAACTTGTGAAAGTGGACTGTGTGAGAGAGGTTATAAGAGTGTTAATCAAGGAAACGGTGGTGTTACTGCAGTAAAGAGAGATGCTTAACCATGTTCCACAGTAAATTGTTTCATGGGGACCCCATTTCTGCCTTGTTTCAGTGGGAGAAGTAGAATAAAACTTACCCCTTTATCTAGATAGAAAAGAACCCAGCAAATAGGTAATAATATGACAATAACCAGTAATCACGGGGTCGGGGGGGGGAGTGATTTATTGATTGTGAATTGGGGAGAGGAACTGGACATGCATAGGGCTGACTTTCTCCTTATTGGAGCCAGCTGCCTATAGAAAGCAAGTGTTCTGCCCCTGTACCTCCATCAGTAAATGGTACAGGGCATGCTGTCAGGTGAAGAGCCTGAATTGACCCAATGGACATGGGTGTGTGAGTTGTTCTGGGGTTCAGTATCAGAGAGTCTTCTCGTCAGCAGATATATACTGTGCCCTAGCATCTATTACTATGTCCTCACTGTAATAAAGACCTTTAGGTCTTCCATCTGCCTTACCCTTCCATATTATTTCTTAATTTTTTCAGAACTTGGAGAAGAAAGAGTGGCATTATTTATTGGGACTCTCCAAATATTCTAATTTAAGGGTTTGGTAAATGTTTTGTGATGATTACAATGCCATCTCATATGGCAGG
>NW_004444026.1:4473555-4475546 GCF_000243295.1 Trichechus manatus latirostris | reverse complement strand
CTGCCCTGCCAGCGTGGGAGCCCATCAGTCTCGGCCTTTGGTTGGCACAGTCACCTCTGTTGTCAGGTTGCTGAATACAGCTTCGGTCCTGGTCAAAACATTACTTGAAAGCTTAAATGGATACTGAAATTATTCTGCTTTTCATTGCTTGAATGATGCGCTAAGATATTATTCCTGAAGGGTATGGCCTGGCTTTTTATTACTATGCAAATAAGTGAAGGTTACTAAACTCTGCTGTCAAATGAAAAATGTTACCTTTTGCACCAGGTCACATGACACCGGGACAGGGATATCACTGAATTTTTTTGTAGCAAATTGAAGACCAAATGGGAATTTTTGCATCAATCAATTAGCATCTATTGTGCACCAGCTTGAGGCAACAAGGCAAGTTCAAAAAATGGATATATATATATATAGAGAGAGAGAGAGAGATAGACATATACATATAGATAGATATAGGCAAGTCAAAATGTATATATATGTCTATATAGAGAGATATGTAGATATACATTTTCTGACTTGCCTTCTTTATATATATAAACTTGCTTATATATACTTGTGTGTATACATGTATATATATGTGTGTGTGTATATATATATATGTATATATATATGTGCCCTGCTTTCAGAATGCTCAGATTGAGCTTCTTAGAGAAATCCAAGAGAACATTTATGTGTGTGTATATGTACATATGTGTATATATATATATGCCCTGCTTTCAGAATGCTCAGATTGAGCTTCTTAGAGAAATCCAAGGGAACATTTATGTAAGAGCAGAAGAGTTAAATAACCATGTGAGAACAATGTGAAGAACTTAAGGCTGTAGAGTAGGGAAGGTCATTACTATAGATTGATTACAAGCCCTACATGATCTTCCACCCAACACCCACCATCACCTCTTTGACCCCGTCTCCTCCAATCAGCTCTTTCTCTCCCTCTTTTCCAGTCATTCAAGCCTGCTCCCTGTTTCCTGAGTTTGTCAGGCAGGCTCCCACCTCAGGGCCTTTGTGCTGGCTCTTCTTTCTGTCTGATATGCTCTTCCCTAGATGCCCTACCTGGCTGCTCCCTCACTTTCTCTAGGCTTACCCACATTTCACCCTCTGATGGAGGCCTTGCCTGGCCACTCCATCTATATTTGTAACCTCTCTTCCTATCACTGTTCCCTGTTTTATTTTTATCCTTAGCACTTACTACTGTCTAACATATACGACTTACTTATACATGTTGCTTATTATCTTTCTTCCCCACTAGAATATAAGCTCCATGAGGTCAGGAATTTTTGTCTCTTTTGTTACTGCTATATCCTCAGAATCCACATAGTTGAATGCCTTTGTATAGTCAATAAAACACAGGTAAACATCTTTCTGGTATTCTGTGCTTTTGGCCAAGATCCATCTGACTCTAGCAGTGATAGCCCTCATTCCACGCCCTCTTCTGAATCCATCTTGAATTTCTGGCAGTCCCCTGTCAATGTACTACTGCAACTGCATTTGAATTATCTTCAGCATAATTTTATCTGCATGTGATATTAATGATATTGTTCGATAATTTCCGTGTTCCGTTTGTGACGGTTATGATGTGCGTCAGCTTGGCTGGGCCATGATTCTCAGTCTTTATATGTGATCACTCAGTCCCATGATGGGATCTGCTGTGAGTAACCAATCAGTTGAAAGGGAGTTTCCTTGGGCTTGCGGCCTGCATCTGAATATAAGTGGATGCTCTGGCTTTTGCCTACTCTGGATCCTGCAGCTACCTCCTGTTCTTCTGACCTCCAGTTCTTGGGACTTGAGATATCATCTTATTTGCCGATCTTGGGATTCATCAATCTTCATAGCCTGTGAGCTGGAACCCTGCTTTCTGACCTGCCAATCTTGGGTTCGTCAGCCCCTGTGGCTGCGTGAATCGGGAGAAGCCTCTATCCTGATCCACTGACTTGGGACGTTCCAGGTTCTACAATTGCATGAGCCGTTTCCTTTATATAAATCTCTCT
>NW_004444026.1:4472136-4473455 GCF_000243295.1 Trichechus manatus latirostris | reverse complement strand
CTAGTCCTAGGTCCTTGACGAATTATCCAACCTTTCATCTGATTTACCTCACTACTCTTAAATCTCTGATCTTAATTTTTTGGACTAGCCAAACAAAGCAGTTGTTCTCCCTAAAACATTGTTTGTTCACTCTTGGCTCTGAGCCTTCGTGTGTGCTGTTCCCAGTAACTGGAATAGGCAGGTTCTTGCCAAACCAAGTCTCTTTAAGACCCCATTCAAACCTTCTTGCCTCTATGAACCCCTTCCTGATCAATCTCATCCAGCTTTAATTGTACTGTTAAAGCATTTATTTTATCTTCTCATGCAAATATTCTTGTGAACTACGGTAGTTCATGGTCACCCAGTTCTCGCCTATTTGTCTTTCTCTCCCATTCCCACCCAAGACAACAGAGTGGGTTTCAAGAGGTATGTTTGTACTCTGAGATCCTATCTACCTAGTCAGAGATGATTAACCCAGGTGTGGAGAGCTCACCCAACCTGGGTTAATCAGATGGTCTCTCCCAGAAATCAAAAATTTTGAGTTGAGAGGCACAGAACCTGGGGAGCAGGAAGGAGTCCTTAGAGCTGAATGTTGTGGGTGATAACTTTCTAGAGAGAAAAATCCACAAAGCCAGCTGCTGAGCTCCCTGCAGCTTTCTTGGTCTCTTTTGCTTCTGAGGCCTGGTTTTTCAACACTTCTTTGGATTCTGTATATCCCAGTATCTTTCTAATACATTCTTGTTTTGTGTTAGCCAGCTAGACTTAGTTTCTATGCATTGCTGTCAAACTAAGACAGAACCCAGCGTCCTCATTTTGAAGACAAGAAAACTGACATCTGGAGTTGACTTGCCCAAAGTAGCTTTCTTTAGGCCGTTTTGTTTGTGACTGTCCTTTTTCTCTTCCATTAGATAGTCATTTGCCTCTTTTCAGTCTCCCTCTCCACCCACATTCCACACCCTTGTCCCTGGCCATTTGCTCAGCACACCTGTGAGAGCGCACTGCCTGCAGCCAAGGCGGGATTCCCCTTCAGCACCTGTGCACCATGTCCGTTCTTTCCCACCTGTGCAATCCTCTTCCAAGGGAGTGGTTTTACAAAACACTCATTTCCTTTCTGCCCTTCCTGTCTTTGTTCTTCCCGCAGCCACTTATGACTGGGCATTAATCAAGTTCATTTGTTCCCTAGCTTCCAAGTTTAAGTCCAGTGATGTGGAAAGCAAAATTTAAGAACAAGACACCATTGATACCGCACTAAAGCCCAAGAATGAACACCCAAGTTCTAGGTTCGATGACAGTAGAAAATAATACAGCTAATGTTTCTGGTTTCAAGATTTAGATTTTAT
>NW_004444026.1:4461649-4471542 GCF_000243295.1 Trichechus manatus latirostris | reverse complement strand
TTCAAGAGTTTACAATCTAGATGCAGAGGCAAGATTTACACCTGTGAAACAATCGAAGAACAGCTTAAAACAGAAAGCGTTTCATTCCAGGGAGGCGAACATGTGGGAGATGATTACGTAAGTCTACTTAGTCTTTTGAGCAAATGGTTTCCCTCTTAGAGGCATTATCGCCGTTGACTATTCAACAGTCCAAATTACGAAGCACACTTAATGAAGCTAAGACATTATGCAATGACTCTAAAAACTGAAATACTTCGTTAATTACATCTTTAAGCATTTAAATCAAAGAAGAATAATTTGAAGCCACATTTCATAACCACTTAACGAACACCATTGTTCAAGGAAGTTAGAAAAGTACAGAGATGCCTTAAAAAAATTATTTCCCTGGGTGATGTCAGTTGAAAAGCCAGTTAGACAACCTCACTTGCAGACAGGCGCAATGGCATGGAAGGCGTAAGCTCTAGCCGGACGCTTACACTATGAGTGACCCAGGACGTGCTTGCTGATACGTGGCAGGGGAGGCTGGCACTGCAGATAAACTAACGTCTATGGTTGCTGAGTATACTTGAAAGATTGCAACTTGATTGATACAAATGCAAGAGGAATGTGCAATGTGACAAAGAAGAGTCCCAACGTATTTTTCATTCCAGGAAGCACAATGGGTAATGGCTAAGGAAGGAAGCTTGGGGATCAAACTGCCTAGATTGGCATCCTAGCTCCACTACTTTTTAGCTGTGTAATCTCGGGCAAGTAACTTCTCTGCCTCAATTTCTTCATCTGTAACATGGAGATAACAAAGGGTTTACTATGATAGTTAAAAATGAATTAAAACATGCAAGATGCTTGGCGTCTGTCTCATAGTAAATGCTCAATCAATGTAAATATTTTTTCACTGCAATCTGTTTGAATTGTTTCTTAAAGGATACAACAATCCACACGGGGCAATGGTTTCTGGACCCTTTTCCTCAGGACCACATCCAGTTGTATAAACCAGTTGGAGAGAAGAAAGGGTGAGGAATGACAAAGTCCGTGTGAATGTGTTCTACATTCATTTTATATATCATTTTGCTCTGCATATATACCTATATTCTATTGTATATCCATTCTATGTGATCTAGAAGCAGACAGGTTTCAAGGTAAATAACCTTCAAGATGGAAGTAATGAACTGTGGTTGTTTGATTCATTTTTTCCAATTTCAAAGTATACCTAGGCAGAGAAAAAAAAGAGCAAAGCAAACAGAAAAGAAGGAGACATACGAGCCTCTCAGGGATAAGAGGAAAGATACTACCTGTTTTGAGTACTTAAATCAACCCTGTGAAATTCTGTGGCCATAGGACTTTTCAGGAATCCACTTTTGGGAGAGCAGGATGTGACCAGGATATTTAAAGTTTGAGGGATTTTTTTTTTTTTCCCCAAATGATCCTGGTCTTCTGCTATAGGAGCCTGGTGGAAATCTACTGTGATCTTTGGTAGGCTAATCTGGAGAAGTGTCCCCTCTCTCACTTGTCTTTCTTGTTTTCTTACATACCCTCTACCTAACAGTGTGCTTAGAATCAGGGCCAGATTACCCAATAAACCAGGTACACAGGGGCCCAATTGTGCCTTCCCACCAATCTGCAGTGCACAATTTCACCTGCCACCACGTGTGGTGAAATTACTCACCACAGTTTAGCAAGTAAATGCAATTAAGCCCGTGCCTACCTCGCCCATTGCAAGCCGGTGCATATCATGTTTACTGGTTAATCCACCCCTGCTTAGAACATATTCTTACTCTGTACATATATTTCAACTACTGGATTAGATCCTGAAAACTTGTAATTGAGGATACTTCAAAGAATTCAGCCCCACATGGGTGCCTATGCATTGGTACCATTCATTTTTGGAAGTGCTAGAGGACAGACAAGCTGGTAAGACGGGCGGTGGATTTGATAAGGCCGTCTAGGTGCCCGAATGCCATCAAAGGTTCTAGTTTCAATGCTAGAAAACATATAGAACACACTAAACTATTCTGCTCCCCATACTGTACTTACTATTCTACTCCCCACTTCACCAGCCTCTCCATAATCACCACTGTGCGATGGGAACTGGGCCTGGCATCTTTTTACCTTGGGCAGAGAGCAGAGTAGTTTTGAAATGCATCTAAGTGAATCATCATGAGAAACACCAGGAGAACCTTTGATATCTCTCAGAGCCTCGTTTTGAGTGAGTCTCCAGTAAACTGCCATCTGCAATAAGTGTTTATTTGACACACCGGTACTAAATATAACCAGCCTGCCTTTGGATTTCAGACTGATGTTTAAGAATGAAAGCAGCAAGCTAAATAAATACAGGAACACACCTGTAGTCCTACTGCCACAACCAGAATTTCTGGTCTTAAATCATTCCACCCTCAAATTTCAAATCAAATCATTTGGTACCAGATTTGTGAGAAGAAAAAGATATAGATCGACAACTGGACAAATCTTGTCATGGGCTGGAGGAACCAGATAGCTGACATTTTCAAATTCTTCCCCATTTATTCTTTATTATAAATATGTATAGAGGAGTTATTGGAATGATTGGAAACGCGTTGCATATGCCTTTAATTACATTTAACTCAGATTTGTTCTCAGGCTAATTTGTTGTCAGCCTCTCAAGATTCACGGCACTGCAGACATTTGAAGCTGGAAAGGATTTTTAGACTCTTTTCCTTCGAAGTCTCTCATTATGTCAATGAGGAAGCTGGGACTGGAGAGAGGGTTGGCTGAGCCAAAGTCGCTCGTTAGTTGTGTCAGAGCCAGGTAAGCCTGCAGGTATCCCATCCATTGTGCTGTTCTTTTCTCATTATTTTGCTCCAAACTGTCATCTCTTTCAATTAAGAGTCATCTCTACAAGAGAATGGAGTTCAGCCTATACGGATTCATTTTCAGATGCATAAGTATTTTAATTCATGACTAACTAATTCCCTTCTTTTAAAAGTAGAGCTGCAAAAGGTTTTTTTTTTTTTTGTCCTCTAATGAAGTTCATTTCCAGCCAAAGAACGCAGCCACGCCAAATGTAGGAAAACAGAAGCCAGTTCCAGTGCTACCTACTGCCACGATTAGACCCACGAGGAGAAGAAGGGAGGCTCCCTAACTGGGGATGAGCACAGCGTTGCAGCTCACGCCATATTGGGCAGGGTGTGGCACACGCTGACAGTGCAGGAAGGGGAAGAAGGTGGCATGAGGCCAATAGCTGGCACACCTCCAGGCAGGAAGAGGACTGCAGTTCTATCAGGGGTTGAGATGAGTTAACAAAACAGCATGAACCAAAGCGTACACCATTGCACAGGCTGCCCTAGAAAGAGGACCAAAAGACCCTCTGTATTATGGGGCTGGTTAAGCCCTGGTGGCACAGTGGTTAAGAGCTTGGCTACTAAACAAAAAGTCGACAGTTCAAATCCACCAGCCACTCCTTGGAAACCCTAAGGGGCAGTTCTACTCTGTTCTATAGGGTCGCTATGAGTCTGAATCGACTTGACGGCAACGGGTTATTATGGAGCTAATGGATGTAGTTGTTGTATTGTTGGGTGCCATTGAGTCAGCTCCAACTCATAGTGAAACGTTGCCTCACAATAGTAGGTATAGTTGAGCCCATTCCTGCAGCCACTGTGTCAATACAATTCATCATGAACTATGTGGTTCATACCAATTCTTTCAAATTCCCTTAGTAGAAGCCAATTATGTTCTTGCAATTTAAACATAACATTTATGCCTAAATATTTTATGCTACTGCACTGTATCAAAGTTCGTCATCTTCATTATACTGTAATAAATGTCTGCAGGCTGCAGCCTCTAGAAGGGGATAGTTTACTAAGTACAGAGAAAAAGTATTTTTACCTGGTGACATTTGCTTGGAGAGCTGAGATTCCACCAGTAGAGGGATTTCTCCCAGGGGCCCACACCAATATAGATGATTAATGAAAGTAAACAACTCAACATATGTCTTCTTTGAAATAAATAAGCGAATTGCTTCCTAAAATTTCTCTTTCCAGCTATCTGGCCACTCCAAGTTTGCATCAACATTTTGCCTAGCAGGAAGTGAAGTGTTCTTCATCGTTCCATTTTCACAGAGAAGGATGGAGCACTTGAGTCCCTATGGATCCTTCATGGTGGACTGGCATTTCGGGAATTTGTGTAGTGGTCTTTAGCTTTGCTTAGAGATTGCCCTCAAGAAGATTTCAAAATAGCCTCCAACTAAGGGTTAGACCATTTAAAGATTGAGAATGTCAATTCAGGGAACCTAAAGACATCTAAAAGTTAAGTTATTGTCATTGTCTGCGATAAGAACTCCTTTCCTTTTTGGGTGTCTAAAGAAAACATATTCAACACACTATACTCTTCTACTCCCCGCACTGATTAATCCATCTTGCAATTTAAACAACTGATCTTTTCAGTTCTCGTCAGTTCTAATTTGAGCCCAAAGATTGCAACATGTTGGATATTTGACTTTATCTTGGCATAGTCTTCCTTCTTATTTTACCTTCCAGCTACGAACCTGCTCCAGTTATCTGATGAGTTCCACAGTCAGTGATAGAGTAGTTTCTTAATTTTAGACAATGTGTAGTGTTTACTCTGCCGTGCTTCTGATATCGATGGTGCGACTGTGGAAACAGTTCTTAAAGTGCTATTAGAAATGGCTTTGGTGGCCTTGTAAGCCTTAACCATAAGATTATTAGGCGGCAGAGCCAGTGCTCATATGCTATCAGGGTGGTGGTAGGGGATGGTGAGAGGGTTAGCATCTTGGCACCACAACCTGACTCCGGGGTTCGTAAAGGTAATCTGTTATTTCGTTCATTTGTCAGACATTAGTATCTACTAGATGCTAGGCAGCTTATCAGGTCCCGAGGTTACCATGAGTTGGAATCAACCCAATGGCAACTGTTTTTTTGTTGGTTTTTTTCTTCTGGAGGTTACAGCAAGAAATGAGACAAACTTTGCACTTAAGAAATTTACAGTCTAAGATGGTATATTGTTATGTGCCATAGAGTCGATTTTGAGTTATAATGACCCCATGTGACAGAGTACAACTGCCCCGTTGGGATTTGTTGGTTGTAATCTTTATGGAGGATCCCTGGTGGTGCAATGGTTGAGCGCTTGGCCAATAACTGAAAATCGGCAGTTTGAACCTACCACCTGCTCCATGGAAGAAAAAGTGATGGTCTGCTTCTTTGAAGATTTACAGCTTAGGAAACCCTACGGGGCAGTCCTACTCTGTCCTATAGGGTTGCTTTGAGTCAGAATTGACTCTACTCGACAGCACACAACAAGAATCTTTATGGGAGTAGATCTCCAGGTCTTTTCTCCTGTGGAATGTTTGATGGGTTTGAACCCCTGACCTTTCGGTTAGCAGCCGAGCAGTTAAACATTGAGCTACCAGGGCTCCATAATAGGGTGTACCCATTGTTGTCGAGTTGATTCCGACTCATAACGACCCTACAGGACAGAGTAGAACTGCCCCATAGGATTTCCAAGGAGCAGCTGGTGGATTTGAACTGCCGACCTTTTGGTTAGTAGCCATAACACTTAGCCACTGCACCATCAGGGCTCCTAACAGAGTATTGAAAAAAACAAACAAACAAACAAACCATAGCTGTCGAGTCAATTCCATCTCATAGCAGCCCTATAGGTCAGAGTAGAACCGCCTCATAGAGTTTCCAAGGAGGAGCTAGTGGATTCTAACTGCCAATCTTTTGCTTAGCAACCGTAGCATTTAACCACCAGGTTTTCCAATAGAGTATAGAGACCTATTATAACTTGATGTTGTAAAACATTGAGTAGGTGTTTCAAAGAGTACATAACAGGCATTCTTGGAACGCTCAGAAGGGGTACTCAACTCTGTAGTGGAGGAAAAAAAGAGGTCATGAAAGGCTTTCTGGAAAAGCAGACGCCTGAATTGAGGATTAAAGAATGAGAAAGAGTTAGCCAGGGTTTGTTTGTTCGTTGTTACTGGGTGGGGAGGGGATGGTTAGGAGTGTAGAAAGGAGAAAGGGAAGAGCATTCCAGGCAGAAGAGATGGCTTATACAAAGACAGAGAAGCCAAAAATAATACAGAGGTGCAAGAAACTAGATGAATTATATAGTCTGTAGCAGCCTAAAGTGTGAGACAGATAGTGTAATGGAAGAAGCTGGAGAGGGAGCGGAAGCGAGCAAGGTTTTTTAACCTTTCAGTGATGATTTTGGAAATGCAGTAACAGAGTTGGTTGAAAATTTTCAATATTACCCTTTGTTGTGGCTATGTAGAAGTTGGATTTGGAGAGGATAAGATGAGAAGAAGGGAGACTAGTTAGGCAGATTTAGCAGAAATTCAGAAAAAGATGACAAGAATCTGGACAAATGACCAGAATCTGGACCAAATCTGGAGAGACTGTGATGAATCTGAAATACTTAGGCATTAGAATTGGCATGGCCTGATTAGAATTGGTATGGGACGAGGGGTAGTAAAGAAGAGAGAGACGCTAAAGGTAACTTGAGAGACTGGTTGGTATCACCTACTAAAAATATTAGAATAAAGGAAGAGAAAATATGAACTCTGTTAATATTGTGTTGAGTTGATGTTCAAGTGGGACATTTAAGTGGAAATGTCCATTGGGCAGTTTATTATCCAAGTCTAAATTTCAGGGAAGAGGTCTGGACCAGAGGCACAGATTTAGGAGACATCAATGTAGATGTGGATATGAAACATGCTTGTAGATGAAGTCACCCACAGAGAGTCGGTAGAGTCATTAGAATCAGAGAAGTCACGGACTGAAGGGTAGAAACCCCTATATTTAAAGGGAAAGTATAAGATGAACAGCCCATGAATAAGGCAGAAAAGGATGGATCAGAAAGGCAAAGAAGACCAGGAGAATGGAGTACTGACAGACAGACACTAAAGGAGTAGAGAGTTTCAAGAAGAAGGAAACATCTCCAGGATCAAAAGCATCAAATGTGCATCAAATGTGCACTGTGAGTTAGCAATTAACCTATCTGACAAATTGATGATCATTTGTTTACCATAGTAAGAACAGTTTCAATGGAAAATGGGATGGGGAGAGTTGAGTTGGGGGTCAGAGCTGGATAGCAATAGGTTTGGGGTGAATAGTAGATAAAGAAATGGAAATAATTAGCTTAACTTATTATTTTAAGAAGTTAGCTTGAGGAGGAGAGGACATAAAATTGAAAGGGTCTAGGCAGGGATTTTGGGGATGGGAGAGGCTTGAGTATATTCATAGACTGAGGAGAATAGTCACAATAGAGATTCAGAAAATAGAAAAGAGCGTAGGTGGTATAGTGGTAAGAATAGCTGTCTTCCAGAAAATAGAAAAGAGAAGATATGATACATAGATCAGGAATGAAAGAAGCAGAAAGGGGTGGAGTTAAGTATAGAAACAGAGAAGATGATCTTCAAAAGGAGAGGAACTATGATTGGAGGAAAGTAGATATGAATGGATTTTAATGTAGATAAATTTTTAGGTAGGAGGATGAGAAGCTGACAGTGATTATAGGAGATGTTTATCATGTTTATAGCTGCCAAACATCTTTTGAAAATCCCTTCTATGTTTGGAGGTTTCCTGCATTATGAATCTAGCCTCCTCATGGTCGAAACCAGAACTCATTCTCCCGCAACCCTTGCTGCTAAGGTTCAGGCATGTGACCTAGCTTCCACCAACCAGATGCTTCTGCATGAGATTTTGACTTGGAAGGAAGCAATGTGAGGATTTAGGCGCATGAAGACTCCATAGTGTGGCAATTGCGGTGAGGACATGTTTCTCTCTTCAGAGACAATAGGGATAGAACTTTGGGTTTCCGGTTCTGAGCATCATGAGTGCATGGTGCAAGCTAGGGTTTGGGTTGCCACAGTGTTGTCTACTACAGTAGTCCCCATGGCATATTGGGGCTGGTTGTTTCCAAGCTAGCTCTCTGTTCCTCCTGGAGATTCTCTGAGTTACAAAATATCCTTTAACAAGTGAGGCATTCAATCAGTAGATTGGATTCTGTTGTTCGTAACCCAGAACCCTGACTGATGCAGCAATAGCCTAAAAGCATCAATCATCTCAAGAGTGAAGGCAAGGTCATCTGCTGAAATTGAGTGGCAAGGGGCTTGAAGAGGCTGATAATGGTTTAGTGTCCTTGTGAGAACACTGAGAGAGAAAGCTGACACAAGACTAGCAGAATTAATGGAAAGCTTCAGGGTCCAGCTGAAGTTAAAGCCATGAAGTTGTAGTAGATCTTCGCTTCATGATTGTATAATTTTCTTTCTCCAGCAGAATAGTGTAGGGCACTAATGGGTTTGAAAGTGGTGGTAAAAAATAAACGAAGGAGGTCTATGCTAAAGACAGAAAAAAGAAAGGCCACAAAGTGGCTGATGAGCCAATAAACTTGGAAGAATCAAGGGATCAAAATGTCTTTGAAGTAAAACAGGATGATAGGGTGAGTGAGTGTATGAAAAAACTGGTAGAATAGGAAGTTGTGGCCAGAAATTGGAATGTTCAACTATTAGATTTTGGAGGAAGAGAGGATATAGGTCATGGAGAGATCTAGGGGCGTAGCGGATGTTCTGGAATTAAAGAGTCCCAGGAATGTGCATGCAAACTGTGCTGTAGGATGGGTAATCCATCTACATAGATGGAGATATTTCCTAGAATGATGACAGGAGTTGGAATGGAGAGGAAGACTGTACCAGCTCCCAAAGTCTCTATGAATGAGAGGCAGTGCTTGGGGGCTGAGTAGATGACAGTGGTGAAAAGAGATGAATGATATAGCCCACTGGTCTGGAACACAACGTGGAATGAGCTTTAATACAAGAGCTGAAGAGGAATAGAATAGAAGCAGCAGTCAGGTAGGGTGAGAAGATTTAGAATAAGTACAGCCAGGACTAAGCATAATAAAACTGACCTCAGTAACACAGTGAGGAAATGAGTCAGGAGAGGGTGAAAGTCAGGGTGGCAATGTGCCATTGTCCTTTATTTGGTTAAGTGATGATTATCAGAAGAAGAGATGAGAGCCTGGTTAGCAATAACTAGTCTCAAATCTCAAACATCCTTACTTTGTCCAAGGTTATTTCTAGTGCCAGAACTAACTAAACCACACTTGAGACCACATGAGACTCGTTCAGATATTTGAAGATGCTCCCATATACTCATAAGCCTTCTTTTGTTCAGGCTGAACATCCTTAGTACCTTTAACTATACCTCCCTTAACTTATTCATTCATCTCTGGAAAGACTGCACTTGGCTCTGACTGATGTCATCTTAAAATATGGCTCACAAAATCAAACACGATTCCCCAAAAGCAATCTAACCTCAGGAGAATATGGTGGGTCTGTCTATCACCTTTCTTTCCTGTAGCCTGAAATCGTCTCAGCCAGGGCAAGGAAAGACCTGAACATCCCTCTCTGTGTTGCCCTCCTTTCTCCTCTCTCCATACCCTTCAAATGACTTGGGCCTAAACAAAAATTTGCTTATTGATGACAAAGAGGATGAGAATAATATAGATAATGATGATGGTGATGATGATGATACTCAAAGGAAACCCCAGGTGACAGGTGTCTCGTGAGCACTCATGAGACAGGTGATGAGTAGGTAGTTTTTAACCTGCACCTTACATATAACCAAAAATATGTGACTTGCCTCAGGGACCAGTTATCCTAGTGCCAAAGTTACTTCCTGGTTTAAATCAGGTAGTACCATCTGAAAGTATTAGTGTGGCTTCCAGAGATGCCTAGCTTATTCCCTCATAATGGCTTACAGACTGGGACATCCTGACTCATATGAAAGGCACGCCAGAAAGAAGTACTCAACATCCTGCTCCTATTCAGTAAGCACTCCACTGTTTATTATACCCTTAGGCTAAATGAAAAGTAAAATCGACAAAAATACACTTCGAATTCACTT
>NW_004444026.1:4420906-4460400 GCF_000243295.1 Trichechus manatus latirostris | reverse complement strand
GCTGTTTACATTCTGGAGAGTTTCGTGTTGAGCTGTGTGGAAGACTGTTACCCTAATTGCCCTCTATGAATCACACTTCCCAGTATCCATGACCTTGTGTAGTTCCCTCCTACATTGACTCTGGGCTTGGCCATGTGGCTTGCCTTGGCCAATAGAACAGAGCACAGATGCTGCCAGTAGAAGCTTGAGAAGTGTTTGCACGTTGGGACTTGTCCTTGTGGAACACTTCCACTACTCTGTGAAGAAGCCGATCTAGTCTCCGAGATAATGACAGACCACATGAAGACAGAAGCCCAGGGGTTCCAGGCTGAAACCAGATTCCAGCTAACCCATATGAGTAAGCCCAGGCAAGACCAGCAGAAAAACCACCAAACCAACCCACAGACTAATGAGAAATATTCTAGTGTTGTTGTTTTAAGCCACTAAGTTTTGCCGTGGTTTGTTATGCAGAAAAAGATAGCTGATATAAAGTTGACAAGATCAGACTAGATTTAGACCTGAGAACTAAACATACGTATTTGGAAGAAATGTTCCTAATATCCAAGAGCGTTAAAATCTTATGTACTTAACCTCACAGACAACCCCAAGCGCCTCTATGTCTCCTCCTCCACGAATTTCCAACATTCCCTTATGAATAAGCTATAGGAATAAAGGGAATATAAAATAAATTTTATGATAATCATTGGGGTTTACCATATATAGGAAGAGAAGACAATAAAATACAATGTTAGGACAAATTTTGGTGCTCAGATTAGAGTTCCTACCGGGACATTCCTTATTTGGTGTTCCCCTCCAGATACAACCTCTACTTATGGGCCAAGAATTGCTAAGTCTCCATATTTCTCTGTTGGTCTCTCATCACAGTGATCTCTGTAATGTTTGATTCAAGTAAGCCTGAGAGTTTCTTAAAGTTAAAGGCAATTGTGCCTGGTTTCTAGGAATTATGAGGCTGTTCTGTGCTTGGGTGAGTGGAATGACTGAGTTGGGTGGCTGTGTATCAGACAACAGAGTCACAGAATTGCACAACAAATTTAGCAGTAGCATATCGACCGGCTCATTCAGCTTGGTAACATCTGGAGAGAGATGATTTCACAAGCCAACAAGGAAGTCAGAAATTTAAGCAAAAAAGAAAAATAGCTGTGGTTGGTCACGGGCCAATTCACCTTCAATGGTTCTCTTAAGTCCAAACGATAAGATAAAGCAATGGTTTTACGATGTCGAGCCCTCTACCATTTTAACTGAAAACCCATGAACTATCACTGTTTCTCTCTTCTTTCTTACACTGGCCCTCCCACCTCACTTCTAAGTAGTACTAAAACATAGCAGTTCTACCCATTAATAACTTTTGCATTTTTCACCTCCTCTCCATTCCTGCTATCCTAATTTAAGGTCTTATTAACACTTTCTTTTAACTGTTCACCCTGCCTGTAGTCTCTCTCCTTGACCATATACTGTTGAATTAATCTTCCTAAAACACAGCACTCTCCACTAAAAACTCTTCCATTGTTAATGAAAAAAAGGCTAAGATTTTGGTCTTGCATTTCTGGTTGACCTCAGTCTAGTCCCAAAGTGCTCCTTTGGCCATGTTATCCCTAACTCCCCTTCATCATGCTCTGTCAGAGCTTTCATGAGGACGTGATACTTCAGATGGGCCTTGAAGGAGGAATCAGACTCAGAAATGTAGAAATAAGAATCAAGGGCTTCTAGGCAAAGAGATTCTAGAAGCAAAGTCTTGGAGGTGGGAAAGACTATTTTATATAAAGAATTGTGATTCTAGTGTGATGATGGGGAGTTAGGGATGATATGCTCACTTAAAAAATCAACTGTTATGTATTCATTTAAAAAAATCCTCTCCATTCTCTTCATTCTTTTGTGTTTGTCGTGGATTTAATTGTGTCCCCCCCAAATATCTGTCAACTTGGCTAAGTCATGATTCCCATTATTATATGATTGTCTACCACTCTGTCATCTGATGTGATTTCCCTATCACTATGGTGTTAATGAGATGAATTAGTGGTGGTTATGTTGATGAGCTCTACAAGGTTAGCTTATGTCTTAAGCCAATCTCCTTTGAGATATAAAGGAGAGAAGCCAGCAGAGAGACAGGGGGACTTCATACCACCAAGAAAGCAGCGCCGGGAGCAGAGCATGTCCTTTGGACCTGGAGTTCCTGCTCAGAGAAGCTCCTAGACCAGGGCAAGATTGATGACAAGGACCTTCCTCCAAAGCTGACACAGAGAAAAAGGCTTCCCCTGGAATTGATGCCCTGAATTTGGACTTCTAGCCTATGAGATCATGAGAAAATAAATTTCTCTTTGTTAAAGCCATTAGCTTGTGCTATTTCTGTTATAGCAGCACTAGATGACTAAGACAGTGTTGTTTCCTGTGTCCCTTCTCATTTTCCTCTTTCTTCTCCTTCTCCTTATGCTTCTTTCCTCAGTCAGAATTTGACATAACAAAATGTTCAGAATCAATTGGTTGTTACGTCAATACCTGCTTATTATACTGAACAGGAGTCACAGGCCGTGCTTTGCTTTCCCCAGAAAGGGCTCGAAGTTTGATGTGTGACCTGCAGGTCTTCTACTGTGCATCCAGAGCAGTGAGCAGAGACCTGGCGTGAAGTCCAGTACACACCACAGCGGCCTTTAACGGGTGCGGTCCTGAAGGTAGCTCTTGTTTAGGAGAGAAATACAGATGGTAGTTCCTTTTCTTTTTACTCATGAATTCAGCAAGGGAAAAGAGCTGGTTAATTTAATGTAGGATAAAAACTGTGTAAGACTGTAAGTCAGGAACTCTTGGTTTCAATTCTGGATGTACCAGTAACTAGCTCTGAGACATTTAACCAGTCAGTGAACCTTCCTGTACCTCCATTTTTTTTCTCAGCTACAAAATGAGGGTCAAATAATGTCTAGATTCTTCCTAGCCCTAAATATTACACGATTTTACTAAATTTAACTGAGGATTTATAAAGATCTAGTGCTCATTCCCAATGAGTGCTGGTGAGTATGATGGTGTAAATTCTATATGGATACAGAACCCTTTCACGAAAGGGCTCGAGGAGTCTGCCATCTTTCATATTGCTCTACTGGTATAGCATGATTTGTACAAATTTCCTCGCCCTTAAAATACTCGCATGCCAATAAAAGTAAACTCTTTGTCTCAAAAAATAGTTTAAGCACTCACAGTTGAGGCCATAAGCTGGTTCTTACTTAGACATGTGCTTAACAGGAAGAGGCAAAGTGGTTTAGCTTTACCCAAGGGTAGAACGAACTTCAACTTGCAGTTAAAAGAAGAGGCTTTGGGCAACTTGTGAATAGATGAAGGAAATGCGTCTTGGCAAGGGCAGGAGTTCTAGGGGCAGAGCTAGAGCTACCTCCAGGAAAGACAAAGAAAGTGACTGAGAACACCTAGACCAGTGAGATGTTTTGGACCATAGAGGATTTCATCATCTTAAGGGCTGGAGGGAACATCTGGGTTTCATAAGCAGCAAGCAGTGAAAGGAGGACACAAGCAAAACTTATATATATACTGGGCATACATATTGAACCAGACACTGTGGTCCTATACATCTTACTGAATTCTCACCACATTAAATGATAGGTTGGTCAGTTAGGCAACTAGCCCAAGGTCATCAGCTATGCAAAGAACTGAAAATCCAGCCAAATATCATAATGGTGCCAACACGCATTTATTTGGGGCTAAATTTGGAAGGTTTGGGAGAACATCTATTCCAGACTGGGTATCAAGACTTACTTAAAGACCAGTACCAAGAAGATGAACATCTAGCCTCATTTATATTTTAGTGAAGAGCAGTGCTGCCATTACTTCTTCTTCAAATTTCTCATAACCGTTCTCTTTGTTTATGGATATACAATTCTTTCTCCAAAGGGTTTAGGGAGTCTGCCATCTTGCATATTGCTGTATTGGTATAGTATGATCTGCTGTTGATTGGCCATAATCGTCTAGTAGAAGCTATACTACATACTGTTGTTAGGTGCCTTCAAGTCATTACTGCATACTGTACAAATATATAAACATATATATTTGTTGATGGTTCAGTGATAGAATTCTTGCCTTCCATGTGAGAGACCTGAGTTCAACTCCCAGCCAATGTACTTCATTGCATGGGCCACTACCCATCTGTCAGTGGAGACTTGCATGTTGCTATGATGCTGGACAGGTTTCAGCAGAGCTTCCAGTCTAAGATGGACTAGGAAGAAAGGCCTCGCAATGTACTTTTTTTTTTTTAACATTTTATTGTGTTTTTGGTGAAAATTTACCCAGGAAATTAGATTCTTATTTAACAATTTCTATACATATTGTTCAGTGACATTGGTTACATTCTTCACAGTGTATCAGCATTCTCATTATTTCCATTTTGGTTGTTCTGTTTCCATTAATATAGCTTCCCTGCCCCCCTCTTGCCTTCTCATCTTTGGTCTAGGGTAAATCTTAACCACCTGGTTTCATCTAGATAATTATTTTGAGAAGCACAGTACTCACGGGTGATATTTATTTTATGGGCCGATCTGTCATTTGGCTGAAAGGTGAGCTCTGGGAGTGGTTTGAGTTCCAAGCTTAAGGAGTATCTCAGGGCAATAGTCTCAGGGGTTCATCTAGTCTCAGTGTATTTTTGAAAATCAGCCAATGAAAACTCTACGGATCACAATGGTCTGATCTGCAACTGATCATGGGGATGGCGCGGGACCAGGCAGTGTTTCATTCCGTTGTGCATGGGGTCGCCACAAGTTGGGTGCGATTAGATGATGGCTAACAAAATCTATGTGTGTGTGTGTGTGTGTGTGTGTGTGTGTGTGTGTGTGTGTTTTAAGTGGTTCTCAACCTTAGCCACACACTAGGATGTTCTGGAATGCTTTGAAAAAATGCTAATATCTATAATCCATTCCATACTAACTAAATAAGAATCTTTTGGGTAAGGGGACAAAGGAGCAAAGGTTTTTGTTTTTTAAACTCCCGAGATGATTTTAATATGTATTTGAGAACTACTGCTGCAGTCACTTGCAGTAAACTCCTTATAAAACGGAAAGTGAATCTGTGTGCTTTGGCAAAGATTGCATGTAAGAGAAATTTAGGAAATTGAAAAACACTTCTGAATCTGGTCCAAGGAAAAGATGAGACTTTGATTTTATTAATATTCGGAGATCTACTCAAAGCTGCCTTGGAAGATCCAAGGATGCCAGAACACTAGAAGGAGCTTGTTTCTGTTCCTTTCTCAAAATTCTGATCAGTGGAAAAAAAAGCACTGGCTATCACAGACTATTCACAGATGTCCCCATATCTCTTCAGGTAGAGGGTTGTCTAATTCCACCCACAAGCCTGAGGTCGGCAAGTCCACTGGGCCACAGGCTGCTTACCCCTGCATTACAGAAACGCAAGAAATGGGTGCCGTCTTATTAGTGACCAGGAGCATGGATTTTGAGGAAATAATTCCAGAAAGGTAACTCATGGAAAAACATGAAAAATGACAGTAATTTAATTGATTCAAAGATGAACGTAAAGACCAATAATTTGTCTTGGTATTTATAAAGATGAAGAAATAAAGGCCAGCATAGAGTCATAGGAGCCCTGGTGGTCCAGTGATTAAGTGCTAGGCTGCTAACCAAAACATCGGCAGTTCAAATCCACCAGCTGCTCCTTGGAACCCTGTGGGGCAGTTCTACTCTGTCCTATAGGGTCGCTATGAGTAGGAACTGACTTGAAGGCAATGGGTTTTTTTGGTTATAGAGTCATAAAGAAATAACAGAAGTTCAGAATCAAATCTAGCGCTGGCAGAAAGCTGATAACATAGTAGACCCTCAATACACTGTTTCTGACTGATAGACTGGCTGAGGTCTATTTTGAGATTTGGTCAGTTTTCAGTAAAGTTTAAATGTTTTCATTCCTTTTCTTTCGCATTTGCCTCACATCACAGTTGAACAAATCTATAACTTACTTCTTTGAGTTAAGGGTTAAAAGCAGTGGTTGAGATTTCTGGTACTCATAATAAAATATGACAGGAGAAATGTTATTGGTGTTTATCCTATTTTCTTTTATAAAGGAAAAATCTAAAGGTGACTTTCATTTTCTGTAGAACGTAAACACAAATTTTAATTCATGAAAAGTGGCAAGTTGCATCTCTGGCCTTTCTGTCAGCACTAAGACTGCTGTGTGCTTGGCACTCCCACAGGGTTGGTATTAGGAAGACGATAAGGCTGAGGGATATTCACATCAGATGATCCTGGGCCGCGAAAGCTGGCAAGCACTTTAGTCTTAACGTTTTTTGTCCAAGAGGAAGGGTGGGCACCAGAGGTTTTCAGCAACCAGATGATGGATCTGAGTTAACGTTTGAAAAGATGAATTTGACAAGTCGATTCAGAAATGTCTGACCTGGAGAGCCTAGAGCAGAGTTTCTGAGCTCATGATGTGTAACCCCATCTCTGACCCAATCACCTGGAGTGCTCGTTCAAAATGCAGATCCCTAGGCCCCTCAGATATTGTGTTTCTTAGGTTTGAAGTGTTTAAATAAGTTACCTAGGTAATTTTCCTGTACACTAAAGCTAGCTAAAACTGTCCTAGAAACAAGACCAGTTAGGAGGTATATTTAGTTGTACAGGGCCATGCCACGTGACTGTACCCGACAGCCCTGGGAAGCAGCATTCCTAAGCAACATTCTAATGTAGGCTTTTAAAAAATTTTTTATGGTGTTCATCACTACAAATAAATGACAAATAAATAATAGTAAGTAAATATTCAGCTCTTCTCTTTATGTACTGGCAGTGGGCAGAGGAAGTACTCCTGAACAATGTGCTGATGACACCCATCTTACAGGTCTGAACTGCCAATATCCGGTGTGCAGTAGGTGGTCAGTGCTGTCTCCGGCTAAGGCCTGGTTGCCTAGGTAACACACTGTATACACAGTGTTGCCAGCAGGTGAGTCAGCAATCCTCCCTACATTCCTGTGACAACACATCCTAGATCACGGAGTAAAGAAATGTTTTCTACTGAGACCTACTGGCCCAAAAGGAGGGAAAAAGTAACTGGAGCCCACATAAGGAGGTAACAGTTTCTTTAAGAGCAATAGAAACCATTCTAATGGCCTATTTGGGAAACGCTGGTGGCATAGTGGTTAAGTGCTATGGCTGCTAACCGAAAGGTCGGCAGTTTGAATCCACCAGGTACTCCTTGGGAACTCTATGGGGCAGTTCTTCTCCATCCTATAGGGTCTCTATGAGTCGGAATCGGCTCGACGGCAATAGTGTTTTTTTTTTTTAATGGCCTATTTTGGAAATTAAGGAAGCAATGTATGTTTTCCATTCCACACTATGTCAATTGAAAAAGAAAATACTAGGAGATGGGACAGGGATCCAAAACGGAAGGTGGTACAGCAGAGAGGAGACAAAGAGAAGAGAATGGAGAAAAAACACTACTGAAATAAGAGGAGAGGAAGAGAGGTAGTTACAAGCACAGGAGAGAGATACATGACAAAATGGATAGAAAGGAGACAACAAAAGAGAGACTGGGTCCCAGGTTGAGAGAATGGTTGCACTATTTTGTACAGTCTGCATTCATTTGGGCTATTAACATGCCTTCAACCAACATTTATTGAATACCTACCGTATGCCTAGGTATTGAGTAGATTCAATCTTGCACAGGACATATTCCTTGTCACCAGGGGGTTTATGACTTCAAAGGGAGCATAAAATATACACATCTCTATTCTACATGGCAGCAGTGCTACACTGCAGGTGGTAGCAGGGACCCTGGCTGTCTACTTGCTGCCATTCCCCAGTGTCAATACTGGGCCTGGCACCCAATAGGTGTCCACTAAATGTTTCTTGGGTGTGTAAAGTGCTAAATTGTGATACACTTATGGCTGGGGAGAGGAGAGTCAGAAAAAGTTTCCTGAAGTTTGAAGTACGAAGGACAGCTGGTGTTTTCATAAGCAATGTTGTGGGACAAGACGTTTTAGACAAAGGGCACAGTGTGAAGCTGCAGCACTTACGTATGTTTAGGGCCTGGAAAATGCCAAATTACCTGAATGTAGGGTTAAGCGCTTGACTACTAGCTGAAAGTTTGGTGGTTCGAACTGACACAGAGATACCTTAGAAGAAAGGCCTGGTAATCTGCTTCTGAAAGATCACAGCCTTGAAAACCCTATGAAGCAGTTCTACTCTGTACACATGGGGTTGCCATGAATTGAAATTGACTTGATTGCAAGTAACAACAACAACAGGGTTGGTGTCAGGAAGACGATCAGGCTGAAGGACGTTCGTGTCAGATGGCCCGGGTCCTTGAAAGGTGGCCGGTGCTTTAGTCTTCATTCTTTGTGCGGGAGGAAGGGTGGGCACCAGAGATTTTCAACAACCAGATGATGGATCTGAGTCAATGTTTGAAAAGATAAATCTGACAAGTCTATTCAGAAGTGTCTGACCTGGAGAGCCTAGAGCAGAGTTTCTGAGCATGATGTGTAGCCCTGTCTCTGATGCTGGAGTCACCTGGAGTGCTTGTTCAAAATACAGAACCCTGGGCCCCTCAGATATTGTATTTTTTAGGTTTGAAGTGTTTAAATAAGCTACTTAGGTAAGTTTCCTGTACACTAAAGCTAGCTAAAGCTGTCTTAGGAACAAGACCAGGTAGAGGTATATTAGTTATCTATTGCTGTGTAACAACTTACCCCAAAATGTAGTGGCTTAATACAAAAAAAACTTCATCATCGCAAAGTTCACAGGTCAGGAATTCAAGAGTGGCTTTGTTGGGAGGTCTAGCTCAGGGTCTCTCATGAGTTTGCAATCCAGCCGTAGGCCAATGCTGCAGTTATCTGAAGACTTGAGTAGGGCTGAAGGACCCTCTTCCAAGCTCACTCATGTGGCTGTTGGCAGGAGCCCTTGGTTCCTCTCTGTATGGGCTTCTCCATAGGGTTGCCCATGATGTGGCAACTAGCTTCCCTCAGGGCAATTGCATACAGAGAGAGAGAGAGAGAGAGAGAGAGAGAGAGAGAGAGAGAGAGAGAGAGGGGAGAGAGAGGTAGAGGGAGAGGGAGAGGGAGAGGGAGAGGGAGAGGGAGGGAGGGAGGGAGAGAGAGGAAGAAAGAGACGATACAAGGTCTTTTATAACCTAATATCAGAAGTGGCATACCTCGTTGTATTGGTTACACAGACCAGCCCTGGTATAATGTGGGAGGGAACTACACAACGATGTGAATAAGGGTGTGAATATCAGGAGATAGGGATCTTTGATGCTAACTTGGAATCTGGCTACCACTGGAGGTGATAAGAACCTGAAATTATAGTATGTAGTGTGTAATAGGAGCCTCAGTGGTGCAGTGGTTAAGAGCTTGGCTGCTAACCAAAAGGTCAGTAGTTTGAGTCCACCAGTCATTCCTTGGAAACCCTATGGGGCAGTTCTACTCTGTTCTATACGGTCACCATCGGTTAGGTTTTTGGTAGTGTGTAATAAAGGAGCCCTGGTGGCACAGTTGTTAAGTGCTTGGCTTCTAACCAAAAGGTTGGCGGTTTGAACCCACCAGCCTCTCTGAGGGAGAAAGATGTGGCAGTCTGCTTCTGTAAGATTACAACCTTGGAAACCCCTGGGACAGTTCTACTCTGTCCTGTAGGGTCACTATGAGTTGGAATCGACTTGATGGCAACGGGGTTTGGTTTTTTTGGTTTAGTGTGGAATAGTATGAGTTAACATGTTTGAACACTTACTACCTGCCAGGAACTGTTGTTAGCACTTTACATGTATTATCACTCTCTCAGCAATTCAATAAAATTGGTACTGCTATTATCCCAATGGGTAAACTGAGGTAAGACTGGTAGCAAAGGGAGTTATTATAAGGAAAGACTTGTCAGGACATGAAGAAAAACTTAGTGGAGGAAGTTAACTGGTTGTAACCAGTGTCCTACTGGTTGATGAACCACCCTTTAAAAAACTTCAAAACCTTAACTTTTAGGATTCTTTTTGAGCTGGCCACATCAGCTAACCATTGGCAAATCACACTCCAGCCTAAACTCCCCCACAGGCCATTTAGTTAATAAGCAGTGGAAACAGAACCAAACCAGACCAGAAATTCTCCCCAAATAGGATTCCTAGAATGGGTTTCTAAATAGCTGGGTCATGTTTTCCTGACGATACCCAGGATTTGATCTCTGCCCATCCACCCATCTGCCCCTGCTCAACTTTGAGAATTTTCTTCAGTCTGGAGACGCTAGACATGAGGAACAGTTTTATTTTTGAACCCAGCAAGCCTGGCTCATGAATACATTATAGGGAAAGAGTAATTAAATGTTCACTGTGTATTATATCTCTTCCCAACACACCTGCAGGCTAGGGTTCATCAAAGCAGGCGGTTTTACTCCACACACGTTTAATGCTCCTCTGCAATGCAAAAATGCCCTCTAATCATTCCCCTCTGCTTCTGCTGAACTTTCCTCCAAAATTCCCTTTTCGGGTCGTCAGTCACCTCTTCGCTAGTGCCCTCATGCACCACCCTGACCTGTTCTCGCTGCATTTGCAAGATTCCTTTGCTTTCTTTCCTTTTCTCCAGTTTTATTTCGTCTCCATTTCTCTCGTTTTCAGGCTCCATCCTTCCAGCCTTTCTGTTTCTGGAGCCTATCCTACAAAGCCACACCTGTACTTAACAGTGACTGAGCGTTCGATAATTTAAGGTCAACAAAAGAAAAAGAAAGGAAAAAAAAGAAAAAAAAAAAAGCTCCGTAGACACAAGAACAGAACCCTGCGGGACCGGTCAGTGTAACTGTGTAACTGAGAAGGGCCTGCTGGGCTGCTGCAGACTCCTCCTTGCTAGAAACCCTGAGCTCTCTGGTGAAGTGGCCAGGCCTGCTGATATTTAATAAGTTCCTCAGGACAGGAGAGAGAGTTCGGCTAGCCATCACAGACTGCAGATACCACCTCCAATTAACTGAGAGTGAGAGCGTGAAGGGACCCCCACAGCAGCTCGGGGTCAGCTCGCAGGACAAGCACCGCCTGGGATACAACAGGCAGCCAAGCCTCGCCGACAGCTGGCACTGGAGCCTCTCCAGGCGCCCGGGTAGGGCCGTGAGCGCCCAGTCAGTCACCCGGGCATGTGGGCCGCGGGTGGGGCGGCGCAGGCGGCCCAGGGCTGAGGGATGCTGTTTGCCAGCATCACCGCCTGAGTGTTTGTCCAGCCAGCCTGTACTGCTCCCGGGCGCCTTTGCCTTTCCCTCCCGCCCTTCCCGACAACTTCTGGCTCCCAACTAGACGTGGCAGCTGCTGTGGTCATCCTACCCAAGCGATCCCAGAGCCCTGCACAGGTAGATGCTGGGGGTGGGAGAGACCGGAAAGGGGAGGCCTGGGAGAAGAGTGTGTGTATGTGTGTGGGTGGGGAGGGTGTTCTCGAGGGGGACAGTGGAAGGCGCAGGGACCGAGAGGAGGTGGGGCTGCGAGGGGAGGGCGGGCCAGGCGAGGCCTCCGTCCCGGCCGCGCGCCCTCCTCCTCCGTCCCCTTCCGTCCCGCCCTGGGCGCGCTCAGGTGTGGGGTTGAGCCTGCGAGCGCGGCTGCGGCAGCAGGCGGCCGGTGTCCGATGTCGGGTGTCGGGTGACTGGAGCCGCCGGCTGGGTGAGCAGCGGCCCCCGAGGGCAGAGGGTCTGTTGTCCTAGGGGTGAAGCTGGAGGGGGAGGCCTTCGGGGAAGTTCTGGGGATCCTGGCGGTGATACGTATACTCGAGGGGTGTGTGCGCACACAAGGCGTGATTACGCAGGGGGCGCTGGCAGGGCGCCTCGGGGTGGCCGGCGTGGGAGGGTCTGGTGCTCGCTAGTTTTCGGACTCCAGCCGTACAACGTTGCGGAGGAGCCACGTCTCTCTCTGTCTCCGCTCTAGTTCTGGCTCGCCCGCCGACCTCACGACGTCCGCCCCCACGTCTGTGCGGACAGCGTGGATAGCACCATATTGACTGTCTCCTCAAGGAGATTTTCTAAAAGAGTGCGGGAACACTGTTTCTGCCGGCGCCGCGCTGGGCAGTGGTTCCCCGGCGCCGCCAGTGGGATCGGAGCGCGGCGGGCCAGGCGCTGCCAGTGCGCGCCGCCTCTCTCGGCTCGGTGGGCCACAGGCCGCCAGGTTGGAAGGCAGAGCTAGGCACGTTGCCAGTCTGCTCGGTGATGACCTTCCTCAACCAGGTGGGCATCACTGCCCGCTCCAGCCCCCCTCCTGCCCTTGGGGTTCACGCGCACGTCTGAAGAGAGGTGGGAGGGGAATTGGGAGACGCAGTGAGAAGTCACGGTTTGTAGGTTTTCTCAGCGTTCTGTCTCCTTGACCAGGGGTCGCAAGGCAGAAGCAACCTCTGTTGCTCTGCACATCTCTGTTTCTAAACTTAGATTCTCCTCACCTCACAAAAGCCTGTTACAGTTATTGGATACAGTTATTTTAAAAAGTGAATAAAATACGTGGAAGGCATAATGTGGGCATAGATTTGTCGTAAGAGTAGAATTCTCTAGGTAAACCTTTGTATTACAGTAAATCCAAATTTCCAAAGAATGGTATATGCTTATAAAACAACTTCCCGAATTGCTGTCCTCTCTGGTAATTCATTTTGTCCTCAAAAGCAGCCCCTTTGCAGATTGAACAAGATAAGGAAAGTTGGAAAACATGATTGGCTGTTTTCAAAGAATTAGAAGTTAAAATTCTATTTTAACATTAAAATTGTATTACTCGAACCACAGTATTTTTATAATTTAGGCTGTTTCAGCCTTTTGGGGGGGGGAGTGGCGGGATCAGAGTCATTAAAAACATAATTATTGTTTTATAGAACAGTAGCTGTGGAAGATGTGAGAATCCGATTAAATCTGTGGACATGTTGGAAAACTTAACCCTTTGGAAATTGGTTGTTGGAATGCATAGCTTGTTGCTTTTCTTTTCTTTCTTTTAAAACAAGTGCAGTACAAGAAAAAAACCAAGTTAACTGAACTTTTCTTTTTATTGGTCTTGAATAACTAGGAGTTTGGTGCACTTAACAGACCGGGAGAAATCATTTGACTTTGAATCATATCAGGGAGTGAAAGTGGGAAAACCCTGGTTAATTAATTTCCTCATTTTTATTTCCTCTAGCCTGGCTCCACTTGTCTCCATAGCTTCATACTAGATTATATAACATGTTGTTGTTAGGTGCCATTGAGTCCGTTCTGACTCATAGCCAGCCTACGTACAACAGAACAAAACACTGCCTGGTCCTGAGCCATCCTCACAATCATTGTTATGCTTGAGCCCATCATTGCAGCCACTGTGTCAATCCATCTCATTGAGGGTCTTCCTCTTTTTCACTGACCCTCTACTTTACCAAGCATGTTGTCCTTCTCCAGGGACTGGCCTCTCCTGATAACATATCCAAAGTATGTGAGATGAAGTCTCCCCATCCTCGCTTCCAAGCAGCACTCGGGCTATATTTCTTCCAAGACAGACTTGTTTGTTTTTCCGGCAGTCTATGGTATATTCAGTATTCTTTGTCAACACCATAATTTCAAAGCCATCAGTTCTTCTTTGGTCTTCCTTATTCATTGTCCAGCTTTTGCATGCATCTGAGGCGATTGAAAATATCATGGTTTGGGTCAGGCACACCTTAGTCCTCAAAGTGACATCTTTGCTTTTTAACACTTTAAAGAGTTTTTTGTAGCCAATTTGCCCAATGCAATATGTCTTTTGATTTCCTGATTCCTGCTTCCATGGGCGTTGATTGTGGATCCAAGTAAAATGAAATCCTTGACAACTTCAATCTTTTCTCCGTTTATCATGATGTTGCTGATTGGTCCAGTTGTGAGGAGTTTTGTTTTCTTTAAGTACAGATGTAATCCATACTGAAGGCTGCAGTCTCTGATCTTTATCAGTAAGTGCTTCAAGTCCTCTTCACTTTCAGCAAGCAAGGTTGTGTCACCTGCATATCACAAGTTGTTAATAGGTCTTCCTGTAATCCTGATGCCTCATTCTTCTTCATATATTCCAGCTTCTCGGATTATTTGCTTAGCATACAGATTGAATAAGTATGGTGAAAGGGTACAACCCTGATACATACCTTTCTTGATTTGAAACCATGCAGTATCCCCTTGCTCTGTTCAGATGACTGCCTCTCGGTCTATGTACAGGTTCCGCATGAGCACAATTAAGTGCTCTGGAATTCCCATTCTTCGCATTGTTATCCATAATTTGTTATGATCCACACAGTCGAATGCCTTTGCATAGTCAATAAAACACAGGTAAACATCTTTCTGGTATTCTGTGCTTTCAGACAAGATCCATCTGACATCTGCAGTGATACTCCTTGTTCCACATCCTCTTCTGAATCTGGCTTGAATTTCTGGCAGTTCCCTCTTGTACTGCTGCAACCACTTTTGAATGATCTTCAGCAAAAATATCAATAACCACTAATGAACTTTAATGCTAGAAATGTGTGTTTGCTACAAAAGGCAACACAAAATAAAAGAAAAGCTCCATAAGGGAGCTTGAGCATCTCATCACAAAGGTGTGGTGAAACTTTTCACACATGTGAGTGGCTCTGCCATTTGTGCTGCTCTTAATGGTTATTCGGGAGGAGAAAATGAGACTCTTAAGTGTCCAGAGAATTAAGTGGGCAAATAGCATCCACACCGCGACTAGCATTACGGTTCCCTGCTGTCTTTCCTGGGGTGGAGTGTTTTCAATACCTGGCCATCCTGAAGCTGTGTACAGTTGATCATGGTGAGACTTCTGCCCCTGAGAGGCACTCTGGGTCATGTACCTTTAGTTTAGCATTTCTTTTGCTACAGGAATGTCTGGTCTTCATTCTGAAATTTCAGATGTGGTACCACATTCTGATGTTTTGTTTCTGAACTCACAAACTCACAAAAAGGCTTCTGTGTGGGAGAGTACCATAGAGCAGACTCTAGGGCAAGACTGCCCGGTTCTGCCACTTTTCAGCTTCTGACCTTCTGTGCCTCTCTTCCTCATCTGTGAAATGGGCATAGTGATGGACCTAATGCAAAGGATATTGTGAAAATTAAATGAGTTAATAATACATGCGAAGTGCTTAAGATAGTGCCTGGTACAATAAATGTTATTATCAGGAGTTCTCTGGGTGGTCGGGGATGGAGGGTGGTGAGGATGAAGTTGGCATTTTCAGGGTTTTAGTTTTAGGATTTACCACTCTATCACTGTTTCTAGGATTCACTCTCTTAAAAAAAAATGGGGAGCAGAGCAGAAGCCTCAAGCCTTGCTGGGCAGCTCATTTTCCACCATGTTTTATTTCTGTGAAAGTCAACCATTGGAGTCATAGAATGTGCCTGTGAACATAAGGACATTTACTGGAATGTCAGGGAGTCTTTGGCTTTGGTTACTTACCACTTCATTTCGGAGAATTGGAGTCAAGTGGTTAAGGAGCCAAATTCTTCCTGTGGTTGAGGACCATCATCTACAGAAAATAAATAGCTCAGCCTCTGGAAGCCTCTCATTTAGTATGGATTTACTTTGCCCCGCCTTTTTGGAAGGTGTTAGAACCAAAAAGTAAATAAAGCATGCTTCAGTTCTGTGCCTGTTGGAGCCATTGAGGGTCACCACAAAGTGAAAGACAAAATTAGAAAGGGACACTGGGAGGGAGTTGCTTGGGTAAGCTAGAATTGGTGACACTGCTATAATTCTTTTTTAATTTTTAAATTTTTTTCTATTAGTATTTTATTCTGCTTGAGTCTCTTGATGTGGGAAATTAAAGGCTGCAGTTAGCAAGGATAGTTTCAGCCTCCGTGAAGGTCTCTGCTACCCAATGAATCATTAGTGAATCTACCTGCTATATTTGCAGAGAGCTCCTTGGTACCTGAGCTATTTGAGCATGCTTATCTCAAAAGCCTGGGTGTAAGTGAAGGAATAGCTTTGCAAAGAAGAGGACTGAGGAAGCTGAAGGGGACTCCCAGATGGTGAGAGGAGCATTACAAATTAGCTGTATGAAGTAAAGGAAATAGGAGTCAAAACTATAGGCATGCCTCGTTTAACATCCACAATAATAAAAAAAAAAATCAAACTTGTTGCTGTTGACTTGATTTCCGACTCATAACATCCACAATACATTCTGTGAAATAGTTATGTGATTTGAATGTTGTGTGAACACCTGGATCTACAGGGCATGGGGCTCCCTGGCGCACGCTGCTGTGGGGTCTGTGGCCTGGGCAGCTCCCCCTGTGGACACCTCAGGTGAGTGCTCAGCCAGTTTGGCACGCGGCCCCACAACCCCGTGAAGGTCACGGTGGGGAGGCTCCAACGAGGGCGGGGCAGCAGGGGAAGTGGTCTGGGCGACGCTGCGCCTCCGCCCCAGCTGGTCCTGTGATGCCTGTAGACCTTGGGCGCATAGGAGCAGGATCTGGAGACCACTCCTCCCCGCGGCAGTGGCGCCTGTTCTCGCAGGTGGGGGGCGGCGGGGTGGGCTTGCTACACAGGGCGAGCGGCAGACCAAGGGCTGGCGTACCGGAGTGGGACATTCTCCAAATGGATGTTATGTGGCGCATGTCCGTACTGTGGCCGTGGTGTGGCTAAGTGACTAGTCTGAAGTTTAAGAATGTTTGAACTTAGTGTGGAGAGACAAAATATTTGAGAGGGGCGTGGCTAGATGGTGAGATTATTGAAGCATTGTGAACACCAAATTATTAGCCCACTTCTTAGAAGTTATGTGATCCTGCAAAGTCACAGCAAGTTAGCTTTTGTGTATGTCCTATTATATGTGAAACAAATTAAGAGTTTTTTTTCAAAATGGAAACATATATAATTTCTTTCTGATTATAAAAATATGTAGTTATACTGTTAAAAAAAAATCAGCCAAATAGAAATGTGTAAAGTGTAATGAAACATAAGTGGAATTGTCCCCTCCCTCCTTTCTTAGAACCACTGTTAAATCACTTGTGCATACACAAGTCCATTGTTTCTTTTGAAAGGAGCCATCTTATAAACTCTTCTTTTAAAGCAAGGATCCTTCGTAATGAACTTGGTCACCTCTTTGTTCCTCTGGTTTATCTGGTCTGTAAATTTAGATTTTATTAAATTAGGTTATCTGGAAGAGGTACACCTAAAACCTGGTGACCTTCCAGAATGTACGTAGGTGTTCTGGCCTGCACCTGCCTGCATTGTTTTCATGGCCCTGGTAGGTTTTCTGGAAATTACACTGTCCTTTGTGAAGATGTACATAAACCAAAACCAACCCCGTTGCCATGGAGATGATTCCAGCTCGTAGGTACCCACCCTATAGGACAGACTAGAACTGCCCCATAGGGTTTCCAAGGTACAGCTGGTGGATTGGAATTGCTGACGTTTCGGTTAGCAGCCGAGCTCTTGAACCACTATACCAGGCTCCGAAGAGTTACATAGTTGTGTTTATTTCATGCTACTTTGAAGGGAAAATACAAAATTTGTATTGTGGTCTAATTTTTATTTCTTCTCTTTCCTTCTTTGAGCATGGTTTAGGTTTTGGTTTGGAGTGGGTAACTGTGAAATCTTAAAAATAGTACTTTCTTTTGAAATAGATTATTTGGAGAGAGCCTTTTAATTCTCCTTTGACTATTTTTTTTCATTCTTTTCTCAGCCATATAATTGGTGGTTTGTTGGACTCTGAGGTAATAATAAAGTTTGCTTAGCTGGGAGAACGCTAAACCTCTGTTAATTGTTTTGTTTCCCTGAGACTGACCAGTATAAAGTTAGGGTTTTGTTGTTTTTTTTTTTTTTTTTTGATAAATTATCTTTGGACATTACCGGATAGAGGTTACACAAACTTTTAATAAAGCGTGCCTCAGCCTTTCTCTTCTTTTCCCTGGAATGAAAAGGGATACTACATTTCCTCTAAGCTTTATTCTCCTTATAAGCCCGCTCTTAGCAGCACCTACGTATTTTAATAGCCCTGTTTTTTGCCTGTTGCTCTTTGCAGGATTGGTGGATGACACTTTGGGCAGGATATTTGGTGCCAGGCCCCAGAAGCCAGTTTGCTGAATTCTTGCCCCAGTCAGTCAGGATCTCTGGGCTGTGAGTCTCCTTGAAGGTTTTTGGTCACGACCAGGTGCCAGCTCAGGTGGAGGCACACCTGGAAGCCATTTTCAGGCACTTTTGTCACAGGTGTCAAAGACTGCAGAAACTACAAAGATGCTGAAACAGATACTGTCAGAGATGTACATAGATCCTGATCTACTGGCAGAGCTCAGCGAAGAACAGAAACAGATCCTGTTCTTCAAGATGAGGGAAGAACAGATCCGACGATGGGAAGAAAGAGAAGCAGCAATGGAAAAGGAGTCCTTGCCAGTGAAACCCAGACCAAAGAAAGGTAAACTTAGCCTCGTCTCTCCTGTGAATATGCTAGTAGAATAGCTCCTGGCTGGTTTTAACATTTCACACTAGTCACAAGCAAGCCAGGTGCAGTTCCAATTTGGTAGATTGATCTTCAATGTTACTGAGATTCTAATGGTGCAGTTTGTCAACTTGAAGTCTACATACACATAGCAGTTACATGGCGTTATAGAGCCTTAAGCAGATCTCTTACTTGAAACCAGACTGACCTGAAGCTGAAATAAAATGTCATTTATGAGGTTTAATTTAAGGGGTATTTAGGAAGGTTTCTAGCTCCTTCGTTGTCACAGATGCCTACTATTCTGCCAGCATGCAGAGTTCTTGTATCAGCATCTTTATAACAATTGTGTCAGCGTTTCTTAGACCTCGTGAGATTTTTCTTTGAGTTATCGTTTTTAGGAAAACCCTCCCTTAAAATGCAAATACGGCTGTATAACCAAAAAAACCAAACCCACTGCTGTTGAATCTATTCCAACTCATGGCGACCCTATAGGACAGAGTAGAACTACCCCATAGAGTTTCCAAGGCTGTAAATCTTTATGGAACATCTTTCTCTAGGCTTCTTTGTTTGCTGAATTGGTCTCCTTGTAATTTTTTAAACAAGACTTTAATTTCTGTCTTTTTTTTCTTTTGGCTTAAGTCCTTCCTTTGCAGAGTTTTGAATCTACTTCTCAGAAAACTTGTATTACTTCATAATTTATATAATCATGAAAAGGTACATTAATTTACAATGCAAAAGTTCTATCAGGGTATCGTGTCATAGGGTTATTACCCCCTTAAATTTAACACTTGGAAAAATATATTTTGCACTAGATTACATAGTTCCTCTTTTGAGGAAAAGGTTTGAGAGCTTTGTCCCACTCCCTTAAAAAGATAGCACTTCTCTGTCTTTTACCTTGCTCTGTCTTTGAGGATAAAGCCACAGATAGTACAAGGTGTTGGTTACAATGACTGGTGCTAACCCGAGGTGCTATCTGTGCTGCCGAGCTACTAAACCTGTGGCTATTATTTGTTAAGACCTGACTGTGTGCATGGGCTTTTTAGACCTGTGCTCCCTGCCCTCTCCCCTCCCCTCCCCGCTGGCATGTATCAGGTTGATTGAAGTGCATCTACTCTCAGCAGGAGCCCTGGTGGTACAGTGGTGGAGAGCTTGGCTGCTACCAAAAGGTTTGCAGTTCAAATCCACCAGCTGCTCCTTGGAAACCCTATGGGGCAGTTTTGCTCTGCCCTGTAGGGTTGCTATGAGTCAGAATCGACTCGACGGCAGTGGGTTTGGTTTTGTTATTCTCAGCAATTCTTAGCCAGCCTGTGCCTTTGGCGATCGACCTTCTCTTGGCTCATTAAGTATGTCTTATTTAATCTTATTTATACCTTCACACCATTCTAGCTCACCACTTAGCAATTATCTCATTGTCATCTGGTCATTTTTTTTCTATAAATATACAGACCACTGTGGGTCTCCTGGGCAGCACAAATGGTTTGCACTCTACTACTAACCTAAAGGTTGGCCGTTCAAACCCACACAGCAGTGTCACAGAAGAAAGGCCTGGCGATCAGCTTCTGTAAAGATCACAGCCAAGAAAACCCTATGGAGCAGTTCTACTCTAACCATGGGGTGGTTGACTCAGCATCCACTCAATGCCAACGGGTTTGGTTTTGTGTGTTTTGGTGGTGAGTTTTCAGAGAGCATCGCTAGTGTTTGTACACGGTGTATCCCAGGAACTGTCGTCTGCCTTTTAGTAATCTTCAAGTTAAAATAGGAGGGGCTGGAAAACAGCCAGAAGTATGGATTTAACCCAGTAACAGATCAGAAAAGCATTTCAAAGTGTGGTGGGGAAATGTGATTCCTAGAGAGGGAGAGAATTATGGATCTACTGTGCGTGCTGGCGGATGAGTAGAAGTCTAGCCCCCCTCTGTCCTATACAGTACAGTAGCCACTGGCCACATGTGGCTATTGTACACATGAAATATGGCCACTCCAAATTGAGGTGTGCTCTGAGTGTAAATTACCAGATTCCCAAGACTTCATAGGAAGAAAACAATGTAAAATATTACATTGATAAATTTACGTTGATCATAGAGTGAAAGGATAATATTTTTGATTTATTGGGTAAAATAAAATGTATTATTAGAATTAGTTTCACCTGTTCTTTTTACTTTTTATTGTGGCTGCTAGGAAATTTATAATTACACTAGTGGCTCAGCTTTGGACAGTATTGCTCTAGAGTGTGATGTTCACCCCAGCCAGCATTTATGGAGCTTACTGTGTGTTAGACCTGGAGCTAAGTGCTTAAATATATGGTCTCATTAAATAATCACAACCATACCCTGAGCCATGAACTACTATTCACGTTTTACAGAAGGGGAAAGTGAGGTTCAGAGACATTAACTGATTTGCCCAGGGCATACAGCTAGGGAGTGATGAAGCTAGATCCGGGGTCCGATGCTCTCAAAGCTTGTACTATTAACAGATATATTACCTGCCAAGCTTAATTGGAGCTTAATAACAATTTCTATTGTCTGAAAGTGCCTTGCACACATCAAAAAAGCATGCTTGCTTTGAGCCTGTGTTCTGCATTATTTTATCCGTAACACAAACAGAGGAGACCTTCCCTTAGTAAGAGTTGCCCAGCCCTGTTCACTGGTTGTCTTTCAAACTGTGGGACACCTAATGACAAAAGCCTGGATCTGGTCACAGTGTGTGGTACAGGAGGGGCTGGCTTTGCTTTGTCCCCTTGAAACAATCTTGGAGTCGTGACATTTCATTTGCTGGATTCTCATTGTTAGCAGCCAAGTTTGTTTCCTCAGAGCCTTTTCTTTTCATGAAATAATGATAAAGCCGTTGGTTTGTGCCCCTGCAGACTCTCCTTCCTCCCATCCCTTTACTCTTCAACCCACCTGCAGGGACTCTGGATTCAGAGTTCTCCTCTGAATTGACTACTCCTCAGCCGCATCTGACACCATGGAGAGCTGTCTCTCTCTGTCTTGGCGTCAGTTCTCTTGCTTGCTCCCTGACCTTCTTTTTTGTCTCTCATCTCTGCCTACCCCTTAAATGTCTGTCTTCTCCAGAGGGTGCCTCACTGTACACTGGTGTAATCTTAGGGCGGGGTTAGGGGGCTCATAGACTCCTTTGAAAATTTACTGACAGCGTGGACCTAGGAAAATGCCTGCAACCTTTTGTGTATAATTTCACAATGTTCACAGACTCCCTCAAGCTCATTCTCAGGCTCCTTGGGAATTCATAGACCGTAGTTTAAGGTTAGGGAGCCCTGGTGGTACAACGGTTAAGGACTCGGTGGCTAACTGAAAGATTAATGGTTCAAACCCACCCAGTGGTTCTGCGGGAGAAAGACCTGGCAATCTGCTCCCATAAAGATTACAGCCTAGAAAACTCTATGGGGCAGTTCTGCTCTGTCATATGGGGTCACTATGAGTCAGAATCGACTTAACAGCACCCAACAACAGCAGGTTAAAGATCTCTGCTTGTATTATCTCCCTGGGGAAGCTTTTTATCTTTGAAGATTAAACATTACCTATATGTGAGTGACTCACAAACCCACATTGCCAAACCAGGCCTCTTGCCTAAGCTTCAGACTTAATGTCAGTTGCCTGAAGAACATCTCACTCAGAAGACACACAAGCACTGCAAGCTCGATGCAAAGCTGAATTCATCAGCATCACCCCACCTCTCTTCCCCCCGGCAGACCCTGCCTCTCATTCTCTGTCAGGATCATTGGCACTTGTCTCTCCCTAGTCACTGAGGCCAGAAACCCGAGAGCCACCCTCATTACTCCCTGTCTGTCACCCACTCACGTAGTCACCGAATCCCATAGGTTTTAGTTCTTTTCCTCCATTCCATAGAGCTTTTATCCCACCAAAGTAAAAACAGTGACAACCATCATTGTGTTGGTCCGTGAGTGTGTGTCAAGCATAAGCATTGTATTTATGTTATTTAATTTAAATCCTCCCAAGAGTGGGGTGAGGACTAAATCAGACAACATTATCAGACAATGTTATCCCTAGCTTACAAATAAGGAAACAGACTTTTAGATATATCAGCTGTATGAGTCATGGTAGAGCCAGGATTTGAACTCGGGTCCCCCTCAACTCTAAGGCTATGTTCTGAATCATTTGTCCTGACCTCCTTTTCTCCTGCTTGAATGTCTGTGTCCCTGACTCTGCACCTTATAATTTAACTGGATTTGGCTTTGTAGATACATGGTGGGTGTCTGTTTATGGATAATAACCAAGGTCTTCTTTCCTTTCAGCCTTTCTTGGTCCCCATGGATTCAGCTGGTCTCCTCTATTTCAGTGCATCCATTTCTGCTTTTCTGACTGAATTTCTCTCTTTCTTATACTACCACCCACTTCCCAGGACTATAGTGCACTGCAGGTTCCCCAACTTCCTTTCTGTCCTTTTGTCTCTAAAACAAACATAAGGATAGACTTTAGTGTTAATAACTGCAAGATTATTACCCAGGTTAACAAAAATAGCAAACAATGGAGAAAGCAACAGTTATAATTTCAGGACGTCCTGATAGGAATTGGCCTTGGTCATTATTCAGATGGACATGGGGCTTGTTGTTGTTGTTAGTTGCCATCCAGTTGGCTCCGACTCATGATAACCTTGTGTATAAGAGGATGAAACATTGCCCGGCGCCATCTTTATGATCGTTGGTGTTCGAGTCCGTTGTAGCTCTGTGTCAGTCCACCTCATTGAGGGTTTCCCTCATTTTTGTTGACTCTGCTTTACCAAACATAATGTCATTTTCTAGAGATTGGTCTTTCCTGATGATATGTCTAAAGTAAGCCAGCTGAAGTCTCACTGCTCTTGTGTCAGTCCACCTCATTGAGGGTTTCCCTCATTTTTGTTGACTCTGCTTTACCAAACATATTGTCATTTTCTAGAGATTGGTCTTTCCTGATGATGTGTCTAAAGTAAGCCAGCAGAAGTCTCACTATCTATGCTTCTAAGGAGTGTTATGGTTGTATTTTTTCAAAGACTGTTTTGTTTGTTTTTCTGGCAGTCATCGGTATATTCAGTATTCTCTGCCAGCACCATTCTTCTGCTTCATTTGTTCTTCTGTCTTTCTTTTTCATGGTCCAGCTTTCACATGCATATGAGGTGATCAAAAAGACCATGGCTTGGGTCAGGCGCATCTTAGTCATCAAAGTGACATCTTTGCTTTTTAAAACTTCTAAGAGGTCTTTTGCAGCAGATTTGCCCAATGCACATGCCATTTGATTTCCTGACTGATGTTTCTATGAGTGTTGATTATTGATCTAATTAGAATGAAATCCTTGACAACTTCACTTTCTTCTCCATTTGTCACGATGCTGTTTATCAGTACAGTTGTGAGGATTCTGGTTTTCTTCATGTTCAGGTGTTATCTGTACTGAAAGTTGTAGCCCCTATCCTGTTTCTGTGGGAGCAGGAAAGATCATGACGGTGATGATACTTCCAAGTTTGTTTAAGAGAGCTCTGGCTTATACTTGCTGTCCTGGCATTCCTTCTGGTTGCTGTCTTTTCGCTCTCAAAATGTGTTTCAGTGTGGACACATTATAAGGCTGCCCTAAAGATAGGTTTTGGAGCCATGCAGACTGTTTTTAAGCTCTAGTTCCATTATTCACTAACTCTATGATCTTGGATAAGTTCCTTAACACCCTTGACCCTCAACTTCCTCATTGTAAAATAGGGTTAGTAGTAACCTGGGGTCTGATGACAGGTATGGCATGGGCATCAACCAATTAGAACGGACATGGCCAGAGCACCAGAGTCTTGGAGGTCCCCTGCATGCATTCATCTCTTATGGTTTCTGGTCAGGGACGCGGTGTCCTATAGGAGAGACCAGAGTGGTGGAAGATACTTGGGGCGTTGGGGCAGCAGTTTGAAAGTATTCCAGTATTTTAACAGTCTTAGTATTGGTGGATCCCTGCTTACATCAGCCCTGATGATACCCCCATTGTATTTAATCTGGAAATTCTTTACCCAGTCCCTGGAGCACCATAGAAGGCTCCTGACATTGATTCTCTTCTGGCTTCTGTTCACTTATTTGTAGGTCCTCTGTTTGTGAGGGTAGAGTACATGATAATTTTCTCCCTCCCTCTTTCAGGCTCTCTCACAGACATATCTTTTCTGTTACTGTGGTTGTCCTTCTGAGTTGGATTCAGGTGGGGTGGAGACTAGGTGCTGACTCTTGAAGTGCAGTGTCTTTGCCCTGGGAGGGCCATTGGAGTTAGCATTCACCTCTACCTGAGCAGATGATCCACATTGATGCTTCAAGTTCCTACCCCCTCCACCTCTACTCTAACCTACCACGGCGGGATACATCAGGCACGAAGGTGTGGCGAGCAGGTTCACACTATCATATAAGAATGGAATAAACCTGGCCATTTCCTTGCCAAGGATGTGTGTCGCCCGATCTTTTACGTGGTCTTTTTGAACACTGCCTGATTATTGTTGGGTGCCATTGAGTCAATTTCAACTCGTAGGGACCCCATGTGACGGAGTAGAACTGCCCCATAGCACTTTCTTGCCTGTAATCTTTATGGAAGCAGACAGCCAGGTCTTTCTCCCGTGGTGTGCTGGCTAGGTTTGAACCACGAACTTTTTGGTTAACAGCCAAGCACTTAACTGTGCCACGAGGGCTCCTTACTGCCTGGTTAGATGTTTTCTATGTGGCCCCTGTGGAATGAGGTGTGGTTATGTGTCTCTGTCCTAGCGATTCTTTGTGGTCTAGTACTTGAGCCAGACTGACCCACTTTTTCTAGCTTGTTTTAAAAAAAGCTGGTTTCAGAAGAAGGCTTCAAGAATGAAGCACTTCTCAAGAAGAACAAGCAGTACATAAACATGATTGAAGGATGGGGACAGGAAGGAAGGGGATGTATAATTAAATGGAAGTGCTATGAAAAGATACATCCTTCACTGTCCTCTGATTAAAGAGTGCACATAATTTCAAGGTGAAGTAGACAGGAAACCCAGAACGCCTGGATGGTGTTAATTATGACAATGGATGCCCTCTTAGAATCCCTTTAGTTTATACCTTTACCTTAAGGGGGTACATTGAGGGCAGCAATGTGGTTCTATACATATATTTTCAACTTTCCTTTTATAAGACAAGGTTTTTTCTCTCCTTGTCTTTCTGTCTTCATCTATTCTCTGCTCTTCTCCAGGGACTATCGTTCCCCTGGCCTGGTCCCTGGCATCCTTTTCTCTCTCCTCTTCTAATAATCCAGGTGTAAAACCTGCCCATGTGTCCCTATTTAAGGGTGTCTTTGAACTGTCTGGGCTCTTAAACTAGTTTTTCCTCTGTGTAGACCTGTATAGCAGCTCCAGAACATAGCAGATGCTCAGTAAATATTGTGGGGCAAATGACTGAGTTCTCTCTTTTTTCCTCTTCACTAATAAACTTCTCTAGAGCATGTACTTACTGCCTCCACTGCTTCTTACCATCCTTTCTGTCCTCTGCCTTTGTAGTCTGTCTCCCACCTGTCTCCCTAAAATTACTCAGAGCCTGCCTAAGACTTTTCTCCTTTTCCATCTTGGTCTTTATCCTTTTTCCTCCATCTCAGAAGCATTTAGCTGTGTCGTCTCCCTTTTCCTCTCTCGGCTGCATGGCAGTGCATTCTCCACGGTCTCCTTCTGTGTTGAGTTATTTAGTGATCAGAATCCTTTAGAGAGTTGTGTCCAACCACTTAAAGCCCCTCCAATCTCTCTGCCTTCTGACCCCATTTAAGCGCTTTTGGGAGAGAGGAGAGGAGTCTTTGGGTGGTGCAAACCGTTAATGTGCTTAGCTGCTAACTGAAAGGTTGAAAGGTTGAAGGTTTGCCCAGAAGCACCTCAGAAGAAAGGCCTGGAGATCTACTTTCAAAAAGTCAGCACAATTCTACTTTGACACACATAGGGTTGCCATGAATCGGAATCGACAACAACTGTCTTTTTTTGTTGTTGTTGTTGTTGCGGGGCGGGGGGCGGGGAAGAGGAGTTTGAACAGAGATATTGTAAGTGCCACTCTGCCAAGAGCCCATTTGTTTTGACATCTGGCTAAATCTGACATTTTGCATGTAATTTTGTTTCTTCTTGGCTGAGAGTCGCGATTTCTTTATCTTCACCTTACTCCCATCTCTCCCCGCTTTTTTAAATTTCTAGACTCTGTTTGTCATTGTTAGGTGCTGTCAAGTCAATTCCAACTCATAGCCACCCTATGTAAGCAGAGTAGAACTGCTCCATAGGGTTTTCTTGGCTGTAATCTCTACGGAAGCAGATCGCCAGGTCTTTCTTCCATGGAGCCGATGGGTGGGTTCTAACTGCAAACCTTCTGGTGAGCAGCCGAGCGCTCAACCATTTGTGCCACCAAGGCTCCTTACTCCTATAGAGTAGATATCGTTACCCATTTTTCAAATGAGGAAATCGAGGCTTTGAGAGGTTAAGTAATTTGTCCAAGTCACACAGCTGGTAAGTGGCAGAGCTAGGATTTGAACTATGGCCAGTCTAAAATGCGTGCTTTTACCGTCCAGTGAAGCCTGTAAAGATAGTGGAAAGGCCAAGCCCTGAGCAGCTATGGAACTTTGGGTTACAGGGAGATTCTTAGACGTCGACTTAAGTGGTTATGGGGTCTCATGTTAGCTCTGTTACCTCAAAGGACAATGCAAACAATGCATGCTTTCTTCCTATCTCAGCTTCTTCACTTACCAAATGGGCATGTGTAAGAACCAAGTCCATAGTATTTTTAAAACAAATATTACTGCTGCAGCCACTGCCTGCTGCCATCGCTACCACTGCCACCTATTAATGCTGCTCGCTCCTAAACTGGTTGGAAGTGAAACAAACGATGTAGTGTTTTGCCTCATTTAATTTTTTTTCCCCCAAAGACCTTAAATACTTCAGCAATGGGAAAGATAGTAACCCATGGCTAAAGATATCAGTTCAATCTGAGCTGTATTTTGTTTGCAGAGAATGACAAATCTGTTCATTGGAAACTGGGAGCTGATAAGGAAGTGTGGGTCTGGGTGATGGGTGAACACCATCTCGATAAACCCTACGATGTGCTCTGCAATGAAATTATTGCTGAGAGGGCCCGGCTGAAAACAGAGCAGGAAGCAGAAGAGCTCAGGTATGAGACCCGCAAACCAACGAGAGAATGAAGCAAAAAAAAAAGAAAAAAAAAGGAAGGATGCTTCTTGTACATGGTATCCAGTGGGGGAGTGTGGTGGGATCTGAGGTCACAAGCATCATTTTAGATCTGTTTAGAAAGTTCTCTATGTTTTTGGTGATTCCCTTCATTCCCACAGTGCTACCAAATCAGCTATTTCATATTCCCACTGTCATTCCAGTGATCTGTATGTGTATGCAATTCCCCAGTGATTATCACTGACTTCACTAGAGTCATTTTAAAGCAATGCAGGCCAGCACAGTTGAGCCTGAGAAATACAAGTCAGAACTGTTAAATTGCAGTGATTTCTCACGCTTCAGGTCTTCGCAGAAGATTGCTTAGATATGGGGAGAAGAACAAGTAGACCCTTTGCTTGGTGGTTTGAGTCCACCCAGAGGTGCCTCAGAAGAAAGGCCTGGCAATCTACCTCCAAAAAATCAGCCATTGAAAACCCTATAGAGTACAGTACTACTCTGACAAACCTGGGGTCGCCAGGAGTTGGAATTGACTCAATGGCAACCAACAACCACCACCACAACGCTGTGGTAGGTACTGGCAGTGCAAAGATGAACAGGGAGCTTACAGTCCAGGAAGAGAGACAAGCAGATATACAACTAACTGCAGCCAATACAAGCCGTGCAAAGTGCTGTTATTACGGTATAAGCAGAGCATCAACTGAGAGCAGGTAGGAGCCAAACATTCTGATACACAAGAGTGAAATTGGAGCCAAACCTTGAAAGATAAGTACAGTTCTCCAGCTACAGAAGGTCAGGAAGGAAATTGCAGGCAGAAGGCCCGGCATAATTAAGATCTCTCGACTTGAACATGTGAGGTTGTTTGGGGAATGATGAGTTGTTCTGAGTGTTTGGGGCAGGCATGGGTTAGAAAAGGGAGACAAGGAACCACACTGTAAAATGCCCTGAAGGCCAGATTTAGGAGTTTGGACCTTACTGTTTGGAGAGTAAGGAAGATTGTGAATAGGGGAGTGACATATCGATTAAAGATATAGGAAGGTAACTCAAGGCAGATGATGGATTTCTTCTGCTGTGTGCCCATGGTGGCCTCTGCAGGCCTGCTTTCTCTTGGGTGTCCTCCTCTGGCTTTGGGCAGTGGTGCTGACAGCCCTCCCCTGAGCTAGTGGTCTGTGCTGGGATGGAGATTGAATAGACACGTGGTCCTCAGCTCGGTTCTTGAGGGCTGGTGATGCTGCTCACCAGCTTCTGTACTTGTAACAGTATAAACAGGCATAGAAGTAGAAAGGAATTATTTGCTGACTCTGATCGTAGGCAATTTGATCTAACAGTTTAGCACCTGAGTTAGGAGTTGGAAAGACCTGGATTCAAATTCTGACTGTGCCACTACATGGTCTTAGAAAAATTATATATTTGAACTTCTTAAAACAAAAATAACAATGCCTTCCTTGTAGAGGTGTTATGAGGATCACGTTACTATCTTTAGAGTGCCTAGCAAAGGGGCTGGTATAGTACAAGCACTTGGTACATGGTATCTGTTATATTTTTCAGGTATTTTGAATGTAGACGTCTGCATCAGAAAAGCTGTCAATGTTGAAGAATGTTTTTTGATAATTTCACTTTTGTTTCTGTTCAGAAAAACTCAAGCCAACGAGTTCACCAATAGCTTGGACACAAAATCACAGCACTGTGATCTACAAGCACCAAATAACTGGGACACTCAGCACAGCCTGGAGAGAGTGATCGAGGAGAAGGAACCGGGATCTAGACCAGCACCAACCCCTGAGGATGAGAAAATCCAAGTGAGTCTCCCGTGTCTGTGAATGCCCAGGATTGCATAACTGGGTGTCTTGGTTTCCTAGGGCTGCCTTCACAAATGACCAAAAATGAGGTGGCTTACGACAACAGAAACTTATTCTCTCACAGTTCTGGATGTTATACCCCATTGCCATCCCATTGATTCTGACTCATAGTGACCCTATAGGACAGAGTAGAACTGCCCCACAGGGTTTCCAAGGCTGAAATCTTTATGGAAGCAGACTGCCACATCTTTCTCCTGCGGAGCGTTTGGTGGGTTCCAACCACCAACCTTTGGGTTAGCAGCTGAGCGCTTGACCACTGCACCACCGGGGCTACTTTCTCAGGCTGCTAACCGAAAGGTCAGCAGTTCAAATTCACCAGCCACTCTGCAGGAGAAAGATGTGGCAGTCTGCTTCCGTAAAGATTACGGCCATGGAAACCCTATGCGGCAGTTCTGTACTATCCTACAGGCTCATTATGAATTGGAATCAAATCGACAGCAATGGATTGGGTTTTGCTGGGTATCATTAAGTAGACCGTGCAAGTGGTGGAAAATGCTCAATTTAAATGCTCTCATCTGCCTCGCTGTGCAATCTGCTTTCAGAGTGAACTTCATCAAACATCACGGGAGTCTCTGAAAGCCTTTCCTTTGATGCAGGGGAAGATGAAAAGCAGAATTTAAAGCCCTTCACCCATTTATTTCCATATCGCATGTACTTAAATGCTTCCTGCTCTCCCCTCTCTCTTTCCATATGGCAGTTTAGCGGAAATCTATGGAAGGGAACGGTGCCACTCTCAGTATAGTATTTATCATACGGTAAAAGAATAATAACTCTGGTGTCTATTTTAATTTCCATTTCACTCTCTTGTCCTACTTTTGAAATATTTTTTCCGGAAAAATTCAAACACAAAAACAAGTATGTATACCGAATACTCTTGAGGGACGTATTTTGTTGTTTTTCTTCTTCATTTTATGGGTATTAAAAAGGGAACTGCTTGGAAGGAGCTTAGTGTTAAACGTGTTGAGTGCAAGCCAGGCCTGAGCAGCTTGGTTGCCTCACTGGCACACGGGGAATGTACCCAAGGCTGATCTGGAATGAAAACCACATTTTTTAAAATTTTGTACCCCTAAATATTTTGTTCTGCCTATTTGTAGTCCTTTGTAAATTCTCTTTGCATTATTCTACTTACCCTCATATTAGTGAGGTAATAGAGGACAATAGATAAGAGAGTGACCTTGGGAGTCCTGCAGACCTGAGTTTGAATCCCCGTTCAGCCCGTTTCCTCACCTGTAAAATGAATACATAAAAACAGTCCCTCATTCATATTGTTGTTGTGATTGAATGAAATACTCAGCAGTGTGCTTGGCCACATAGTAACACCCAACCCATGTTAGTTATTATAATATTACCAAGCCCCTGAAGCAAACAGCACAGATGACGGTATCCCCACCTGACAGTGTCAAAGAGGCCGAGAGCACGTGCAGCCAGTGCTGCAGAGCTGGGATTGGAACAGAAGTCAAACAACTGCAAATCCTCTGTTAATTCTCAGTGTAATTACATTCCTGGCAGAACTGGGTGCTTCATAATATGCTTTTATTGTATTTCCAAACTATAACCCAAGCAGCAAATTATGTGCCACCAGGGCACCTTTACTTAATGATAAATTTACATTATTCTTATAAACTCCATCTATGTTACTCCTAGTATACTTTCTCAGAAATGTTTCATCATGCTATCTCAATTATAAAATATTTAATAAAACGGAGAGGTTATCATTTTAGAGATTGACTTATATACTTTCCAGATTACCAGAAATAATTTGAATCTTGCCTCCCCCATCTACCAGTGGTATAATACTTAACCCTTGAGTTTCCCCATTTGTAAAAAGGATAAATAATCTGTTTGGGAGGCAGAATAAAGACATCCATGTCCTAATCCCTGGAACCTATGCATACCTTACATGGAAAAAGGAAGTTTGTAGATGTGATTGAGGTTAAGGTTGTGGAGATGGGGAAATTATCCTGGATTATCCAGGTGGGTTTAGTTTAATCACATGAACCCTTAAAGGTGGAGAACCTTTCCCAGCTGAGGTCAAGGTCAGAAGAAAATGTGACTATGCAAGAATGGTCAGAGAGATGCCACATTGCTGACTTTGAAGATGGAGGAAGAGGGCCACACACAAGCCAAGGAATGCAGATGGCTTCTAAAAGCTAGAAAAGACAAGGAAACAGATTATCCCCTAGAGCTTCCAGAAAAGAATTCAGCTCTACTTGCACCTTAATTATAGCCGAGTAAAACCCACATCAGACCTCTGACCTACAGAACTGTAAGATAATAAATTTGTATTGCTTTAAGCCACTAATTTTGTTATAGCCGCTGTAGAAAACTAGTACAATCTGGTAGGATTTTATGATGAGTAAATGAGATAAATACAAAGCACGTATTTCAGTGTTTAACACATGTCAGACATTTATTAAGCTCCCTTTCCTCTTCCCATATAAAATTTATTTAATTAAAAAGAAAAGTATAGATGCTGAAGAGAGGATCCCAAGATTAATTGATTTACTTGTTCGTTTTAAAAGTATTTTTGAGTAACCATGGAGCCCTCATGGCGTAGTGGTTAAGAACTTGGCTGCTAACCAAAAGCAGTTTGAATCCACCAGCTGCTCCTTGGAAACCCTATGGGGCAGTTCTGTTCTGCCCTATAGAGTTGCTATGGGTCAGAATTGACTTGACGGTTATGGGTTTGGTTTTTTGGTTTGGTACTATGTACTAGGCATTGCAATTACAATGTTGAAGTAAAAACAGGATCACTGCTCTCATGAACTTAATGGTTTAGGGGGATTAGAAACTTTGCATAACAACATATAATTTCAAACCGTAATAAGTGCTCCAAGAAACAAAAAGGGAGGGGTTATGTTTCTATGCACTCCCATTACATTAGAACTTGGGCAATGCCAGGGAGTCTGGGATGGCCTTGCCGAGGACGTGGAGCTTGAGTAACAACAGAAGGACAACTGGGGTGTCGGTTTTAGCAAAGGGAACAGCAGGTGCAAAACTGTAGCTGGAGGGAACAGTTCTTTGGAGGAATGGGAAGAAGCCAGCGTGGCTGGAGTGCAGAGCACAGAGGAGGAGAGCCTGTGCGTTGAGGCTGGGGAGATAGGTAAGGGCCAGACTCTGCAGAGCCGAAGGGATGACTTAACATGTTTTGATCTTTTCCCCAAGAACAATTGGAAATTGCCAGTGAGTCTTAAGCAAGGAGTTGACCTGAACAGATTCATATTTTGAAAGGAACAGATCATTCTTGGATCAGAAGGATGGATGAGCAAGGTTTCTACTACAACCCAAGTTTCTAAGCTTGGATGCCTGGGAGAGTGGGGTGCCATCAGCATAAATAGGAACATCTGAAGGAGGAGCTGGTTTTAAAGGAGAAGATGAGTCTAGTTTAGACACATCACGAATTCCTGATGCTACTCACGATGATCAAAACCAAATCCATTGCCAACAAGTTGATTCCAACTCATAGCGACCCTGTAGGACAGACTGGAACTGCCCTGTAGAGTTTCCAAGGCTGTAATCTGTATGGCAGCAGACTGCCACACCTTTCTCCTGCGGATTGGGTGGTGGGTTTGAACTGCTGACCTTTTGGTGAGCAGCCGAGTGCTTTACCCACTGTACCACCTGGGCTTCTTACTCCCAATGGGTGGTAGATATAAGCTGATTTTATAAATCCTAATAAAATACATAGGATTTGACTTAGAGTTCACAAAACTTTTTCACATAAAGTTGTTTCATTGCACATTCACAATGCTCCTGTGAAGTAGACAAAGCATTATCATTTCTATTGTACAGGTGAAGAAATTAATGGTCAAAGAGTAACTTGGCCCAAGATCACAGAGTTACAGTGTCCCCATTTTTTTAAAAAATTGTGCTTTAGTTGAAAGTTTACAGCTCAGGTTAATTTCTCATTCAAAAATGTATACATATTGTTTTGTGACATTGGTTGCAATCCCCACAGTGTGACAGCATGCTCCACCTTTCCATCCTGGGTTCCCTGAGTCCATTCATCCAGTTTCTGTCCCTTCCTGCTTTCTCATCCTGCTTTTGGACAGGAGTTGCCCATTTGGTCTCATAAATTTGAATGAACTAAGAAACACGTTCCTTATGTGTATTATTTTTTGTTTTATAGTCCTATCTAATCTTTGTCTGAAGAGTGGGCTTCAGGAATGGTTTCAGTTCCGGGTTAACAGAGCATCCGGGGGCCATACTTTCGGGCGTTCCTCCAGTCTCTGTCAGACCATTAAGTCTGGCCTTTTATATGTAGACCTGAATTCTGTTCTACATTTTTCTCCTGTTCTGTCTCGGACTCTCTGTTGTGTTCCCTGTCAGGGCGGTCATTGGTGGTAGCTGGACACCATCCAGTTCTTCTGGTCTCAGGCTGGTGGAGTCTCTGATTCCTTTGGTCCTTTGGTCCATTAGTCTTTTGGGCTAGTATTTTCCTTGTGTCTTTGGTTTTCATTATTCTCCTTTGCTCCAGGTGGGATGGAACCAATAGATGTATCTTAGATGGCTCGCAAGCTTTTGAGAACCCAGACGCTACTCACCAAAGTGGGTTGTAGAACATTTCCTTATAAACTGTGTTATTCCAGTTGACCTAGATGTCCTCTGAAACTATGGTCTCCAGGCCCCAGCCCCAGCCCCAGCTACCTTGTCCCTAAAGTGTTTGGAGGTGTCTAGGAAACTGCTTTTGCTTTGGTCCAGTTGTGCTGACTTCTCCTATATTGTGTGTTGTCCTTCCCTTCACCAAAGTTGACACTTGTCTACTATCTAGTTAGTGATTTCTCTTCCCTCTCCGTCCCCACCCTAGTAACCATCAAAGAATGCTTTTTTCTGTGTGTAAAGCTTTTTTTGAGTTCTTATAATAGTGGTCTCATATAATATTTGCCCTTTTGTGACTGACATATTTCACTCAGCATAGTGCCCTCCAGATTCATCCATGTTGTGAGATGTTTCATGGATTCATCATTGTTCTTCATCATTGTGTAGTATTCCATTGTGTGTATGTACCATAATTAGTTTATCCATTCATCTGTTGATGGGCACTTAGGCTGTTTCCATCTTTTTGCTATTGTAAATAGTGCTGCAGTGAATGAGTGTGCATGTGTCTATTCGTGTGACAGCTCTTATTTATCTAGGGTATATTCCTAGGAGTGGGATTGCTGGATCATATAGTATTTCAATTTTAGCTTTTTAAGGAGGCACCATATCATTTCCAAAGTGGTTGTACCATTTTATATTCCTACCAGCAGTGCATAAGAGTTCCAGTTTCCCCACAACCTCTCCAGCATTTGTTATTTTGTGGTTTTTGGATTAGTATCAGCATTGTCGGGGTGAGATTGTATCTCAGTGTAGTTTTGATTTGCATTTCTCTAATGGCTAATGATTGTGAGCATTTCCTCATGTGTCTGTTAGCTGCCTGAATGTCTTCTTTGGTCAAGTGTCTGTTCATATCCTTTGACCATTTTTTAATTGGATTATTTGTCTTTTTGTGGTAGCGGTGTTGGATTTTCCTATAGATTTTAGAGATTAGACCCTTATCAGATATGTCGTAGCCAAAAAATTTTTCAGTCTGTAGGTTTTTCTATGCTCTGAAATACCTTTAGTAATACTGGTGTTAACTCTTCTCTGAAAGTTTGGTAGAATTCTCCAGTGAAGCTCTCAGGCCCAGAGCTTTTTTGTTTTTTTTGTTGGGAGTTTTTCCGCTTCAGGCTGTGTTAGTTTAGGTAGGTAGTGTGTTTCTAGAAATTTGTCTGTTTTCTCTAGGTTTTCAAATTTGTTGTACCAGTACCAGGCTGTTTTGACTATCATGGCAGTATGATAGGTTCTAAAATCAAGTAGTGTGAGGCCTGCCACTTTGTTCTTCTTCAGTAATGCTTTACTTATCTGGGGCCTCTTCTCTTTCCATATAAAGCTGGTGATTTGTTTCTCCGTCTCGTTAAAAAGTGCTGTTGGAATTTGGATAGAGATTACATTGTATCTGTAGATCACTTCGGGTAGAATTGACATTTTCATAATGTTGAGTCTTCTTATCCATGAGCATGGTATGTTTTCCCACATATGTAGGTCTCTTTTGGTTTCTTGCAGTAGTGTCTTGTAGTTCTCTATATATGGGTCTTTAACGTCCCTGGTTAGATTTATTCCTAAGTATTTTATCTTTTTGGGGGCTATTGTAAATGGCATTGATTTGGTGATTTCCTTTTCAAAGTTCTCTTTGTTGGTGTAGAGGAATCCTACTAATTTTTGTATGTTAACCTTGTATCCTGCTACTTTACTGAACTCTTCTGTTAGTTCCAGTAGCTTTCTTGTGGATTCTTTGAGGTTTTCTGTATATAAGATCATATCATCTGCGAATACGGATACTTTTACTTCTTCATTACCAATTTGGATGCCCTTTATTTCTTTTTCTTGCCTCATTGCTCTGGCTAGGACCTCCAGCACAGTGTTGAGTAAGATTGGTGATAAAGGGTGTCCTTGTCTGGTTCCCATTCTCAAGGAAAATGCTTTCAGTCTCTCTGTTTAGAATGATGTTGGCTGTTGGCTTTGTATAAATGCCCTTTATTATGTCGAGGAATTTTCCGTCTATTCCTGTTTTGCTGAGAGTTTTTATCAAGAATTGGTGTTGAACTTTGTTAGATGCCTTTTCTGCATCACTTGATAAGATCATGTGGTTCTTTTCCTTTGTTTTATTTATGTGGTAGATTACACTGATTGATTTTCTAATGTTGAACCATACCTGCATACCTGGTATGAATCCTGCTTGGTCATGATGTATTATTTTTTTGATATACATTGGATTCTGTTGGCTATAATTTTGTTGAGGATTTTTGCATCTATGTTTATGAGGGATTCTGGTCTGTAATTTTCTTTTCATGTGGTGTTTTTGCCTGGCTTTAGTATCAGGGTTATGCTGGCTTTATAGAATGAGTTTGGCAGTATTCCTTCCTTTTCTATGCTCTGACATATCTTTAGTAGTGCTTGTGTTAACTCTTCTCTGAAAGTTTGGTAGAATTCTCCAGTGAAGCTGTCCAGGCCAGGGTTATTTTTTGTTGGGAGATTTTTTTAATCACTTCTTCAATCTCTTCTTTTGTTATGGGTTTATTTAGTTTTTCCACCTCTGTGTTAGCTTAGGTAGGTAGTGAGTTTCTAGAAATTTTTCCATTTCCTCTAGGTTTTCAAATTTGTTTAAATACAGTTTTTCATGGTATTCTGTTATGCTCTTTTTCATTTCAGTTGGGTCTTTTTTTTTAATCACCTCTTCCATCTCTTCTTTTGTTATGGGTTTATTTAGTTTTTCTACCTCTGTTTGTGTTAGTTTAGGTAGGTAGTGAGTTTCTAGAAATTTGTCCATTTCCTCTAGGTTTTCAAATTTGTTTGAGTACAGTATTTCATGGTATTATGTTACGTTCTTTTTCATTTCAGCTGGGTCTTGTTACTTATTCAGGTTATTTGCTTCCTCTCCTGTTTTTCTTTTGTCAGTTTGGCCAGTGGTGTGTCGATTTTGTTGATCTTTTCAAAGAACCAACTTTTGGTCTTGTTTATTCTTTCAATTGTTTTTCTATTCTCTATTTCATTTATTTCTGCTCTGATTTTTATTTCGTTTCTTCTGGTGCCCAGAGGCTTCTTTTGTTGCTTTCTTTCTGTTTGTTCGAGTTGTAGGGTTAATGTTTTGATTTTGGCCCTTCTTTTTTGATGTTTGAATTAATTGCTATAAATTGACCTCTAAGCACTGCTTTTGCTGTGTCCCAGAGGTTTTAGTAAGATGTGTTTTCATTCTCATTTGATTCTGTGAATTTCTTTATTCCATCCTTGATTTCTTCTATAACCCAGTAGTTTTTAAGCAAGGTGTTGTTCAGTTTCCATGTATTTGATTTTTTTCCTTGCTGTTTCTGTTATTGATTTCTGTTTTTATGGCATTATGATCAGAAAAGATGTTTTGTATTATTTTGATGTTTTATATTCTGTTAAGGCTTGCTTTGTGGCCTAAAATGTCTGTTCTGTAGAATGTTGCATATGTGTTTGAAAAGAATGTATACTTGGCTGCTGTTGAGTGGAGTGTTCTGTATATGTCTGTGAGGTCAAATTGATTGATTGTGGCATTTAGATCTTCCATGTCTTTATTGAGTTTCTTTCTAGATGTTCTGTCCTTTACCAAAAGTGGTGTGTTGAAGTCTCCTACTATTATTGTGGAGCTGTCTATTTCTCTTTTCAATGCTGTTAGAGTTTGTTTTATGTATTTTGGAGCCCTGTCATTGGGTGTGTATATATTTATTGTGGTTATGTCCTCCTGGTGTATTGACCCTTTAATCATTATATAATATCGTTCCTTATCCTTTATGGTGGATTTTGCTTTAAAGTTTATTTTGTCAGAGATTAATTTTGCCCCTGCGGCTCTTCTTTGGTTGTTGTTTGCTTTTTTTTTTTTCCCCCCTTCTTTGAGTTTTAGTTTGTTTATGTCTTTGTGTCTAAGGTGTATCTCTTGTAGACAGCATATAGATGGATCGTGTATTTTTATCCATTCTGCCACTCCTTGTCTCTTTACTTTACCTTTGTATTTAGGCCATTTACATTCGGTGTAATTATTGATAGGTATAAGTTTACTGCTGTCATTTTTATTTTTATTTTTTTGTGGTGTTGACACTTTATTTGTTCCACTAATTTTATGTACTGAGTTCTTTTTGTTTGTGTTTTCTTTTCATCTTTTTCATTATTGTTGATTTTGTGTTTGCTGAGTCTTTTATGTTTTTCTTCTTTTTTATTTTGATTGGTAGGTTTGTTAGTTTCCTTTGTGGTTACTTTGAAGTTTACCTTTATTTTTATAAGTTTAAACCAATCATTTATTTCTTGATATCACCTTAACTGCCCTTCCATATGGAAGTTCTATGACTACACTGTATATTCCATTTTTGGTTTTGATGTTGTCATCGTTTACATATTGATGTCTCTGGTTCCCTGTTTTCAGTCTTTTAGCTTTGATTTATTTTTGTGAATTCCCTATCTGGGTTGATAACTGGTTGATCTTTCCTGTGTCCTAGTCCTGGATTGTTGTGTGATGTTGTTGATTCTCTAACCAGAGGACTCCGTTTAATATATCTTGTAATTTTGGTTTGGTTTTTCAAAATTCCCTTAACTTCTGTTTATCTGGAAATAACCTAATTTCACTATCATATTTGAGAGACAGTTTTGCTGGATACGTATTTCTTGGCTGTCAATTTTTTTCCTTCAAGGCTTTACATGTGTCATCCCATTGCCTTCTTGCCTACATGGTTTCTGCTGAGTAATCAGAGCTTAGTCATTGTCATGGTTTAAATTATGTCCCCCCAAAAAATGTGTGTATCAATTTGGCTGGGCCGTGATTCCCAGAATTGTGTGGTTGGCCTCCATTTTGTGATTGTAATTTTATGTTAAAGAGGATTAGGGTGGGATTGTAACACCACCTTTACCCAGGTCACATCCAATGTAAAGGGAGTTTCCCTAGGGTGTGGCCTGCACCACATTTTACCTCACAAGAGATGAAAGGGAAGTAGAGAATTGGGGACCTCATACTATCAAGAAAGCAGTGCCAGGAGCAGAGCGCATCCTTTGGACCAGGGTTCCTGCACAGAGAAGCTCCTAGTCCAGGGGAACATTGATGAGAAGGCCGACAGAGAGAGAGAAAGCTTTCCCCTGGAGCTGACGCTCTGAATTTGGGCTTTCAGCCTACTTTGACTGTGAGGAAATAAACTTCTCTTCGTTAAAACCATCCACTGTGGTATTTCTGTTAGAACAGCACTAGATGACTGAGACAGTCGTATTGGTTCTCCTTTGTAGGTGACTTTTCATTTATCCCTAGTGGCTCTTGAAATTCTATCTTTGGTTTTGGCAAGTGTGATTATGATATGTGTTGGTGACTTTCTTTTGGGATCTACCTTGTGTGGGGTTTGATCAGCTTCTTGGATAGATTATCTTCTCATCTTTCATGATATTAGGGAAGTTTTCTGCCAGCAAATCTTCAGCAATTCTCTCTGTGTTTTCTGTTATCCCCCTGTTCTGGTACTCCAATCACTCATAGGTTTTTCCTCTTGATAGTATCCCACATAATTCTTAGGCTTTCTTTCTTTTCTTTTTTTTTTATTGTACTTCAGGTGAAGACTTACAGAACAAATAGTTTCTCATGAAACAGTAGTACACATATTGTTTTATGACATTGGTTAACA
>NW_004444026.1:4416408-4420235 GCF_000243295.1 Trichechus manatus latirostris | reverse complement strand
GAAGGGATGAGACCAGTGGAGTATCTTAGATGGCTGCTCACAGGCTTTTAAGACCCCAGACGCTACTCACCAAGGTAGAATGTAGAACACTGTCTTTATAAACTGTGTTATGTCAACTGAGCTAGATGTTCCCCGAGACCATGGTCCCCACAGCCCTCCACCCAGCAATTCAGTCCCTCAAGGAGTTTTTCTTCATTTTTTTAAAAAATTTTTCCTCAAATAAATTGGTGTCAAGGGATTTATCTTCAGTCTCACTAATTCCAACTTCCATTGTCTCAATTCTGCTCCTGTGACCTTCTATTGAGTTGTCTAATTCTGAAATTTTATTGTTAATCATTTGGATTTCTAGTTGCTGTCTCTGTATGGTTTCTTTTGTTTTGTTCTTGTATTGTTTTGCTGAATTCTTCTATTGCTTTGTCTGTGTCTTCCTTGGCTTGGTCTGAGTTTTGCCTCATCTCTTTCCTGATATCTTGGAAACCTCTGTGTATTAGTCTTTAGAATTCTTTCTCAGGTAGTTCCATTGCCTTATCTTCCTCTGGAAGGTTTCCTGGTTCTTTGTTTTAGTCATTTGCTGGAGCCATCTTGACCTGCTTCTTCATGTGATTTGATATTGACTGTTGTCTCTGAGGCATCAGTAACTTATTATATTTATTTATTGTATATTTGTTTACTGCATCCTGACTTTTTGTTTTGTTTTGATAATGCCCAGGTAGGCTGGGAGTGTGAGCTACTTTGGTTGTTGGCGTCTTTGAAGCGCTCACGTCCTGTCTCCAGGTGGTCAGGGCAGCTACTAGGTGTGTGAGTCCAGGAGTCTGTTCACTTTTCTTGGGAGGATATGGTTATTCAAGTCACAGGTGTCCAGGTCATCGGTCACCAAGTGTGTGGTGCAGACTCATCTACAGTCCTAGGTGCGCAGGGCTGTGTGGGTGTGTTCAGAACAGGCACAGGTATCTGGCTGCAGTGGGGGGGGCTATGTGTGGAGCAAGGCAGAGGGCTGACGGCTAACCCCGGGGACCTGGATGGAGGGTGTGTTCGTGTCCCCTAGAGTGTGTATTGGGTAGGGGATATTGCAGATGGTCTTTGGGCACACACCCGGTGATGTTGGCTGGAGGGAATGGGAGGCACCACTAATTCTCAGACCCCTGTCGTGGGTGGCTAGATGAAGTGGGTGGTACCACTGGCCCTGAGGCCCCGGTGTGAGTGGGTGAGGCCCCTGCTTAGGGGGCAGGGACGTGTTGAATGTTACAAATCTGCAGCTCCACCTTGGCTGCTGCAGGTGAAAATGGGCTTCAGGTGTATGCCCTGTTCTAGGCTAATGAAGGCATGCAGTGTTGAATTGGCCCACAAGGGTCTGGGCAGGGGTGAAGGGTGCGGTAAGTCTGTAGACCCCAGTGGCTGGGCAAAGGGGCAGGGCCTCCCGACCAGCCCTGAGTTACGGCTTAGGGGATGTGGCTTTGTTGAATGCAGCATGACTGTTTTCAGAGCAGAGTGGGCTGGGAGAGTGGGCGAGGGGAAGGAAGTGCTTCTCCAATGTGAAGCTGAGGGTAAGGGGTTATTTTGCCCCCATGTGGTAGGTTAGAAATTTGTACTTAACTTGTGCATGTCTGGTTTCGCTCCTGCTTGGTTCTGGAGGTGTGTGCAGATTTGCTGCTGCTTAGCTGCACCCAACGTGATGGGGGCTTGTCTTTGGAAAATACTGCTTGCCTCAGCACGTATGCGCTGTGCAGACTCAGCTAGCAGGGTGCGGGTGATCTCCTGATCTGTACTTCTCTGCTGCTTTTGAATTGTTTCTCCTTCCACCTGCTGCTCAGTCCGATTTTTCAGCTTTGTCTCTGATGATTACGGTATTGTAATGTGTAATTGCTTCACTTGTTTTTTCGGGTCTTTGTTGTAAGAGGGACGACAGGAAGCATTTGACTGTTCCACCATCTTGGCCCCGCCTCCGTCCTCATTTTTGTATATAGGCAGTCCCCGACTTACAGCAGGATTCTATTCATCACTCTGTTGTAAGTTGGTTCTGATGTAAGTTGAATACCTTTTTTTTTTTTTTTTTTTACTATCAGTATCTTCATAAATCTGATCCTTATTTGTCTTTGGGAGATGGAAACATATATAAACTTACATATATATTTTAATACATACTTAACAAAAATACACGAGTCATAAAAATTTACTCTGACAAAGAGTTGGACAACATTGGCATTTTGCCAGTTGCGGTAATAACTCCACCTGTGGAAGGTTCTAGTCGTTTGGATTATCCCTGGGAACAGGGATGGCATTTCTAGTCAGAAACTAACAATAAGATGTAGAAAAAAAAAACAACAGTCGTAAGTGCGGTTCATAGTAATTTGAATACGTCGTAAGTCGGGGACTACCGGTATCTGCTTTGATTCCCATAATTTTGATGTGTTGAAGCCAGACTTCACCACCTCCCCCGAGACCTGCTCCTTTGGACAAGAACTGCTGAGAAACAGGGCTGGAGCTTTGGGAGTCATCCAATATATATTTCCAAAATGCAGTTCACGTTTACTGCACAGTAAAGATTTCCAAGTTCCAGCTCTAATTTATTTAAACTATAAAATCTACAAGGATATTTCCATGTCTTTAAAACGTCATTGTCTATACAAGGCCTAAAATCTGTTATAAAAAGAAAAATCTCCAAGCAGTTGTTACTGAAGTTAGTGATCATAGGCTTGTCTGATTAACCGTGGAAGGATTTAAAGAGGAATCTTTCCAGGATTATAAATAATATTCAACGAAAATCATCTATAGACTTACTAAAATAAAATATTGTTGTTAGATTTGTAGTAAATTTCGTATGACAAGTCCTCACCAGAAAGTGTGTGTAATATTCTAATAAAGTACTCCAGACCTTAATCTGAAAGCATTCCTTTATGATTTAAAATCTGTGAAGTGCTATAGAGAGTACCAAAACCAAACCCGTTGCTGTGGAGTCAATTCTGACTCATAGGGACCCTGTAGGACAGAGTAGAACTGCCCCATAGGGTTTCCAAGGAGTGACTGGTGGATTCGAACTGCTGACATTTCGGTTGGCAGCCGAGCTCTTAACCACTGCACCACCAGGGCTCCTATAAAGAGTAGGTGACAGTTAAATTCAACCTAAATACTGATGAATAGTCACCATTGTAGAAAGCTCTTGTATAAATAAGAGTCAGTTACTTATAGGAGGTAGTGTTTCTAGATAGTAATGACCCCTTATATTTGTACTGAAGCATAAAATAGATGAAATTTCTGCATTTGTATCTGCCAGTGTTTTTTGGCTTTGCTCTGATTATCTTAGAATGAGTTGATGCAAACAGGTAGCCAGGGTTCCCCCCTTAGGCTAAGGTAGGTGTAGGGCAAACCCACAGTTACTGCTTCATTGTTCTCCTGCTCTAACCACTAATATTTTGAATAAGGTGAAATCAGATTAAAAGAAAGCCAAGGCCAGCATTGTGGAAGGAAAACACACATCACAAGAGCATATCCAGGAGCCTGGAATATTTGGTGGAAGGGGGAGATTTGCTTTACTGCTGGTGATGAGGTGGGTGGGGCGATGGTGACTGGTATGAGGAATTTGACATTTTGCATACATGGACCCCTTTACAGTTTTCAGAAGACTCGCATTCCTTATTTCATAGGGAATCAGGGGTGGAAAGGAGGAGTGTGCTGTCACAGTATGGGGAGAGCAATTAGAGTCATGTAACTATGTATGTATAAATTTTTGTATGGGAAAAAATTTAAAAATTTTAAAAAAAGGGAAATATCATGGGTTGGGTCAGGCGCACCTCAGTCTTCAAGGTGACATCTTTGCTTTTTAACACTTT
>NW_004444026.1:4408860-4416257 GCF_000243295.1 Trichechus manatus latirostris | reverse complement strand
TTTTTGTTTTCTTTATGTTGAGGTGTAATCCATTCTGAAGGCTCTGGTCTCTGACCTTCATCAGTAAGTGCTTCAAGGCCTCTTTACTTTCAGCACATGAGGTTCATCAGCATAATGCAGGTTGTTAATGAGTCTTCCTCCAATCTTGATGCCCCGTTCTTCATAGACTCCAGCGTCTTGGATGATTTATTCAACATAAAAATTGAACAGGTATGGTGAAAGAATACAACCCTGACACACACCTTTCCTGATTTTAAACCACACAGTATCCCCTTGTTCCGTTCGAATGACTGCCTCTTGATCTAGGTACAGGTTCCTCATGAGCACAATTAAGTGTTCTGGAATTCCCATTCTTTGCAGTGTTATCCATAATTTGTTATGATCCGCACAGTCGAATGCCTTTGCATAGTCAGGAGTTTTTTTTTTTTAAAGTGCTAAATTTTTAATGTGCTAAGTCCTCTAACTTCAGGTTCAGAGCTTTTGCCATCTTATCCACCATAGGAAGGATTTTCATGAATGTATCTTAATAATCACACTCTTGGGATTAGAATTTCTCTGCCCCCCGCCCCCAGCAGGAATACTCCATTTATTAGTTTTAAGATTAGACAGAAGAACTTCTTAGATAAGAAAACATGGAGAAAGGGAAAGAGAATGGAGTAGAAGTATGAAGACACAGGATTAAATCTGACCTCCCAGAAACCCTGAGACTGTGTATTCACACAGGTGTTGGTTTTCCAGCGCTCACGCACTGGCATGCTGCTTCTCTCTCAGCTGTTCTGCAGATTGCAGGGGTGATGCCTTTGCATTTGTCTCCAGGGCATGGTTTATCAGCCGGGCTACCTGGGCAAGTCTTGTAACCTTTCAGAGCCACTCTTTTCTCATCTCTAAAAACTAGGAATTAAAAAAAAAAAAATGCTGCCGTCCTTATGGGTTTTTGTGAAAATTACATGAGATAATGTATTTGGAAATGCTTTGAAAACTGCAAATCCCGATACAGATCTAAGGGCTTGTTATAACTGGAAACACCAGAAGCATTGCCTCCTTGGTGTGACCATCTCCCACAAAGAGGCTGCTCGTTTCAACCCCTTGCACCGTCAGACTCATTGAGCTGAATCAGTCACTCCCTGAGCAAATATTTATGAACAGTTCAATACCTAACTGGTGCAGTGATAAATGTTATGGAGCCATGGGGAAGCATAAGACAAGGTCTTCATCTTTCAGGAGTTTTAACCCCACTGGAAAGAAAATAAGCAGTTAGAAAGCACTGAATTAGCAAGATATAACTCAGTACTGCGTGGGGAGTGGCCGGCTCTGCTTGTTTGTAGAAGGCAGAGATGGCGGGGTCCATGCTAGAAAGGCAGAGAGGTGGAGGAGAAAGGAATCTGCAGTCCTGGTGAGCAAAATGTCAGTGGTAAGGAAGTGAAAAGCATGACATATGTGGGGATACATGGAGGAGAACGGCCTAACTGGAATAATATACTGTGTTTTGGACTAAGGGAAGGTAAGTTTGTGTAGGTGTTGAGAGGCCAGATTATGGAAGAGGAATCAGGCTCGTCCTATGTATTAGTTTTCTATTGCTGCTGTAACAAATTACTACAAATTTAGCACCTTAAAACAACCATTTATGTTCTCACAGTTCTTTAGGTCAGAAGTCCACTGGGTTCTCTGGTTATTAGGGTCTCATAAGGCTGAAATCAAGGTATGGGCAAGCTGGGCACTTTCCTGGGGGTCCTTGAAAAGAATTCGCTTCCAAGCTGATTGAGGTTGTTGGCCAAGAGAGCCAACACTCCCTGCTGTCAGCCAGGGGCTGGTCTTTGCTCCTAGAGGCTGCCTGCGTTCCTTCTCAGGCTTTCCAACTGTGGCCCTCTCCAGCAGTGGTGGATGGAGTCCCTCTGGAAGGGCTTTGAACAGGTTCGTTCTGGTTCCAGCCCCTGCTGAGAATTTGCATTTCTAACAAGTTCCCAGGAAGTTATACATAAGAATCACCGGGGGATCATGTTAAACTGTAGATCCTGATTCAGTATATCAGGAGTGGAAATACCCATTCTCAGCTGGAAACTTGTTAGAAGTGCAAATTCTCAGTGGAGATTTGAACAGGAATGAACCAGTTGGAAGCCCAGCTCTCATGATTAGAATCTCTCTGCCTCCAGCTGGAGAAAGTTCTTTGCTCTTAAGGGCTTATGTGATTAGATAGGACCCACTGGATAATCCAGGATAGTCTCCCTATCTTAAGGTCCATAAACTTAATTACATCTGCAAAGTTCCTTTAGCCATGTAAGGTAACATATTCACAAATTCTAGGGATTAGGGCATGGGCATCTTTAGGGGCCATTCTGCCTGCTACCCTCTGGTGGGCAATGGGCTTCCATTCCTTATCTAAGATCCCTGGGCCCAGATGTGTTTCAGATTTCTACAGATTTTAGAAAGCTAATGCTCTGTGTATACCATATATTATGCTCCCAGCAAGGTTTGGGGCAGCACTTTGTAATCAAATACTATAAATAGCCTCATGTGAGTTCTGGCGAAGTTTTGCCTTCAGTATGAGTTACGTATTTTCAGAGCTTTTTGGATTTTAGAATTGTGGATAAGGGACTGTGGCCCTGTGGTTGGTTTTGAGCTATGGTAATATAATGAGAGCAAGTACAGTAAAACAGAGCACGGAACTGACAGGGAAGCAGAACTGGATTTTCATTCTGACTGCCTCTGCTGGACCTGATTTTCCTTATCTATAAAATCAGAGTATTTGTTTATCTGTTTACTAACACCAGAGCACAAGTGGGATTACTTCCCCTGCCTGCACCAGGGCAGACTCCATTGCTTGATCATGGCAGTGATGAGCCAGGGCATGACCTCACATCCGTGCCTACAGAGCGCTCTAGCCAACTAGTAACTACGTCATAGGAGTTGGCTGTAGACATGGAGTCTGTTTTCTCAGATGATTCCTTATAAATCTCCTTCCAGCTCTAATCATTTGTGATCCCAAAGCAGTGCTCATGTCTTTGTGACCTGAAGTAGAATATTTCCTTATATACCTACTGGCTATTAAAGAGGGTGTCCATACAGTTTCAATGGCTAAGCCATATAATGAGGTTTAGGCTTTCATTTCAAGCAGCAGTTAGGCAGAGCAATGATGTACAGGCCCAGTAATACATGGTCAATGTTGGCTCTACCTCATTTCTATAAATAAATCACAAACAATGCATCTTCAGTTAAGAAGCAGTCATGTGGCAGTCCTATCCTGGGCTTGTTTCACCAAAGTCTTCCACCCCCCAGACTCAAAACTATCTTTTGGTGAAAATGTCAGTTCTACCCGAAGCGATCTATAGATATAATGCTGTCTTGATCCACATACCACCAGCATTCTTTAATAAGATGGAGAAACTAATCACCAACTTTGCATGGAAAGGAAAGAGGCCCTGGATAAGCAAAGCATTACTGAAGAAAAAGAACAAAGTAGGAGGCCTCACACTACCTGATCTCAGAACCTACTCTACAGCCATGGTAGTCAAAACAGCCTGTTGCTGGTACAATGACAGACACATAGACCAATGGAACAGAATCAAGAACCCAGACGCAAATCCTTCCACCTGTGATTAGCTGACCTTTCACAAAGGACTAAAGTCCATTAAATGGGGAAAAGATAGTCTTTTTAATAGATGATGCTGGCAAAACTGGATATCCATCTGTTAAAAAAATGAAACAGGACCCATACCTCACCCCATATACAAAAACTAACTCGAAATGGATCAAATACCTAAATATAAAACCTAAAATGATAAAGATCATGGAAGAAAAAATAAGGACAATGCTAGGGGCCCTAATACATGGGCATAAATAGAATACAAACCATAACTAACAATGCACAAACACCAGAAGAGAAACTAGATAACTGGGAGCTCCTAAAAATTGAAAAGTTATGCTCATCAAAAGACTTCACCAAAAGAGTAAAAAGAGAACCTCCAGAATTGGGAAAAAAAGTTTTGGCTATGACATATCGGACATTCTAAAATCTATAGAATACATTCAACACCTCATTAACAAAGACAAATAATCCAATTAAAAAATGGGCAAAGGATGTGAACAAACGTTTCACCAAAGAAGACATTCAGGTGGCTAACAGACGTATGAGGAAATGCTTTCGATCACTAGCCATTAGAGAAATGCAGATCAAAACTACAATGAGATACTATGTCATTCCGACATTACTGGCATGAATAAAAAAAAAACAGATAATAACAGATGTTGGAGAGGCTGTGGGGAGATTGGAACTCTTATGCACTGCTGTTAGGAATGTAAAATGTTACAACTACTGTGGAAAACGATATGGTGCCTCCTTAAAAAGCTAGAAATAGAAATACCATGCGATCCAGCAATCCTGCTCCTAGGAATATATCCTAGAGAAATAAGAGCCATCACATGAATAGACACATGCATACCCATTTTCATTGCAGCATTATTCACAATAGCAAAAAGACTGAAACAACCTAACAGCCCATCAACAGATGAATGGATAAACAAATTATGGTACATACACACAATGGAATACTACGCAATGACAAAGAACAGTGATGAATCCGGGAAGCATCTCACAGCATGGATAAATCTGGAGACCATTTTGCCGAGTGAAACAAGTCAGTCACAAAAGGACAAATATTATATGAGACCAGTATTATATAAACCCAAGAAATGGTTTACACACAGAAAAAAAAAACAATCTTTGATGGTTATGAGAGGAAGGGTGGGGAGGGGAAGTCACTAATTAGATAGTAGACAGGTGTTAACTTTGATGAAAGAGTCAGCACACAATGTAGGGAAAGTCAATACACCTTGACCAAGGAAAAGTCATGGAAGCTTCCTAGACATATCTGGACACCTTGAGGGACCAAGGTACTGGGGCTGAGGGCTGGGGACCATGATCTCAGGTGACATAAGATAGTTCATAGAGAAAGTGTTCTACATCCTGCTTTGGTGAGTAGCATCTTGGGCCTTTAAAGCTTGCGAACAGCCATCTAAAATACATCTGTTGGTCCCATCACATTCGGAGCAAAGGAGAATGAAGAAAACCAAAGGCACAAGGGAAATACCAGTCCAAAGGACTAATGGACCACACGAGCTGTAGCCTCCACCAGCCTGAGCCCAGAACTAGATGGTGCCTGGCTACCACACCACCAACCACTCTGATAGTGACCACAACAGAGAGTCCCAGAGAGAGTGGGAGAAAAATATAGAACAAACTTGAAATTCACAAAAAAAAAAAGACCAGACTTTTATGTCTAAAAGAGACTGGAGGAACCCGGAGACTATAGCCCCTGGACAACCTGCTAATTCAGAAATGAAGCCACTCCCGAAGCCCACCTTTCAGTGAAAGATTAGACAGCCCTATAAAACAAACAATAACACGCGCGAGGAACATGTTTCTTGGTTCAGTCAAGTATAAGAGTCGAAATGGGCATCACCTGCCCAAAAGCAAAGACAAAAAGGCAAGAAGGGATAGGAAACCTGGATGAATGAACATGGGGAACCTGAGGTGTAAAGGGGAACAGGGAGAATGCTGACATATTGCAGACATTGCAACTGATGTCACCAAACAATTTGTGTATACATTTTTTTTGCCTTCTTCTTTTTTTTTATTGTACTTCAGATGGAAGTTTACAGAACAAATAGTTTCTCATTAAACAGTTAGTACACATATTGTTTTATGACAGTGGTTAACAACCCCACAACATGTCAACACTGCCCCTTCTCATCCTTGGGTTTCCTATTACCAGCTTTTCTTTCTTCTCCTGCCTTCTAGTCCTTGTCCCTGGACTGTTGTGCCCCATTAGTCTCATTTTGTTTTATGGGGCTGTCTGATCTTTGGCTGAATGGTTAACATCGGGAGTGACTTCATTACTGAGCTAAAAGGGTGTCCTGGGGCCGTACTCTCAGGGTTTCTCCAGTCTCTGTCAGGCCATTAAGTCTGGTCTTTTTTTGAGTTAGAATTTTGTTCTACATTTTTCTGTATCTCTGTCCGGGGCCCTCTGTTGTGATCCCAGTCAGAGCAGTCAGTGATGGTAGCTGGGCACCATCTGGTTGTACTGGACTCAGTGTGGAGGAGGCCGTGGGAGTTGTAGTCCATTAGTCCTTTGGACTAATCTTTTCCTTGTATCTTGTTTTCTTCATTCTCCCTTGCTCCCAAAGGGGTGAGACTAGTTGAGTATCTTAGATGGATGCTCATAGGCTTTTAAGACCCCAGATGCTACTCACCAAGGTAGAATATAGAACATTTTCCTTATAAAGTGTGTTATCCCAGTTGAGCTAGATGTTCCTGAGACCATGGTCCCCACAGTCCCCTGCCTAGCAATTCAGTCCCTCAGGGAGTTTGGATGTGTCTATGGAGCTTCTGTGACCTTTCCTTGTACAAGTTGTGCTGGCTTCCCCAGTATTGTGTACTGTCTTACCCTTCACTGAAGTTACCACTTATCTATTGTCTATTTAGTATTTCCTCCGCCCACACCTCCCATCCCTCGTAACCAACAAAGATTGTTACTTTTTATGTGTAAACTTTTTCATGAGTTTTTACAGTAGCGGTCTCATACAATATTTGCCCTTTTGTGATTGACTTATTTCACCCAGCATAATGTACTCCAGTTTCATCCATGTTATGAAATGCTTCACAGATTCATCATTGTTCTTTATTGTTGCATAATACTCCATTGTGTGTATGTACGTAGTTTGTTTATCCATTCATCTGTTGATGGGCATCTAGGTTGTTTCCATCTTTTTGCTATTGTGAACAATGCTGCAGTGAACATGGGCGTGCATATGTCTATTCGTGTGACGGCTATTATTTCTCTAGGATATATTCCTAGGAGTGGCATTGCTGGATCGTATGGTATTTCTATTTCTAGCTTTCTAAGGAAGCACCGTATCATTTTCCAAAATGGTTGCCTTATTGTTCTAGCTAGAACTTCCAGCACAATGTTAAATAGCAGTGGTGAATAAAGGGCATCCTTGTCTTGTTCCTGTTCTCAAGGGGAATGTTTTCAGCCTCTCACCATTAAGAATGATGTTGGCCATTGGTTTTGCATAAATGCCCTTTATTATGTTGAGAAATTTCCCTTCTATTCCTATTTTATTGAGAGTTTTTATCAGGAATGGGTGTTGGACTTGTTCGAATGCCTTTTCGGTGTCAGTTGAGATGATCATGTGATTCTGTTCTTTTTATTTATGTGGTGGATTATGTTGATTGATTTTCTAATGTTGAACCATCCTTGCATACCTGGTATAAATCCTGCTTGGTCGTGGTGTATTTTTTTTTTGTATGATGCTGAATTCTATTGGCTAGAATTTTGTTGAGAATTTTTGCATCTATATTTATGAGAGATATTGGTCTGTAATTTTCTTTTTTTGTGGCA
>NW_004444026.1:4393255-4407706 GCF_000243295.1 Trichechus manatus latirostris | reverse complement strand
TTTATTATGGTTATGTCTTCCTGATGGATCATCCTCTTAATCATTATACAGTGTCCTTCCTTGTCTTTTATGGTGGATTTTGTTTTAAAGTCTATTTTATCTGAGATTAGTATTGCCACTCCTGCTCTTTTTTGGTAGCTGTTTGCTTGATATAATTTGTTCCATGCTTTGATTTTTAATAAATTTACATCCTTGTTTCTAAGGCGTGTCTCTTGTAGACAGCATATCCATGGATCCTGTTTTTGTATCTGTTCTGTCACTCTCTGTCTCTTCATGGGTGCATTTAGGCCATTTACATTCAGTGTAATTATTGATAGGTGTGGGTTTATCACTGTCATTTTGTAGTGCTTTTTTTTGTGGCACTGACGTTTTCTTGGTTCTTCTTACTCTCCTGTGCTGAATTCCTTTTGTTTGTGGATTTTTTTTTCATTTCTTCTGTTTTTGTAGGTTTTGTTTTTACTGAGACTTTATGTTTTTCTTCTTTATTTATTTATATTAGCCTACTAGACTGAGAGAAAATACATTTTTCTTTGTTAAAGCCATCCACTTATGGTATTTCTGTTATAGCAGCACTAGATGACTAAGACAGTAACAAATTAACATTACCTTTCCAGTATTTATTAGCATCATTACTATGAATATCTAAAGGTAATCCTAAAGTTCCCAAAGTGCATTGCCCATGCATTCACCAGGAATCTAAACAAGGGATTGCCTGTGTAAATTCAGTATCAGTGGGAAAGGATCATCTAAATCAGTATAGTTGTATCCACCACACAGAAACATATATCTGTAAGGAACACACAAAAGTTTGTCTAGAGGAAACAGAAGGTATAGAAAAATTCAAATGTGATGGCCAGATTTTCATTAGAGAGTACATGATTAACAAGATGACATATGATGGACCTCTCCTGTAGGAGGTCTTCAGTTAATCTGTTTAAAACATGCTAAGCATTCTTCTTGAGGGCAAGCTGCCCCTCCTTGGTTTACCTGTTAACAGTTATGGGTCACTTTCTCAGAAGCAGAAGTATCACAAAACTGTTTTTATGAGAGAAGAACTTCTAATTCAAGAGTTACAATATCTAAACCCGTTAATTAAATAATTTAGGAGAAAGGAAAATGATTTGTTATATCCGGAAAGTAGGATCTTAAAACATCAGCAGTATTCCCACATAAAGCCCATAATATTCCTTTACTCAGTCTTATGTAGTTCATTTCTGTTCCACATGATTCCAGATTGGCTGCAGTCTGTGAACTTATCAGCTTCTACATAAGAGTTGAGAAATCTTGATTCAGTCTAGTCACAGTTCTTTTCATAAGTCTAATATACTCTTTATGTTTTTGTTGAGATATTTTGGTCAAATGTTTTCAACAAATCAGCAAAGTAAAAACTTATCTGCAGACAACAAATCTTAATATGGCCATGATTAATTTATAAACATAATACTCTTAATTATAAAAAATTCAGAAACAAATAAAGTCAGTTTAAAAAAAGTTAGACAAAAATATTTTTAAATATAATGATTAACTTTATTTTTAAAGAGCTCCAGAAATAATACATTATATAATAATTTTGATACATAATACCATATAGTCAGAATATACCAAGACTATCAAGTCTCTAAATACCTGAATAGTAATAAAAAGACTTCATAGGTAAAGGATGTGAGTGCTCCAGTCAAACCATTGGCATTAATGCTAGATTAAAAAAACAAAAGTTGTGGCCAAGTTAGCAATAAAGAAATAATAATAAAATTATGGCATAATATTATGCATTTGCTGTCCAATATTATGCAAAAACATAAGAGGAAATACTAACATATAAATTTTGACCCAAAGAGAATCAGGAGTTTCTCTTGATTTTGACTACACATTTTATGTAGTTTATTAAAAAACCTTTCTAGCACTTTTCCTTTGTAAAAACTTTTTTTAAATAAACCTCTTAAACGTTGTCTTTGCTGCATATCTCTTATAGTGCATCCCTTTTAAAACGGCAAAAATGAGCACACTCATTAGCAGACTTACATATATATATATATATATATTTATATTCTTTTGTGGCATAAAAGGCAAAAGTATATAAGCTTAAATCATGATGAATATCAAGTCAGTTTAACAAGAGTAAGTTACGTAAAAGGTCTTGGAAATTATTTTAAGTCTGTATACTATAAAACATAACTGTTGAAATAAAGTTTGTTTAAATGTTCTCTTTTCATTTAACTTCAACTGTTTCCCATATTTTCCCAACCTAATTTTAGCCCTTAAAGATTTTATCAACTGTCTTTGGAGATCACAAAGTCTCTGTTCAACTGACCGATTCATTGATAGAGATATAACCTTAAGTCTCTGGCTAGGGTTGGAAACATTTTTCCAGGCCATTTCAGGTGTGTCTCATTATGATTTCTGTTTTTTGGCTTCTTAAAGTTCCACTACGATAAAAGAACTTGTTTACAGTTCTCTTATGATTGGGATCCACCCGATTTTTGGTAATTATAGTAAGCTTCCTGGAGGCTATACGACCTTGGAGACTGGGGACATGGGAGGCCTGATGTTGCCCCACCCTCCCTATTTTCGACTCATGGTAGAAGACAAAAGTTAGGTAATTCCAGTTCATTTACATATGTTTAAATTAATCTAGGCATTTTGAAAGGCAAAAGATAACTAACTTCCTTCCCTTTTACTATTCTCTTGGAAAGCAGTTTTACTTTAGCACAACCTTTTATCTACCCAGTAAATACCAAAGCCTTTTAGCAATTTTTTTCTAGGCTTGTCCTATGCCTCCATTTTTATACTCTAGAACTGTTAGTTTTACTTTAAGACAAAATTATCCTTTTTCTTTAAATAAAACACATTTCATATAATATCTAGCTTAAGTTACTTAGAAAGGTTGTTTTTACGATTGACAAAGTTTTTCAATATAACTACTAAAAATCTAAATCATAAAACAAGACAAAAGATACAGTTTTTCTTAGATGAGGTAAGAACTGAGGTTTTGAGACAGACTTTACAAAAAACAGCAATTCCCAGCCATAGCCTCCAGCCTGATACAAGACAGAAACTTAGACGTAACACTGTAGACCAGAAGCAAGCTCTCAGAACAAAAGGAGACAGGAAGACCACATAAACTCACCAAACAGTACCACACAAAACAAGGATATGGGGATCCTAGTTTCTTAAAGTGTATATAGCAGTTCTGGTAAAATCAACTCAATTCATCAGAAAAAACAGGTTCCAGATAAAACTTATTAACTTGCCAGAGCCTCAGATGGGGGAATATTAGACCTTTTGACAAAACCTGAGAATCAAGCAAAAGTTCCCCAAAGAGAAAAGATTACACAAATGAAAGCTCATTTTCCCAAAGTGGTCACTGAAATTCCAACAAATCACTTCTAGTACACTCAGTTTACAGTGTTTTTTTTTTTTTTTTTTATATATGAACCCCAAACCATTGTCTCGGTAGCAGGGGGTAAAATCTAGGCTCATTTATCAAAGACGTTAAACTCTAAGGTTTAAGCATTTGCTTTCCTTCTTTTTGAACTTATTTCATTCTGCTGGCTAGAGACCTAGTCTCTTATTTTAGACCTTAGATATACTAGTTCCTCCAGTTGGAAAGTACTTTAAAGTAGCTACTGAGGATTTTAATTTTAACGTTGTGATTCTTTATTGAGAAACTATATCATAAAACAGGTATGGAGCTACCATTCTCCCTGCGAATTTTATAAAACAGGTCAGAAGCTGCCACCTCCCCCTGCAAATTTGGCAAAACAGAGCACTATTTTCCAGGTTTTCTCTGAGCCACAAAAAAAAAAACCTAACGAGGAACGCCACAGGGTTTGGACAGTGTTTTGCTTAAACCAATGTGTACCTTCATTGCGAGAGAGTTTGCTTGGGGGTGGCAGGCAGCCTAGTGCTCTGGCCTGTGCTTGAGACCACCGTATCCTGTCACTGGAGTCTTTAATGCTCGCGATGAATGCCAGTGACCACCCTAATGGCGTTTACTGGTCAACCCGTGCCTGAATTTTTGTGGCTTATAGTGACTCAATGCTCTTTGAAAATAGCATTAATGTTTCATATGCCCAAATCCAGACCTAAACTGCAGTTCACCAAGAGTTACTAGATATCACTCTTAAACAAATGATCAAGCAAAAATCTAAGGAAGATTCTCCTTAATCAAACAACTGGTTTTTCAGACAAATATGTGGAGAAAACATGAGAAAAAGAACAGAAAGAATAAGCAAAGGCTCATTTTCTGAGAGTACTCACCCCATCGGTGTCGAAGGGATGTGCAGTGCAAATACTTGGGTCCAGAAGATAGGACCTCTCTTTTTGCCAGTTTCTGCTCCGCATTCCAGGTCTCCTTGAGGTCAACTGGATTCATGGTTTTAGAATCCCTGCAACAACTACACAATTAACTCTTGTAGGGTGAAAATACCACAGAGTTTAGTAAAGCAAAAAGATATGTTTTATTCAGCACGTATTTAAAGAGGCAAAAGTAGGAAAAGGACAAGCATGCTACAAGAGCCATGTCTGTCCGAGTCTCTGTTCCCAGTTCTTAAGGATGCATCTTAGCGGGCCGCATTCTGGGATCCCTTGAATGTTCCACATTCTCTGGATACACACACCTACACGCTCAAACAGCCTAATCCAGTGCACTAATTTAACAGGTACCTGAGCGTTTTATGCCCTCAGCAGTCAATTCCTTCTGCTGCTTGGACTCTGCTAAGGCCTTACCTGGGAATTGCCCTGTTATTTACCAAATAACCTGAGATTCCTAATGCCCTCAGTAGTCAATTTCTCCCTTCTTGGGACTCTTCTAAGGCCTTACCTAGTGTCATGGATTGAATTGTGTCCAGCAAAAATATATGTATCAATTTGGCTAGGCTGTGATTCCCATCATTGTGTGGTTGTCCTCCATTTTGTGACTGATATAATTTTCCTATGTGCTGTAAATCCTAATCTCTGCCTGTGGTTAATGAGGCAAGATTAGATTATGTTATAGAGGATTATGGAGGGATGTAACACCCTTGCTTAGGTCACATCCCTGATCCAGTGTAAAGGGAGTTTTCCTGGGGTGTGGCCTCTACCACCTTTTATCTTACAAGAGATGAAAGGGAAGCAAGCAGAGAATGGAGACCTCATACCACCAAGAAAGCAGTGCCGGAAGCAGAGTGTATTCTTTGGACCCAGGGTTCCTGTGCAGAGAAGCTCCTAGTCCAGGGGAAGATTGATGACAAGGACCTTCCTCCAGAGCCGACGGAAAGAGAAAGACTTCCCCTGGAGCTGGTGCCCTGAATTTGGACTTGTAGCCTACTAGACTGTGAGAGAATAAATTTCTCTTTGTTAAAGCCATGCACTTATGGTATTTCTGTTAAAGCAGCACTAGATGACTAAGACACCTAGGTACTTACCAAACAACCCAGACGTGTTTTATGTCTACCACAGAACCATCATTTTTGTCTCAGGAGGATCAGCTTTCAAAGCTGCTACAAGGTCTCCAGGAGAAATCTCCTGATGGCGCCAGACATCGGGGCCAGTCTATTTTCCGATCCACCTTAGGAACCGAGCAGACGGCTCTTGGCTGGCTTGCCAGAAATGTTACTGGGTGGAAACCCCAGGTTCTTGCTCGGCATGACTCATATTGGCCAATAAATGAGACACTGAGGTGGGAGAACATGAAAGGCACTTTTATTTCATTGTACAAGGAAAGGAGTCATTCGGAGCTGTTGCTGCCAAGACTGCTCGCCAAGAATGGGCAGGCAAGTTACTTTTAAAGGGGTTTACAAGTAGGGAGTTTATACAAGTTACGTCAGCAACATTCTTAATCATAGCACAATGGGGTTTATGTATAACCTCCAAGCAAAAGCAGGATTCAAATGCAAAGCTGGGTTGGGGGTAGGGTGGGCAGGTGGTGAGCCCGGCAAAAGAAACAGGATTTTTAATACAACACTTGGGGGCTCTGTCTCATATAGATAGCTAGTTGTACCTTTCCCTCCATGCAACCATTTTTTGCAGTACTAACCAGAGCCCTGGTGGCACAGTGGTTAAGATCTCGTCTGCTAACAAAAAGGTTGGCAGTTTGAATCCACTAGCTGCTCCTTGGAAACCCTAGGGGGCAGTTCTGCTCTGTCCTATAGGGTCACTATGAGTTGGAATCAACTCGAAGGCAATGGGTTTGCTTTTTTTGGGTTAACCAGAATACTAAACAGCCTGAAATATTTGCATTTGGGTTGTTTTACCAAGGTACCTCAAGGACAATAAGGAGATACCAATTTGTAGTTTAATTAGCAAATGGCTTCATGCAAGGCGATCCTGTCAACGGTGGACGATTTGCCCCACTTTTAAGGGTGAAGAATTTCTGCTTCGTCCTTAGCCACAAGAAGCCAATCCGGGGTTATTTTAGATGAGTTGTTTGATTCCTGCTTCAAACAATAAGTCTCAGAATACTTTTCTAATAATCAAGATAATTTTTATGTAAGTTTTTTTTTAAGGATACATTTCTAGTTGGTTTAAATTTTTTGATTTTACCAAATGGGTACTCAAAAGTAAGACTACCTGATTTAATGCCAGATTCCTAGAAATTGTCCTGCTAATACATGATAGAAGAGCTCTGTCTGGGAATAGGAGTCCTGGTGGCATGATGGTTAAAGCGCTTGGCTGCTAACCGAAAGGTCTGTGGTTCAAACTCACCAGCGTCTCCGCAGGAGAAAAGACCTGGCAATCTGCTCCTGTAACGATTACAGCCTAGTTGTAGAGGGTAGTGGAGAATCCCAGAAACCCTATGGGGCAGTTCTACCCTGTTCTGTAGGGTCGCTATAAGTCAAAATCAGCTCGACGGCACACAGCAAGTCTGGGAGAGGAGGCTTCATTAGAGGCAGCCCCATGGCTGTATCCTGTAAGGATCAAATCTGTCTAGAAAATAGGGATTGAATTTAGCAATGCTGATATTTTATGAAGGAAGCTGAAAAAATTTATAAATGTGGGGATATTTGCCCAATATCATCTGATGGAAGCAGCAAGAATTGTCCCCTGGAGTTCTTTGATCATAAGATGCTATTTTTATCATGAACCTAGCCTCAGTGCTTGTCATTTTTGAGATGAAGAGTTGGAGGCACAGGGAAGCTGGGTGGTTTGTCCATGCTGACGAGGAGGCTGAAATTATCCCTAGATCAGAGCTGAGTATGTGGTTTTTATTCTGCAAAGCCCTGGTGCCCTCTATGCAGTATCTTCCCTGTCCTCATTTTTGGCTGAAATGGCTTGGGAAGCTCAGTGGATGGTGTTCTGCTTAATATTTAGTGAGAGTGTGTGGTTCTTGGTGGATCACAGTGAACACTCAGTATCGCTGGGTGCCTGTCACTGAAGTGGTAGTGATGGTAACTATCCGAATTTAGCTGTCATCCAGCCAGGTTCTGAGACATACAGGTTGGGAAGCAGATGTCATTTCCAGGAAAGAAGGTGAGTGTGATGGAGAGTTAATAGGACCCAGAGACAGTGACAGATGATGCGCCCTGTGAACAGAATCGCCCTACCTGGAGGAGTTTGGGTGAGAACTAGGAGTACCCTGAGCCTAGTGGAGATCCTCAGGGACCTACAGTATGGACAGCTCTCTGAATGCAGTCAGTGTCTCACCCCAGCCCCCTTTCCTGCAGTAGAATTTGGGAGAGAGCAGAGCAATTCTGATTGTGGTTAGGAGAATGGCAGAGTATGCTCATGCAAAGATAAGCCTCTGTGTGTATCTCCGCTTGTATGTAATTTGTAGGCTGGGAACTCACTAATCAGACTGACCGTCCTTGCCTGTGAAGGAGACCTTGAATAAAACTATATCTGCTCACTTTAAGATTCCATCTCCAAAGAATTATTCATTATTTTTACAGAAATGGCCTTCAGAGCGGACCACACTGCAAAACAGGAGATTAAAAAAAATTAGAACACAAACATCTGGGATTCAATGCATTTAAAACAAAAAACAAACTTGCAGCTAGCAGATTAAAAAACCTTGAGCAAGAGTCTCCCCTTTCATATCTTCTTTTACCAAATGGAGTTAGAGATTTTGACTTTTTAACCCTTCACCCCCACCATACACCCATGCACATCACACACACACCACATACCACACCCTCGCACGCACACCCTTCCCCACACGTGCAGCATACATACCCTACACATACACTACCCCCCCCACACACACACGCCACACTCCCACCTCCCTCAGTCCCCCCGCCCCATACACCACACTGTCCCAAGGCCCTAAGCTTTAGAGGGTAGTGGAGAATCCCAGAAAAAGACCGATACTTACTTCAGAACTTGTCATTTGTCACTTTAAAAACTGATGATAAGAAAAACAGTCCACTGAAATATACATTTTAATTGTACACTTGACATTGAAACCATGGTGGTTTTCAGAGAAAGAGAGGTGTATGTATATGTCTATGTGTCTGTATATTATAATTTATTTTTTGTTGTCATTGAGACTATACGCAGCAGAACATACACCAATAATTTCTACATGTACAATTCATTGACATTGATTACATTCTTCAAGTTGTACAACCATTCTCACCCTCTTTTCCCAAGTGGTTCCTCCTCCATTAACATAAACTCACTTCCCCCTAAATTTCCTATCTAATCTTTTGAGTTACTGTTGTCAGTTTGATCCCATATACATAGATCTTAAAAGAGCACAATGCTCAAGGCAGACATTCTTTACTAGTTAAGCTAAACTATTGTTTGGTTGCACAGTTGATTAATTGGCAAAAGTTGGGTAATAGATATCTTTACAACAACAACAACAAAATAGCAGCTGCTAAGGCTGTTTGTGTACAACCAAACACCTCAAGGGATTTGCTTTCTTGGTTTAGAGATTTAGGGTCATGGTTTCAAGGGATATCTGCAGTTAATTGGCCTAGTAATGTGTTTAGTGCTTCTGTTCCACCTCCTAGTTCATTGCATAGTGCCTGGGGTCTTAAAAGCTTGCAAGCCATTCAAAGTACAACCATTGTTTTCTATTTGCCTGGAGCAACAGAGGAAGGAGAGTCAGTAATAGGAGTTGGAAATGGAATACGTGGCTAGTCACCTCCATGAACAACTGCCTCCTTTGCCATGAGACTAGAATTTTTATTTAAAATGGCACAACTCCTTGTGATGATTTAAAGGGAAGGAGAATACTGAAGCTTGGTGAGTAGGCAGGGTTGAGGAGCCTGGACCCCACCCCAGAGTAGATACCCTGTGCTTGGGCTTGGGGAACTCTCTTGGTGTTGCTTGGCTTCTCTTTGTAGATAGCATTATTGCCTGTCCCTGAAAGGGAGTCGGGATCACACTTACAGTAAGGAACTCCAGTGTAAACAGAGTGGTAAAACGTATTCCTGAAATACAAGCTAGAATTTTGAGGTTTGAATTGGATGTGAAGAAAGAAAAAGGACGACCCCATCCAAAACCAGAAACTGTTTCCCTTATTGTATATTCCCTTCTAGTACACATGAAGAATTCCATTATTATTTCTGTGACAGGTAAAGTATTGTGTGTACCAGGTAAAATCAGAGACTTACACAATTACCTAGTAGTTCCATGTAACTGTAATGGGATTTCATGGTAGTCTGTAGAACATAATTTTATATAAGACTCATTAAATCCTACAGCCTGAAAGGCCATTGTGCTTTTTTTTTTTTTTTTTTTTGGTAAACAGTGTCTTATATAAGAAGCTTAAATACAAAGTAAATTATGAACGAGAAAAAACAGAATTGGTTCTAGTCTTGAGAGTTCTACTTTATAAAGTTGGTAATAGAACTTTATTTTATATGATTGCAAATGGTAAGTGGGAAGAAAGGCATGGAATCCTGAGTCAGGAGACTTGAGGTCCTGTCACTTAGAGGTCAGTCCTTTAGCCTTTCTGGGGCTCAGTTTCCTCACCTATAAAATGGAGATCACAGTAGCTACATATCACTGTATTGATGTGAGAATCAAAGAAGTAATATACATAAAGTGTTTTGTAAACTAGTATATATGATATGTATATTATTTTCTATTATTTGTAGTTATTTTTCTATTTTCAGTTGTGTCGTGACTTCTCAAATCAATCATGGTTTTAAGACTGTCTATATTCTCTTAACAATCTACCCTATAGGACAGAGTAGTACTGCCCCATAGGGTTTCCAAGGATTCAAACTGCCAACATTTTGGTTAGCAGCTGAGCTCTTAACCACTGTAACACTAGGGCTCCAATCTTTTATTATTTTATACTGTATACTTAAAAATTATTTCTTTTGTTTTTTTAAATGGCTCACAAATCAGGCATCTCCCTGGGTGAGAATGTAAGAGCAACCATTGAGACTTTGATATCCGACATTGTGTGTCCCAACAACCCTTACCAGCTCTGCGTTATTCCATTTTCCCCGGATGTTCTCGCCCAGTTCTGCCATTTACACAGTGCTTTGTGGTGTGGTGGGGGGAGGTGCGATAGAAGGAGACAGATGTTTATCAAATATGACAGTTTGATGCTCTTATATGTTCAAAATAAATTCAGACACTAAAGAAAATCCATTCTGTAAATGTGCCATAAAATCACACATCACATTAGAGTCTGCTATACTTTTAAATTAGGGTCTCCAAAAATCTCTGGGCATAGATTTTGCTAGGAACGAAGTTAGAGAAATGGGGAAAAGAGTCCCCAGGGTCTTCATTGTCCTAGTTCATGCTGCAGTAAAATCAGTCTACAGGGAGCGTGTACCATATTTTCAGGAGTAAAATTTATTGTCCCATTTTTTCCATCTTGTCAGTCTAGTTGGCCTTCAGAAAATGTCTCCACTTTTTACGTATTATTATTCTTTGCAACTTTATCAAAGCAGAGTTCCATTGTTCTGCTCTCTCGTTACTTTGGGAGCAGATAGCTAAATCCTGGTATGCTCAAAAGCTTAATGTTATAGTCATTACTAGGAAATTCTTTTTATTTAAAATGGCTAGGAATAGGATGATCTGGTTCTTCCAGTGACCTAGTTAGCAAAATTTGGGTAAGTTATAGACCATCAATTTTCAAAGAATTGGAGTTCAGTTTATCTCGATTAACGTTAAAACCATACCAAATAGAAAGCATTTACTGGTTTACAGTGCCTTCATTCTTTCAGCGAATATTTGTTGAGGCCCTACTAAGTGCCAGGCACAGTTCTTTCTGCTGGGGATCCAGATGTCAGTGAGTTAAACCATCATGGTCTTTGTGCTCATGGAGGTTATTTTTCTGACCAACAGTTCTATGAAGAAATGCCATGAATTTAAGAGATGTAAGAGAACAGGATAGTAAATATTTAATCTAGTAGTCTGTTTTCAAAAATATATCTTTGATTTTAGCCTGTTAATCTATCATTTTAATTTTGACCATAAAAATTGTGTGCTAGTGGAAACAACCCAAGTGTCAATCAGTATACGAATAGATAAACAAAAGTGGTGTATACATACAATGGAATATTATTCAGCTGTAAAGAGAAATGATGTTCTCATACAGGCTACGATATGGATGGACCTTGAAAACGTTATGCCAAGTGAAATAAGTCAGACACAAAAGAACAAATACTATATGATCCACTTATGTGAAATAGCTAGAGTAGGCAAATGCATAGAGACAAAAGTTTATTAAGGGTTGGGAAGGATGGGCGGTTATTGCTTAAGGAATAGTGAGTTTCTCTTTGGGGTGATGAAAACCTTATGGAAATAGATAGTGGTAGTGTTGTGCAACATGATGAATGTAATTAATGTCACTGAATCGTACACTTAAAAATGGTTAAAATGATAATTTTTTGTTACATATATATTTTACCATAATAAAATTTAAAAAATCAAGTGCTAAAAATGTTCGGTTTATTGGGGCTTTCTGGTTTATTCGGAATTAAAAGGTGCTTGGCATTTGTATAATTGCATAGTTCTACTTTTAAGCAAGTGAATATTAACTTGTTAAGTTAGAGGCCAGAAAAAGCTGGCTTTCAAACCAATTTTAAAAATGAATGTAATTAGAATAATCTTTCTCATATGGCGCACAGTCTCTGGGGAAATACAATTTGTAACCATGCGATACTGATGTTGCTAGCAGCATCTTCTTACAACTCAGTTGCTTATGTAGATTTGAACTGCCGTTTTTCTAAGTTTAACAGTAATTATTTTTTGTAAGCTCTCATTTGGCCAATCTGGATGGGCTAGACTCCCAGAATCACATTGGGATCTGCACTGAATTGGAGAGAATCTTTTTAACTTGGTGTCTGCAGGAAGTTGACTAGCTTTGGATGTTATTAGCTATCCAGTTTTCTTTTTATTTCTTTTGGAGCTTTTGCATAAATATTCCATGACACTTTACATGTTTAGGTGAAGCAAATATGAAGTAGAATGAAATATGAAGCACATACGAAACACTGTCCCTGGGGTTTCGGCAGCTGCAGAAGTCTCTGTTGTAATGTAGCAGATGGGAGATTATTGCAGAGGCTTCTATGCATGAGAGCATACATATGTTCTCTCTGGGAGGCCCTGTGGCAGGAGCAAGCTTTAGACATGGAGATGTCATGAGTTTGAGTCCTTGCTCTCCTACCCTTTAGCAGGTTACGTTACCTCTTTGGTACGGGGTTGATACTGACTCTGACACTCTCATGAGGTTGACACGAAGGTCAAATGATGTATGGCTCTTGAAAGTGCTTTGTAAGCAATCTTTATCCAAATAGGTGGGTAGTTTTCCTCTGTGTCTTTTGTTACTAGTAGGAATAAATAGTCTATTCCTGGGAACACAGCATCATATGGGAAGCTTCAGAGGGCATGGTACCTTCTCCAAGAAGCCCCTTCAACTTCATTCTGGAAATGCTCAGAGGCAACTTTATTTCTGAGGTTATCTCCGTCTGATATTGGCACTGTAAATCGTCGCTGTTAGGTCCATTAATCTGGCTATTTTTTAATACAGGAAATCCCTTTTGGACCGAACTGTTTTCAGTCCCTTATATTGTACTTGGTGTATGTCCTGGATTTGTAGAACGTGCATGTGTATCACACGAACCAGCTTTATGGAGGTCTTGATTAAGTTCTTCATATTATCTTAACACTTCGGAATGATGGCAAATCTTGGTTCACTTTGAAAAGTAGAATTTTATAAGTGTGGACCTGGTTCTTAGTATGCGTGAATAGCTTCAGAGTTTACGGTATATTTTAGATAATACATTTGAATAGAAGTATTGACCTTGGGGGTGGTAGTTAAACTAACCAATTATTTCTATTAAAACTCATGTATTCAAGAATGTTCAGCTTTTGAGCTTTGGAATAACTAAAAAACGAGCACAAAGAAACCTTCCGAAGCCAAAGAAAGTATGTCAACTCTGAGCACCATCAGTAGATGGTGTTGATAGTCACTGTTGCCACTGGAGTCCCCAGCACGGTGTGCTTCACATTGTCTGGTGCACGTATCTCTGCTTCATTTTGAGTTACTTAAAAAAATATTAACAACCCCATCATATCTGATACATGCAAAAACAGTAAGCATCTCAGAAGTGCTGGTAAGAAAAGGCATTTGATGATGGAAAAAAATCTAAGATAATTTAAAAAATGTAAGTGCTGAAGAAACAATAAATGTTGCATGCATATATTGAATGAATTGTTCAATAGCAGGAATAATTCTGAGAGACAAAGAATAACTTGTACAATATGTTTAAAGTGGTGTACCCATGCAGATGCCAGTAATTGGCAAGGAGGTAAAGAAAAAAGTCTGATAATGTGGAAAATACTTGAGTGTATGGGTTAGAAGATCAGTGTCAGATACCTAATAGCCTAATGCTAATTGAGGAAACAACTAAGAGTTTGTTTAAGAGCTTTCAGGCTGAGCATGGTGAAGGTGCTGCAGACAAAACCTTGGTGCAAAGCTCTGCCAGTTTCATAGGTCTAGGTCCTTCTGAAATGAATGAGTGGCAAGACTGGGTATGCAGATAGCATCAGCAGAGCATTGTCTATAATACTTGAGGGAGGTATCAAGGGAGAGAGGCTACCTGCCTCCTAATTTTCAACACAGAAGAAATAGTCTCTTTGCAAAATGATGCCCCAGAGATCTTGTATTAATGAGGAAAAGAAGAATGAGCCTGGTTTTGAAGCTCACACTCCTTACAGTGGAAATGCATCCAGGGACTGCAAGCTTGAGCCCTCAGAGTCGTCTTTGACTTTTGCTACACAAAACTCTTCGGACAGTTCTAACCTGTTCATTAATAGAGGAACTGGTTACTGTACTGCAGTATTGTAGAGGCTGAGGAGATCATTATTCTTTCTAATATTAAAATGAGAAAAATTTGAGAGAGAACATGCCAAGTGCCAGTTGCAAAACCTATAGGATTCATTACTTTGCCAAGTAACAAGCGTAAGAGTTGTTGTGACCTACACTCATTTTCTTAGTGCTACAATGATGATATAGTGGAAAAAGCATAAGCTCTCGCACAAAACAGCCGTGTGATCCTG
>NW_004444026.1:4390784-4392407 GCF_000243295.1 Trichechus manatus latirostris | reverse complement strand
TGGGAAAGGGTGATGGGAGCTGTGTAATTGACCTGATCTTAGGAGGCACCTGGTATGATACACCAGGTCAGTCACAGTGCCAGAGGGGTTGGCACGAGGCAGGCAAGAATGACACCAGAGAATCCAGGCAATGGATTTGGGAAACCCATTGGCAGGAGTTTCCCACTGGGAAATCCATCTAGAGCTGTAGAAGCCTAGATGCTGGGCTGGGTAACAGGAGCAGGGGGAGAAGAAGCAGGGGAAGAGTATAACCCAAACAGGGAAAATGGGCGGGGTTCCCAGGCACCAAATTGACGTTACAGGCATGTCTCCAGTCCTAGAGGAAAGCAAGACATTATACAGAGTTAAATGTCAAAGACTACGGCATCTCTCCGGTCCAAGCTAAAACCGAGTGGGCCAGAGCAGGGTTACGAGAGGAAGGAGAGAATTTGAATTAGCGAGTAATGTCAAACCAGGGCCTCAGGGACTAGATGGCAGCAGGACACACAAACCTATTTGTCATGACCAAACCACCAGCTCCTGGCTCTTGGCAATAATTAATTTCTAAACCCTGTTGAGGGAGGAGGCATAGGCTTCACAGACCTGCAGCCTCAGTCAGAATTAGCTCAGGAACTCAGGTGTTGGCGGGAAACACTGGTGGAGCCAGCTGTGAGAAGTCTGTGGGGGCGGGGGCGTATTAGGGAACCTTGAACTGAGGGAGGCATTGACAGGTTATCTTCTGAAATTGCATTGCCCCTCTAAATGGTAATTTAAAAAAATGTGTTTCATTTAATTTTTAGTCACCCTCCAGTTCTTCAAGAAGTATTCAACAAATGTTGGCAGATTCTATCAATCGTATGAAGGCATATGGATTTCACCAGGTAAAAGACTTAGATTCTGTCTTCAGGGGGATTCATGCATTGCCATTTTCACTAATGTTTCACAAATTGGTAAATTAGTCTCATGCAGAAATGAAATTAGGCAACAGAATGAGAAATCTGTCTTAAAAGCTGCAAACTCAGTGATTCATCTTTACCCATTTATCTGAAGTTGGGACGGTATCATGAAAAGAACAGATGCCAAGACATGTCTGCTAAGCTCCTCACTGAAGATAGAAAATAGAGCCGATACCCTGAACTGCTGAGACGCTGAGGGAAGAGTGGTTCCAGAGAGCATTCAGTTTGGCAGGAAATGGTGAATTAAGATTACGTTATTTATGTGTTCATTGTTTCTGTAAGCCTGCCCTTTTACAAGGAGGACCTCTTGTGCCATCCATGTCCACTGTGCCGGTAACTCCTTTAGGGCACTCAGATCTCTCTCCATCCAGACAGTGAGGTTCTCCCTAAAGGCCAAGCCCCACTTCCTTTTTTATGCTAGAGTGTTATCTTATCAGACCTTGCTCAAAATAAATGAGACAAAAGCTATTGTAGGATTTGACTCTTAGGAAGACTTAAAGAGGCAAGGTGAGATACTAGACTGTGAAGAGAAGGGTTCTAGTGGCCAGAGACCTGAGATTGGGCTCTGGTGGAGGTGGCCCAGAGGCGTGAGATTGGGCTGTGGTAGAGGCTGGCTCAGAGGCCTGAGATTGGGCTATGGGCGAGTTGGCCCAGAGGCCTGAGATTGGGCTGTGGTGGAGGTGGCCCA
>NW_004444026.1:4387014-4389417 GCF_000243295.1 Trichechus manatus latirostris | reverse complement strand
CCCCATCTCACATACTTTGGACATGTTATCAGGAGGGACCAATCCCTGGAGAAGGACATCATGCTTGGTAAATTAGAGGGTCAGCAAAAAAGAGGAAGACCCTCAGCGAGATGGATTGACACAGTGGCTGCAACCGTGGGCTCAAGCATAGCAGCGATTGTGAGGATGGCACAGGACTGGCCAGTGTTTTGTTCTGTTGTACACAGGGTCACTATGAGTCAGAACCTACTCGACGGCACTTAACAACAATGAGGCGTCTGGGGGCAGTGGTGGTTCAGTGGTAGAATTATCACGTTCCATGTGGGAGAGCCGGGTTCAGTTCCCAGCAAATGCACTTCATGCGCAGCTACCACCCACCTGTCAGTGGAGGCTTGCAGTGTTGCTATGATGCTGGACAGGTTTCAGTGAAGCTTTGAGACTAAGATGGGCTAGGAAGAAAGGCCTGGTGATGTACTTCTGAAAATCAGCCAATGAAAATCCCATGGATCACAACGGTCAGTTATGTATGGGGTTGCCATGAGTTGGGGGCCGACTTAATGGCAGCTAACAACAACAATAAGGAAACTGGTGGGAAGGCCCTCGGTAAAGTATTTCCGTCAATCAGCCAGGACAAGAGGCTTTCTGTATCACATGCATGGACTTGGCCTCATTTTCTGATCCTCATTGATCACACTGACCTTCTCGGTCTCCACACCTTGAACTCTGCGTGCCTGAACCAGTCTCTAGCCTCAGCTCTCCTGCCCCTTCAGTCTGGAGCCTTCACCTTGATGTGCCATGCTTGGCTACAGTCCCGAGTCCTTGATCTACATGCTTCTAGCAAAACACTCCTAAAGAGGACATGATGGTTTCCTAAACAAAGAAAAGAAAGATAGCTTTTAAAGATTTTGCTAAAAGTACATTTTCTGGAGGAATTATTGGACGGTGAAACTCAGGACAAGTTCTAAGTTTCCTGTGTTTTGAACAAATATGGTGATCAGGGCCAGATCTCCTCTGGTTACTCTGTGGAACTCGTTAATTTTGTCTCCCTTCCCACTGTGCCCATACCTAATCACACTGCAAATTAGAAAGGAATATAATTTACTAAATATAGTATTTTCAGACACTTGAGCATCATCTTCTCAACCAGGTAGCACCTGTATTATTATTTATTTCATATGTTTCCTTAAGTAGACTCACTTTTTAAAAGTTTTGCTTATTCTAAGCAATAATATCCATGATATCATAGTTCGTTGTCATAATTGTATTTTTATAATTATATTAAAATAAATACATATGCATGTGGAAGAGGACCAAAGCTCCACTTCTAAGGTTTTTTTCTGGTTAAATTTTAGACACTACCAGCAGCAATTTGGGGCCCTGGCGGCACAGTGGTGAAGTGTTTGGCTGCTAACTGAAAGGTCGGCAGTTCAAATTCACCAGCCATTCCTTGAAGCCCTATGGGGCGGTTCTACTCTGTCCCATAGGGTTGCTATGCGTCGGAATCAACTCGATGGCAGCGGGTTTGTTTGTTTGTTTTGGTTTTTAGCAGCACTTTTAATGTGTTTTAAGCTTGTAAACAGCTTCAGCAAGATGGCAAATCCTGAGTCGTTTCAAATACCAGAAGCTGCTCTGTGGTTTTTATAATACTGACAAAGGGGCTTAGCTTTATGAAGGAAAATAATGTAAGAAAAGAATACGGCAGTAAATGCTTCAAAAGTTTAGTTCCATCTGAAGTTAAGTACAGTTCATGAAGTATCACTATCAGCTACATTAACTGAGATTTATGGCTTTTCCATGAGGATCCAAAACAAGTTTCCTAGCATCAACATTTATGTTTTAGTTGCATGGAAATAATTTGGTGGCAAGAAAGTTTTTATTTTTTAATAGGAAAACACAACAGAAAAAACAAAAAACCTGTCATTTGTGACAGAGAACAAAGCATGGTCAGGCTTGCTTGACTCCTTGAGTTCGTTTTGTTAGCTAACCAAAGCTTTCGTTTAGTTCACTGAGTTGTAAATTCAGTTTTCTTCTGAGCACTCAGAAGTCTGTGTCTAACTAAACAAAGTACTTTTTAGGGCTCAATGATTGGGTTTGTGTCTTAGTTATCCAGTGCTTCTATAATAGAAATACCACAAGTGGGTAGCTTTAACAAACAAATTTATTTTCTCACAGTTCAGGAGGCTGAATTTTGGGTGCTAGCTCTAGGGGAAGGCTTTCTCTCTCTGTCAGCTCTAGAGGAAGGTCTTTGTCTCTTTGAGCTTTTGCTTCTGGGCGATCTTCATGTGGCTTGGCATGTGTCTTCCCCATCTGCTCTGCTGGCTTGTTTAATCTCCTTTATAGCTCAAAAGAGATTGACTCAAGACACACCCTACACTAATCCTGTCTCATTAACATAACAAAGACAACCTATTCCCAAATGGAATT
>NW_004444026.1:4384289-4385356 GCF_000243295.1 Trichechus manatus latirostris | reverse complement strand
GGGTGCACAGCATCCTGAGCACCAGTGCATGAGGAATATGACAATACCTCTTATTAAAATGTCCTTGCCAACTTGAGTCCTCACCCTCAAACTGACTCATCACTTACTTTTGATACCTGCAAAAAATTCTTGCACACATTGTTCTCCACTTCCATCTTACCCCTTCCTTCTCCTCCTCCTTGTCGCCCCTCTGCCTCTCTCTCCCTTTTAGAAAACCCCCCGACTCCCATCGAAACAAAGGAATTCGACAGTGAAGGCTGGGCAGTTGTGAATGGGCAAACCATAACCATCTGAATAATAGACGTTGATCGTGATGGTTCATTATTATAAGCAGACGATTAAATCTGTGGAGAGCCTGCTGTGTTCACCACTGTGCAGTGCTGATCCTTCTAACCATCTCTGTGGACTGATGAGGGCCTTTTCTCCCATTGTTTTTGTAGTACGAAAATCCAAAGCAGCTGATGAGAAGAGACGCTCCTTGGCCAAACAAGCTCGGGAAGATTACAAGAGGTTATCCCTCTCAGCCCAGAAAGGAAGAAGCAGCGAGGGACTGCAGAGTCCCCTGAATGTTGCACAGAAACCAAAAAGACTCCCCCTACCACCCAAGCCTCAATTCCTAAACCTAGCAGGATACCCCAGGCAACCTCTTAGGTAAGAAGCCACACAGGTGGCTTTCAGCTTAAGCATTGAAATGGGCTGATTAAAGACAAATTGCATGACCAGCCATGGGGAACAGAGGGCCAGCTGGCAGCCTATGTAATTAAATTCAGCCTCGCCTCTAATCTTGTCTTCCTGAGATACTTAGTTAGGAATTTATTCCTTCTTACCTGTAAAATGTCCACAGTTGTTATTAGTATACCCAGTAATTTAATGAACATGAGCACTGAGTTATGTACTTTGCACAATGGCAGTGGACTTGGATGCTGTCTCTTCCCTGTGTTCCTTCTCTTCTCATGAGCTGGTTCACTGATTATTGATAACTTCCTGTGCCTCTTCCCCACCCCCAGCCCACCCACCGGTAGTAGGCAAGCTGATGTGGGAAGAAGAGGAAACCTCAGGTTTCATCC
>NW_004444026.1:4379764-4381279 GCF_000243295.1 Trichechus manatus latirostris | reverse complement strand
CTGGGATGTTTCTGGGGTGCATTCCACCTTCTAATGCTTATTTTCTCAAATTTTAATTGGGAGTTAATGGCGCTTCTAATTTGTACTAAAAATGAATTAAAATCTATGTGTAACACAGCAGTGGCTCATACTTACGACTAGCCCTGTAGGACTTGAAGGATAAATAACAGATTTAAGTTCCTTTCAATTTCCTACCCTTGAGGAGTTGTGTAATAGTGTTTTGTAGGGGTTTGACCTCCCATTAGCTCAGCCCATGTATTGAAATGTATGATAGATAGAATACGATTTTTGAAAGCATTGTTTTCAAATTAGTTAAATCTTACTGAAAAACCATTTTACCAATAACAGAAACCAGGGAGTGACACGGATGGCCTCCAGCTCTGTCCAAGAGGACATCATCCGATGGTTTAAAGAGGACCAGCTACCCCTGCGAGCCGGCTACCAGAAAACCTCAGACACCATTGCTCCCTGGTTCCATGGTGAGTAGAGTTTCCCTTGAAGGAACCTCTTCTGATGATGGATGAAACTCTGCTAGTCCACCAAGAAGGCAGGAAGAATAAAAGCTTCCTTTTCTTTGCTGCCCCAAAGAGTTTTTCAGATTATTTTCACCAAGCAGTCTTTTTAAAGGCTACTCAAAAAAAAAACAAAAAAAAACTCGTTACCATTGAGTTGATTCCAACTCATAGTGACCCTATAGGACAGAGTAGAACTGCCCCATAGGGTTTCCAGGAGTGGCTGGTGGATTCGAACTGCTGACCTTTTGGTTAGCAGGTGAGCTCTTAACTGCTGCGCCACCAGGGCTCCACAGTGAGCTGCATTCTCATGACATAGTTAGAAAGCAGTCAGCATTCATGGTGGCTGGTCACTGTGGATTAATTTATCACCACCAATACAAGCCTCAACGGGGGTGGGAAGAGCAGTGCTTCCTATTTGCCTACCCTGAGGGCATTTCCATTAAATGGTAACTTCTTAATTCCACAGACGGAGGGTCATTTTTGGTTGTTGGGGTGGGGTACAAACAACACTGCTTTAGCAGTCACTGATACCATGCTTCTGTACCCACACCCATTGCCTTCAAGTTGATTTTGACTCATAGTGACCCTATAAGACAGAGTAGAACTGCCGCATAGCGTTTCCAAGGAGTGGCTGGTGGATTTGAACTGCTGACCTTTTGGTAAGCAGCCTGAGTTCTTAACCACTGTACCCCCAGTGCTTCTATACTATATCCTATTTCATTGTATAGTGCCTGGGGTCATAAAAGCTTGTAAGTAGCCGTCCAGGGTACAATTGGTCTCTATTTGTCTGGAGCAACAGAGAAAGAAGGAGTCAGGAATGGGAGGAGGAAGTGAAATCCATAGTTGATTGCCTCCATGAACAACTGCCTCCATTGCCATGAGAGTAGAACTGAATGGTGGCTGGTTACCATTACAGAATGCTCTCATCAAAGTTTCTGTAGAAGAATTATGATCAAAGGGGGGGAAGTGCATAACAGAATTGCATTTTTATGGAATCCAG
>NW_004444026.1:4376961-4377908 GCF_000243295.1 Trichechus manatus latirostris | reverse complement strand
AGCTTCTAACCAAAATGTTGGCAGTTTGAACCCACCCAGCAGTTCCATGAGAGAAAGACTTGGCAATCTGCTCCTATAAGATTACAGCCTAGGACACCCTATGGGGCGGTTCTGCTTGGTCACATGGGGTTGCTATGAGTCGAAATTGACTTGCTGGCACCTAACAAACAAACAAAGCTCTTTTTAATTGATTTAAATCATCTTTTTTTGTCTGTCTTACACTCCATGAATTACCCTTCTTGTTACTTTTTTGGTCATCTAATTTTTTACCCCGCAAATGTTCATGCTTTTAATTAAGCTTTTGGGTAAATCTGAGTAGCAAAATTCAACCATGTACTAAAATTTGAATGAATATGATACCACAGACCAGAAGACCTTTTTCCTTTTCCTCATATGACCACTTATGATGTTAAGGGTTTGAAGATTCAGTTGGTCAACAAGAATATGCCCTGGACTGTGTGCTAGGTGCCAGGGCTGGAGTAGGAATGGAGAGCAGGAAGAAAAAACCAAGATTGCTGATGTCAGCAAGCTTACAGTGCATTTAGGGAACAAGGATTATGTAGTTAGACAACCTTCAGGTGATATGAAGAGGTTTGAAGTGGAAGGAGCATTTAAAGCTCTTTGGAGGCATTTCACCCCTAGCAAATGGTCCTGTAAGAATTAATGTTGACTTTCTGACTGAAGCTTTCAGGGTACTTCCCAATGAAAGTAGAAGAGTCAAGGAACACTGAAAAGCATATTAGAATGGAGGTCTTTGGATTACACTGAATACCATGGCATTTACAATATTCATGGCGTGTGTGTTCATTATCCAGATCCATTCCTGGTCATCAGATACAGCATCTGTGCTCTCCTGAGAACCTAGGGATGTACAATTCATAGTGTAGCTCAGGTAATACATGGACTGCCTTCAGGAGTCAGGATAGCCCTATAAAAGACTCCTCTGG
>NW_004444026.1:4373649-4375036 GCF_000243295.1 Trichechus manatus latirostris | reverse complement strand
ATGAGTCTTCCTCCAGTCTTGATGCCCTGTTCTTCTTTATACAGTCCAGCTTCTCAGATTAAATGCTTTAGTTCCAATATTTTATATTTTAAGCTACTTAAAAGAAAATCTCTTCTACATGTGGAATACCAACATAGTTCATACATTAGCTATTTTGATCACTTTTATTTTTGACACATCCTCCCTGGTTTTCATTCTCCTTGGGGGGTAAGTCCTGTCCATTTCTGTGAAGGCAGTTATTCTCTGGAACTTAAGTCCCTAGAGACCATCCTCTGAGTGGAGTCATGTGGCCCACCCCCACCCCCCAGCAGCATGTTACCCAACAGCTCTTGTAACACTAGGGACTGAGTGTATATAACTGAATAAATTACATTAACAAAGGCTCCCAGATGCCTCCTACAGTTTTCTTCCAGGCGAAAATATTAACTAGCCTGTGAGTTGGTGCCCATAAAGTGGTAGTTCATCCTTTGACTGTTTTGCTAAGGTGTGGAGATTTCTTAATTGTAGACCCATCAAAATTCTGCCTCTCTCTCACAAAGGGATTTTCAAGCTTCTGTCTTGACGAAGCACAGATTACTGATTTGTGTGGCTTCTCAAAGCCTTTCTGTTCCTAAGCCTCAGATATATGTGTAAAGCCTGCCCCATTGACATACCTGATTCATATATTTCATGGAGCAGGATAGGCTATGGCTAGCAGCAAGGGTATATCACTGCTTGTGTGTGGCAGTGAAAGGAAGCTGGGAGTCCACTTCCTGGTGGTCATTGCCCTGGACTTGAGAAGGACCAGCAAGGCTCCTTTAAGCAGGAAGGGTTCACGTACATTAATGGCATCAAAGCACTTTGAATTATCCTCCATAGCTCTCCCGTGTGTCTGCCTAATAGCAGTTCAGATTTCTGAAATAACCGGAGAAGATGGAACATTAAGAGGTTAAAGCTACACTCATTTTTTCAGATTTGGGAAGAGCTAGCATTTCTGCAGAAAATCTTGCTCATTGCTGGGTTGTTTTCTGGAAGACTCTGACTTTTCTCATCTGTTACTTGGTGTGGCAGACTTCCTGCACAAATGTTAGTATGCTTTTCCATTAATTCTGAGAATAATCCATTAACCCCAAAGCCCTCTCTTACATGGAGTTTTTGCAAATGATGTGCTGACTCCTCGCCCTGACTCTGACAAGCATGGGTGTGGGCGGCCTGCCTGTGCCGGGGAGCCCCGAGCAGCTCATTGCAGATTCCCAGGGCTGCCGTGTCGTCGTTTTCAAGCTAGGTTCTTAGAGTCCCCAGGCTTACCCAGAGACACCTCAGAGGCAAGGAGCAGGGGAAGTGGGTGGGTGAAGGAGCAAAGGAGAATGACTCTGTTTTGTGGGCTCGGCTTAAGATTTTGTATGGA
>NW_004444026.1:4369966-4371589 GCF_000243295.1 Trichechus manatus latirostris | reverse complement strand
TGGACATTTATGTTGATTCCACCTTTAGCTATTGTGGAAAGTACTGCAATGAACGTTGGTGTACAGGTTTCTGTTTGTGTTCCTGCCTTTACTTCTTCTGGGTATATACCTAGGATTGGGATTGCTGGGTCATATGGTAGCTCTATATTCAACTTTTTGAGGAACTGCCTGTTTTCCACAGCAGCTATAACCATTTTGCATTCCCACCAGCAATGGATGAGGGTTCCAGTCTCTCCACATCCTCACCAACACCTGTTAGTTTCTGTTTTCGTTATCACAGCATTCTAACGGACGTGAGGTGGTGTCTCACTGTGGTTTTGATTTGTTTTTCCCTAATGAGTGATGACATTGAGCATCCTTTTATGTGCTTGTTGGCACATGAATCCTCACATGAAATGTCTTTTCAAGTCCTTTGCACATTTTGCAGTTGGGTTGTTTGTCTTTTTGTTGTTAAGCTCTAGGATAATAAACCCTTATCAGACATATGCTTCCCAATTTTTTTTTCCCCAGTATGTAGGTTGTCTCTTCACTTTGTTAAGAGAGTCCTTTGATGAACAGAAGTTTTTAATTGTTACGAAGTTCCATTTATCTGTTTTCTTCTGCTGCTTGTGCTTTTGGTGTCATATATAAGAATTCATTGTTATAACTAGGTCCTTAAGTAATACTCCTATGTTTTCTTCTAAGAGTTATGTGGTTTTAGTTCTCACGCTTAGGTTCTTGATCCATTTTGAATTAGTTTTTGTATATGGTGTGGGTATGGACCCTCCTTCATTATTTTGCATGTGGAAATCCAGTTTTCCTAGCACTTTTTATTAAGGTAAATACTCATATTTTATTTTCAACCAATTCCAGGAAAATTTTATGAGCCCAATGGGATTAAAAAAACAAAACAAACAAACAAACAAAAAAAAACACTAGAGTGGGAGACAAGAGGTCTTTTTCTGTATTCTCATCTAGAAACTATAATAATACCAGGTCTGCTTATTTTAGAGTTGTTTGAGGATTAAATGGGAAAAAAAATGGAGTCACGTTGAAGAGTGTGATGTTCTAATGCAGGGGGCAGGTGAACTCGTGGCCTGTGGGGCTGACTGCCGAGGTTGAAACCCATCATTTCTCCTGACCTAGCTGAGTGACCTTAGCAAGTTATCCAAAACTCTGTGCTGCAGACTTTCTTGTCTGTCATGTGAGGGTAATAATAGCACCTCTTTGTAGGCTCGCTATGAGGATTAAATGAGGTAATGCACACTTTGAGGAGTGCCAGACAGATATTAAGAACACTAAGTACTATTATTATTTATCTTTCATTGGGTTTTTAAACCCATATTTGCCAAAGGTGGGAAGTAGGTCATAAAGATGTATACATTAACAAAATTGGGCCCGGTGGTGCATTCGAGAAGAGTGAAGTGCACCCCTTGTTCCTGTAATAGCAGTTCTCAGTCTGGAGGCAGTGGATGCATCGAAGTGTCCTAGACAGAGAAGTCTCTGACTTGATTGTAAGACAAAGTCATACATTTGCTAGGCCTTTTTCGGGCACCTTCTAAGTGGCAGGTGCTGATGGTGCAGAAATAAATAAGATATGGTAGTTGCCCTCTAGGAGCTCACATGGAAGCTGAGGAGAGAGAA
>NW_004444026.1:4276172-4369519 GCF_000243295.1 Trichechus manatus latirostris | reverse complement strand
GAGAATGTCAAGAGTTCTCCATTGCACTGAACTGCCCTTCTAATGTGGAGCAAGAGTCCCTGTGATTTGGATTTCCACCTGGGGTCCTGCTAGGGTTTCTGAGTTATTTCAGGTCTCTTGAGTGCTATTTACTTTCTCCTGTGCAAAAAATGGTTCTCCTAGGCCTGTCTTGGACCAAATACTCAGTCTAGGGAGGTTCAGAGTGCACTGTCCAGTACAGTAGCCATTAGACGTATGTGTCCATTTAAATTCACTGAAGTTAAATAAAATTAAAGATTGAGCTCATCAGTCACACTAGCCACATTCAAGTGCCCATCGGCCATCATGTGACTAGTGGCTGTCATAGGGACAGCGAAGACAACATCTCCATCATCACGGAAAGTTCTGCTAAACAGCATTGTTGAATGGGGACCTCTGGAGTCATGCAGAGAGAGGAGTAAGACTTTTTTTTCTGCTCAGCCTCAACTACAGCTGTTGTCATCTTCTGTGCCTGGATGTTCAGGCCTCAGGAGTTAGCCCATATCTGTCCCAGGCTTTTCAGAGCCAGGTGCCATCTAGTAAGACCTCGCTCAGTGACATCTGCTTTCTCCTGGACCGCCATTATTCTGCTACTCCTGCCAGCCCTCTGTGGATTACAATGTAAAATAAGCATACCATTACCCAGGTGGAGACTTGGTTCATTTTAAAAATTGATGACATAATTATTTATTTATCCTTTTTCACTGGCACAGAAATCTTCCTCTGACCCTTAATATGTATGTTTGGTTCTTATGTGTGTGAAGATAGCTGGTCAGAGGGAGACAGCATGGATGTGCCTGGCCTTTAGGGGGATTGGGATGAAGAGCACTGCCTCAGAATTCTTAGAGTTGTGCAAGTGGCAAATCAGGGGATGAAAAGTATTGTAAGGAGATTGCCCAACTCCAGCAGTGATTAATATCTGCCACTGGATTTTGAGTTAGCATTCAAGAATGCCCTACCCACGCAGGCCAAGCTCACTGTTTGGCGATGATCACAGCCAAGCCACCCTGAATGTATCCACTGCCCTTGATGGACTTATGACAAATTGAACATCTATCTGTATCTTTAGGTGCACCAATAGAGTGTGCTCTTAAGGAATAATAACTCTCGTAAAGCAAAAAGAACAAAGACAGAAAAACTACCCTCTTGCGTCATTCAAAGCTTAGTCTTCATACTACTTACTTTCTCAACCTGCCCTCATTATCACTGTGTCCAAGGAATCTCCATTATGACCTGTGATTTGCCACAAAATCATTTTATTGTGTCATGATTTTTAAGGAGATTAGTACCAAGATCTGCATGTAATGGGTAATGATTACAGAGGTGAAGAAGCTCTCAGGCAATTTGATTACAGCTATTATATGACCTGATTTTAGAAAAAATTGACCTTAACCTAGATTTAGTTATAATTTTCCAGAATAGCCTTCGTTTTCAAACTCCAAATCCATCTGAAAAGCATCCAGATGTTATAAATTATAACATCTGTCCCATTTGTTGAAGTAACTTGGCATTTCAGAGTTAGGCTGTCAGTAAGTCTGGGATGAGAGAGAAATCTTTTTCCAGAATGCTTTTTCTCCTTCATTCATGGTTGGTCAGCCCCTTGGTTCTGAAGGGGACCTTCGGTGTCAGTGAAAAATATCCCTGGTTTCATAGACAATTGTAATATAGTGTCTTTGAACCTCTGTCGTTTGTAGTCCCCGAGTAGGCTGGTTACGTGTTGTTGCCTTGCTTCAACTTCTGGTTGTCATCTGTAATATATCAATGGGACCAGGTATGATATTTAGAAAGTAAACTGGACAGTCAAAAGCAGCAGGCCTTATCTGTTGGAGCTTACACAGGCATCACATAAAGTGGGTAGGGCACCATCTGAGCCAAGAGGTTCACTCAGTATCAGCTACACCTACAGTTTCCAGTAGATTGATCATATCAGGGAAAGGGCCAAAGAGCAACAGGATATGACACATAGGGGTATGCGTCTGTACTGTTGAGTACCAAGAGGAAAGAACTGGAGCCCCAGAAGAGAGCCCAAGGCCCTCTTCCATTCAGGAGTCTTTCCTGTCTGTGAGTGGGGGGGCCTGCCAGAATTGTTCACCCACCGCCCAGATTCTCACCACGCAGCACATCACAGTGGTTGGCCCTCATATGCACTGGGACTCAGCTTCAGGGAAGGTGTGAGAAGAGAAGACATGAGAAGGACTGGTTGGTTGATCTTGGGCTGGGGAGAAGAGTTTTTTTAATCTGCCCCTCATTAAAGGTCTGTTTACAGAAAAGAAAAATAGTTTTCTGTTACATTTCATCTGAGATAGTTAGGATTTGATTATCGATTAACTTTACTGAGAACAAGACTGTTCTGGATTGAATTATGTCCCCCTCCCCCCCAAAATATGTGTTGTAAATCCTAACTTCTATGCCTGTCATTATAATCCCATTTGGGAATGGGTTGTCTTTGTTATGTTAATGAGACAGGATTAGTATAGGGTGTGTTTTAAATCAATCTCTTTTGAGATATAAAAGAGATTAAATAAGCAAGAAAAGCAAAGATGAGGGAAGATTGATGCCAAGCCACATGGAGATCTCCAGGGAACCAGGAAGCAGAAACTGAAGAGACAGGGACCTTCCCCCAGAGCTGACAGAAAAAGCCTTCCCCTAGAACCGGCACCCTGAATTTGGACTTCTAGCCTCTGAAACTGTGAGAAAATAAATTTGTTTGTTAAAGTCACCCACTTCTGGTATTTCTGTTATAGGAACACTAGATAACTAAGACAAAGGCTTAAGGGCTATGATAACCCAAGGCCTTTTTACTAGGAGGGATTTTTTTCTTCTAATGAAATGGCACTGAGTATCAACAGGGAGCTAATTGTGGAGCAGGAAAAGGCAAGAGCTTCTTTCTGTCTGCTGAAATGAGAAAGGACACTAGGAGAACACTTCCTCCCTCCCAAATCAGAGCTTGCTGAGGAATGCAGCAACTTTGCTGTCTTTCCAAGATGTGTTTGTGCACTTTCTATACCTTTTACAACATTATGTATTCATCTGAAGGATTATAATAGGAATAAGAAGGGAAATTTGGAACATGAATCAAACCTCATTACTTCGGACTAACTGGGGAGAAGATTAGTCTGAATTGAGATGTGAATTCATGAGACATTTAAATTATTTATGTGCACACACATATAACCACAACCAATCACGTTGCCGTTGATTCCGACTCATAGTGACCCTGTAGGACAGAGAGGAACTGCCCCACAGGGTTTCCAGGGAGCAGCTGGTGGATTTGAACTGCTGACCTTTTGGTTAGCAGCAGAGCTCTTAACCACTGCGCGTATATATACATATTCACATAGCTCTGAATATGCATAAACATATATACACACACACTACATTTACATGCCCATGTGAGAAATGAATTCCTCTTTGTGAAATAAATACCCATATTTTATTTTCAGCCAATTTTGGGAAAATTTCATGAGCCCAAGGAGGTGAAAAACAAAACAAACCACTAGAGTGGGAGACACGAGACCTGAAATCATCACTAATTCTGTAACCTTGGTCACTTACATTTTCTATCTCAGTTTTCTCATCTATAAAATATTATATCAGCTCTTCTTATTTTAGAGTTGAGGATTAAACGACAAAAATGGAATCATGTTGAAAAGTGTGATACACACACCTGCATGTATATATATGCACGTGTGTGTATATGCACGTGTATGTGTGTGCCTATATACATATGTGTATAAAAAAACAAAAAAAACAAAACAAATTCACTGCCATTGAGTTGATTCCAACAGAGTAGAACTGTCCCATAGGGTTTCCAAGGAGTGCCTGGTGGATTCGAACTGCCAACCTTTTGGTTAGCAGCCGTGGCTCTTAACCACTATGCTACCAGAGTTTCCATGTATGTGTATATGTATGTGTATATTACTTTAGGTGTCAGTGGAGCATCATTTGGAGTAGCTATAGTGGAAGGCACTTTGGAGACCTGATTTTATTGCTAACTTGCTGAACCACCTAGCAGGATTTCTCAGCCTCAGAACTGTTTACATTTTAGGCCAGATGGTTCTTTGTTGTGGGGGGCTGTCCTGTGCACTGTAGGATGTTTAACATCCCTGGCCTCCACCCACTAGATGCCAGCAGCACTCCCCATCCATGACAACCAAAAGCCTCCAGATATTGCTCTGGTTGAGAGCCTCTGTTCTAGAACAAGTCAAGTCATCCCCCAGGCCTGAGAGCCCTCAACAGTAAACTGAGTTGGCCTGAGGGAGGGTCTTTAATTCCTCTTCCAGACCTAACACTCCCCCGTGTGACTGCCAAGGGGTCCTGCCAGACCCTCTGAAGCCTTGTAACATCTCTGTTGTTATAAATGTGTATGCATGGCGATTTATTCTTCTTAAGAAGGTTAAACATTTAAGCTCTTATTATACCATTCATTTGCTTATATAACCTACCCATGTTCAAGTACCAAGTTTCAGAAGATGGATGATATTTTGCTAAGACCTCAAGATGGACTTAACCTTGCTCTCGTTTTTTGCTAAACTTTATTCATGTAGCTATATTCACTGAGGAGAATTTTGAAAATGATTTGGCTGAAATACCTGCCTTTCTTTCCCACAGGAATTCTCACACTAAACAGAGCAAATGAACTTCTGAGCACAGGTGTGCCGGGCAGTTTTCTGATCCGAGTCAGTGAAAGGATCAAAGGCTACGTCCTATCCTATGCATCCAAGGACGGCTGTAAACATTTCCTCATAGATGCCTCTGCGGACTCTTACAGCTTCTTGGGTGTGGACCAGCTGCAGCATGCCACTCTGGCAGATTTGGTGGAATATCACAAGGTAAAACGATTTACAAAATTAATTTGCTTTGTGAATTAATTGTCCTGTTAGCAACTCTAACAATGAAAGGCAATTATAACAAAAAAGATGGAGACAAGTAACGGTGGAATTCGTCTTTGATAATTCCTCCTGATAATCAGAATTCTTAATTGCATTTCTTTTATCATAGAACCTAGTTCCTCATAAAATATGTAGGGAGACCCCACAGAGACAGAGAATACAGGAGAAGCTAAAAAATCTATGCACACATCAATCCTTCTTGAAAATAGTCTTGAGATAGAACTTGAGCCCAGGAGGGTACAGGTATATATGGGAGCTTGGGAGTGAGAAAAATCTCTTTTAAGATTGTCAGACACCACAGGAAACATAACAGAGTCCTTGACGGAGCAGGAGAAAAGTGGTGTGCAGAACTCATATTCTAGTAAAAAGACCAGACTTAATGGTTTGAGACCAGAGGGACCCCGGAAGACATGGCACCTGAGTCTCTGTCAACCCAGAACTAAAACAATTCCTGAGGCCAACTCTTCAGACAAAGATTAGACTGGACTATGGGACATAAAATGATACTCATGAAGAGTGTGCTTCTTAGCTCAAGTAGATACATGAGACTAAATGGGCAGCTCCTGTCCGGAGGCCAGAGGAGAAGGCAGAGAGGGTCAGGAGCTGGTTGAGTGGACACGGGAAATCCGGAACGCAAAGGAGGAGTGTGCTGTCACAGTATAGGGAGAGCAATTAGGGTCACATAACAATGTGCCTGTAAGTTTTTGTATGAGAAATTAACTTGAATTGTAAACTTTCACTTAAAGCACAACTTTAAAAAAGATTGTCAGACAACAATAAAGTTTAGTGTAAATCAAGGGTATGCAGGGAGTAACGTTGTCTGAGGAGGGAGGAAGGCCATATTACTATTATTTATACTATTTCAACTATCTGCCAACCCCACACCCAGCCTGACACTGTGCCTTGTGATTAACAGGTGGAACCCGTAACTTCCCTGGGGAAAGAGCTCCTCCTTTACCCCTGTGGGCAGCAGGACCAGCTACCCGACTACCTGGAGCTCTTTGAGTGACAGACTCCATCTATATCATCCTGTACCTTCCAGCTGGGCTTTCCTGGACAAACACTTGTGAAAGGGACATTTGTGTGTGAAGCCAAAATCGCTCTGCAGCAGAGCCAATACTGATCAACTGAAAGTATCCTCGGAGTCCTTATTGAGAGCTCTCTTCTGCACAAACTCTGGAGTTTAATGTTAAGTAAAAATTACCTCTGCATCATCTGTACTCCAAAAGTAGAGGGAGAAGATTCCCAATTTCAGCAGCTAGCTAACATGAAAGATGCAACTGTAATGATGTCTATAAAACAGACAGAAAATTGAAGCCTTTTAGGAATGAAGGTATTTCAAGCACCTCAATTAAGTAGCTTGTGTGAACCGTTTTCTGACCTCTACATTCTCTCTTTGCATCATCCCAAAGGTCTCAGGGTCCTGTTTATATAAAGGCATTGGACTGCTGGCAAAAGAGCCTTTTCTGATGGCCGAGATGATCCCCAGAGCATACGCCAGTGATTGTGCATGTTGGAGCCAGGATGTAAGAGAAATAGAAAAACAGAAGTTGCAAATGTAAATTGAACAAGAAGTTTTCAAATGTGGGTGAGAGGCAAAAATACATACGGCGTGTGGGAATGTCAGCAAGCATCCATGAGTTTGTTTGCTCCTTCTGGAGAAGGGGGCAACCCTTGCTCGCCCTGCCTACTTTGTGCTGTGTCCAGGGGTGCGGCAAGAAGGGTAGAGCACATGCACACATAAGGTGCTACTTATTAGTGCTGCAGAATCAAGAACAGACTCATCAAGCTGTTTGGATACTACTTTATGTAATTATGGAACCTGACGTGCACTGTGTACCCATTTCTTGACGTATGTTCACCCTTCTCAAAATGAAGTGAAAAAGGGAGATGAGAGTAACTTCCCAACTCTGTTTAGCTCTAAACTGGTTGCCATCGAGTCAATTCAGACTCATAGCAACCCTGTAGGACAGAGTAGAACTGCCCCATAGGGTTTCTAAGGAGTGGCTGGTGGATTCAAACTGCCAACCTTTTGGTTAGCAACCAAGCTCTTAACTGCTGCACCACCAGGGTCCAGTTTAGCTCTAGGACATATTTATGTTCAGTTGGGTCTTTGTCCCACTGCAGACACGGCCCCTTCCAGCAACTCTCAGGCCAGTCCTACCAAGGGGGGTGGTCTTGGGCAGTGACCCAGGAGGCTCTGAGTCACTCGAGATTGTCTTTTCTGGGAAGATGGAGATTTCTGTGTACTTCAGACCTAACTCCCCATGTCAGCATTCTTTTAAAATGCCTCTTAAAGATAAACTCATATGTCATTCTTCTGTTCATGAGGTTGTCGGTTGTGTAAAATACTCATTGACAATGTAAAATGTAATCAGAGGAAGAGGACACTGTGCGCGTTTTAATGAGAAAGCTTTTAAATATAGATCATCATTAAGTGTGTCTTGAAATTTTCCATGTGGTTCATATTGTTAAACTATTACGATAAGAATCTGTTTCTTAGCTTCTGTTTGTAACTATGATTCAGCAGTCATGGCATTATAGAATAGCAGAAATAGCACAGGGCTGGAAGTCAGAAAGTTGGATTCTCTTCCCATCTCTTCCCACCTTTAGCTGTGTGATCTCGGACAGGTCACTTTACCTCTCTGAGCCTCAATTTTCTCTTCTGCAAAAATGAAGGCATTTTAACCAGGTGTTCTTTATTAAGGTCTCTTGCAGCTCTGAGACCTTATGATTGTGGTTCTATTACTTATTGGAATGAATAGAAAAGTACCCTACAGTCACTAATAATTTTGAATACATGTAAGATTCAGACATCACCCTCTGCCTAAATTATTTTGGAGGAAATAAGTATGATCATATTAAGATATAAATACACTAAGAGACATCCTACAGAAGAAAAATTCAGAAAACAGGAAATAACCATACTGAACTAACTTAATATGACAAAGACGGGAGCATATTTGAATTCTTTACTATTTTGACCTGTTAGTTATTGATACTCAGAGAAATAAACTGTTTAGTATTCGATGAAATGATGGCCAGGAATAATACTTGAAGTTCTTAAAATGGAGAATGTTTTACAGAATTCAGAAGTTGATTACAACTAATCAGGGTTGATGGGGTCCAGATTCTCATCCCATCTATGCTTTCATCTCAGTCTTGCCTATGTCTGACCTAGTTGTGGCCTGAAGTGAGGATGTTCGAACCCTAGCCTTGCTCCTTTTTTTTTCTGTTGTCTCAACAAGTCCAGCTCCCTTCTTGCTCAAGGTTTCTTGGTCTGCGATGTTACCCTGTGTTTCCTACTGAGTAGGTTCCCAGCACCAGGAACTCTCATCACCTGCCTCTTTGGGACTGTGCCCAACTGTCAATCCCCGCCCATGTTGATTCTTCTCTCTCTCAATTCCCATGTTGATTCTTCTCTCTCTCAATTCCCTCTTGGTGATCTCCCTCTTACAGTCACCCCAGATTTTCTGGCTGCTACTTCCATATTGGCAGACCCTCACATACCCACCCAACCCCATCAGGTCACCTGTAAGCCTCCTGGTTCTGGGTTCCTCCCCTGCACTGCTGCAGTAGGATGCACAAGAATGTTATTTTGTCACCCTCAGTGCCTCCAGCAGTGGTAAACAATGTCAAGAAGTGTTATTGAGAGGCTCAAACCTTACATCAAGAAGAGGAAAAACACTGGGACAATTAAGAAGAAAAGGGATTAAAAAAAAAGGGGGGGGGGTAGTAAAGATAGAGGATGGGCAGGCCACCAAAAATATCTCAGGGGCATTTGTACCAAAAATTGCCTCGCCAAGCTAAAGCTTTGGAATTAACCATCCGTTTAGTGTAAAGTAATGACGTGCTAATGTGGCATGAAATCTACTATTAGATTTAAAAAAAAAAAAAGTCATGGTCTAAATTTTTGCAATTGCCACCTTCTGTAAAGGCAGCACGAGTCCAAACATTTTTTTATAGCCCTCACACATACATACCTTGGTACTCCTGCCATTTGGTGCACAGAGAAGACACAAAATTGATTTATATGATATGCTTGGATGTGTCTTTGCATTCGTTCTTGTCAAGAACCTGGTAAATCCTTTGCTTCAGGTTGCATTGCACAGATCTTTATACAGCACGTAAGTTTTCTTCAGTTATATCTTTGAATGATACTTCTGTTTGAATTGTGATTTTCTCTTCCTCAGGAGTAGCTAATAATTCTCACTTCAATTTCTCTTCTTTGCTTTCCATTTTTGTAATCCCATCATTGTTTTCATCTCTCCATCTTTTTCCTTTGCATTTTAGGAGATGTTCTCATCTCTCCCTTTTCACAGCATAGATTAAATTTTGTCAATTTGGATTCTGCTCTTCACTGCCTTCACTGGGGGATTTAAGTCCTATTATTACATTTCGTGTTTATTTCCTTATCTCCCTGTCTTAGTTATCTAGTGCTGATATAACAGATATACCATAAGTGGATGGCTTTAACAAAGAGAAATTTATTTCCTCACAGTAGGCTAGAAGTCCAAATTCAGGGCATCAGCTCCAGGAAAAGGCTTTCTTTCTCTGTTGGCTCTGGAGGAAGGTCCTTCTTATCAATCCTCCACTGGACCAGGAGCTTCTCACAGGAACCCCGGGTCCAAAAGATGCACTCTGCTCCCTGCACTGCTCTCGTGGTGGTATGAGGTCCCCCGTCTCTCTGCTCGCCTCTCTCTTTTATATCCCAAAAGAAACAGGCTCAAGACATAATCCAATCCCTTAGATTGAGTCCTGCCTCATCAACACAACTGCTGCCCATTGCCCCTCATTAACATCATAGAGTCAGGATTTACAATACATAGGAAAATCACATCGGATGACAAAATGGTGGACAGTCACACAATACTAAGAATCATGGCCCAACCAATTGACACATTTTTGGGGGACACAATTCAATCCATGACACTCCCTATTGCTGCCCCAGATTGAAAACTATCAGGAAGCTTAAATGATAAAAGTGCCCTCTTTTTAGTATGTGGTAAAACTAATAGTTGATAATGAGGTAGCTTGATATAGTAGAAAGAAAGCCCAGCAGGCTTGGGTTTGAATCCTAGCTATACCATTAACTAGCTGCGTGTAAACTTAAAGGAAAAATATTCCTAAACTTCTCTGAGCTTCAGCTTCTTCATCTTTAAAACAGGAGCTACTAATAGTCACCTCACTGGGTTCTGAGAACTAGAAAAGAAATGTTAAGTGCCTGGTATATGAAAATCTCCCCGTAAATGGTAATGATTCCTAGTGAACCAAGGGTCCAGTGAAACCAGGAACCTTGAGCTCCATGCTCCCCCTTTATTAACTCAGTTTCTGTAACTGATGAACTGTGTATCCTAATGAACAATTTCCTAGAGTTTCTGGGATGACTTTTAGGGAGAGAAGGGAAAGCTTTCAAGAGTAAGAGATACAACAATGAATCCACAATACATTAGCAAGCTTTCAACTGCAGAGAAACGCTCACTTAGTTTGGATTTGGAATGACATAGAGGGGGCATTTTCTAATGTCTGACTCTGACAACCCATGAGTTAGGAGTAACCAGTCTTTATTCCAAAATTGGCCATTGACACATTAATTCAGGTCCTCTAGGACTCTTGATCACAAATTCCCAAGTATTTGCCTCCCTTTTTGACCAGAACACTTGTTATAAGCCCAGGCCCCTTTGGGATTAACCCCGCCTCTCTCCTGGACAGGTCAGGTGCACCAGTGCCGGACAGGTACCAGGGAGGAGGCAATCCCCTGCTGCCCTTGTCAACCCAAATCAACTTTGATTTTTATTCAACTGAAAGGAGTTCAATTATGGAGTCTTCCCACCAGCTGAGTCAAAATCCCGGTAACCCTCCACAGTACTTTGCCTCCACAACCAAACAAAATGGTGAGCACCTCATCTTTTGGGGGTTCGCTATGGTGTGGCAGCATCCTAGAGAAAGCTCACCAACCAGTCCATTCCCTACCACTCTTTACAGCCCCACACTCTGTGTGTGATTTTTAAGTGACTCTGTTCAAGGCTGATGACTAGGAAAACAAGTTAAATGTTTCCTTCTGCCTTTGAATTTGAGGGGTGATTTGTGTCTGTGTGTGTATTTAAATTTTTAAATGAGGTTTAGCATTCTAGCAGGCCCGGTGATGTTTATTGCACATTTTTAAACATTGGAGATGGAGGGTGGTGTGGTAGTGGGTTGGCAGTGGGGTAGAAGCTGTGTGTGGCGGTGGGGGGGGGTGACAGTGACTGAGGTGGAGGGAGTTGCCCGGCAATACTATACTTATCTAATTTCAAGTTAAAGTGATTCCCAGGTTGATGAAGAGTAAGCCCAATTCACCAAACATCGGCCAGTCCCCATCCACCTGGGTGTTTGCCTGTAGAAGGCAGGCCGTTTGCACCGAAGGTGGCAGGCTGAAGGCACCATTTGGTGTGTCCTGGGCAGAGGCTGCTGAAGTGGCTTACCTTCTCCACAGGGCGCCCTCGCCTGCCCCTCCGCCCTTACAGTCTCTGTTCACCTTCTTGCTAGATTATCAGACAAGCCACCACAGCTGAGGGGACACTGGGGCTGACGACTCCGGAGGGCGTGTTCAAAGGGTCAGTAATGTAAAGCAATTTTGAATGGCACCTCTGCTGACCCAAAACCCATTGCCACTGAGTTGATTCCGACTCATAGGGATCCTGTAGAACAGAGTAGAACTGCCCCATAGGGTTTCCAAGGAGCAGCTGGTGGATTCGAACTGCTGACCTTTTGGTTAGCATCCAAACACTTAACCATTGAGCCAACCAGGGCTCCTCTGCTGACAGGAGGGAACATAGTCTCTGGGTTGAAAAAAAAAAAAAATCAAAACCCTCAATAAACTGGCACAGCCCAATCGTGTTTGTCAGTGATGGCAAAGCCAGTGAGCCCTGCCAGGAGAAACAGCTTTGAATTAAAATATAAAGCTAATCAGAATATGGATCACGCAAAGCTACCAGTATTTGATGTGTGGCTGGGAGTACACACCCACACTTCTAAGGAACTGCCCAGGGTCATTATCTCTAATCAACAATTCTCAGAAACAATGTCAAATCTTTTTTAAAAAGCAACTATTCCCACCTGCTCGCACCTCCTACTCAAGCAGTCTTTAAGTGTGACACCTTGGAATCCTGTGTGGGAGCTGGATGCAATACCAAATGGAGTCCTAACGCCCCCGGTAATTTCACAGCAGCTGCAGGGAGGCTGCAGGTGGACTGTTGCTTAACTGTTCATGGACCACTGTGTTAACAAGTTTTCATTCCTAGTCGAGGGATTTTTCAAGTGGGGGTGGGGGTGGGGAGGAGAACAGAAAAACAGTGGAAAACGGAGCCACAAAAAGGGCAGGCTAGGGACTTGGCCCAGGCCAAAGCTCTTTCCCCCAGACCTCCCAGCTAGTCTGGAGCTCGTGGTGAGGCATGAGCTCTGGAGCCAGGTACTTTCTGGCCCAGCTTCAGGGCAAGTTCCTTAGCATTTCTGAGCTTCGGTCTTCCTCAGCCAAAAAATGGAAGTAGTGATGTTACTTAAGGAGTCCTGGGCTGGGCAAATGGTTAACACACTCGGCTGCTAACCAAAAGGTAGGCAGTTCAAGTCCACCCAGAGGCGCCTCAGAAGAAAGACCTGGTATCTACTTCTGAAAAATCAGCCACTGAAAAACACTATGGAGCACAGTTCTACTTTGTCACAAATGGGGTCGCCATGAGTTGGAATTGACTCAATAGCAATTGGTTTTTTTTGGATGTTACCTACTTTAGAGGGTTTGCATTTTATACATTAGGCGACTGGCTCTGTCCTCTACTTCAAAACCCACTCATGGCTCCCAACCACCTAGGGGGTCATCAACTCCAAATTACTGAGCATGCATTTAAGGTAGAAATTATCCATTAAATTTTACACTTCTAGTAACCTTTTTCCTCCAGATGGACTGAGACTGTTTTCAGAGTGACAGAAATAAAGGACAACAGGGTATGTGATGGTTTCATAATCTCTACTGTGTGGCCAATACTGGTCCTTTGATAATGTTCACAAGGTGCTGGGCACGCTGGGAGGCGTAACAGGCACAGATAAACAGTCGTAAGTGAAGAATTTTGTGTTGGATAAAATAGGTAAACAAATACCTACTATGTGCCTGATGTGTCCAAAGGACTTCATACACGTTAACTCATTGAATCTTTACCACAATCGTATGACACAGATGCTGTTGCCTTCATCACCCTGAATGCGGACACTGAGATACACAGATGCTGGGTAACTGATTTAAGATCATATAGGTAGCAAATGAAAGAACTGGGATTTGAACCCAGGCGGTCCAACTGGAGAAGCCATATTTACCACCACCTTGTACTGAATCTTGGTAAGATAAGATTGGAAGATCTTCCTTGAAACAAACATTTGGGTGCTGGGTTGCTATTTTCTTACTTATCAGGATTATATATTATACCTACTTGGTTCAGGCAAAATTTTAAAAATAGAGCTCTGTAAAGTTCTGTTTAACCGTTGAAAATTTCTAGGCCTGAGTCTCTCCTTTCACTGACTTGCATGGAGAAGCAAGTAGGCCACATTTATGAAAAAAAAGAGGGGCATAAAGTAAGATTGGAGGGAAAATTGAGCACGAGAGGCTATGTGACTTGGAGTCAGTGGTGTGCTGCTAAATACTTAACAACTGGCTCTCTGGGCAGGGGGCAGGGGAACCCTGATTTGTAGCATTTGCCAATTACCAGTTTTCACGGTGTAAATACTGCCACCATGGTTGATTTCAAGCTATCAACCATCACTGAACAAGGAACTAAGAAAAGACACTAATAATTGGCTGTCATGTGCCTGTACCAGCACACTGCTGCTTGAAGGAGATCCCAAGTTTTATACTAGAGCCCCCAGCTCCAGTGAGGTGCCTGGGCTGGTCACTAGGCAATGCATGTAGAGTAGGAATAGAGAAAGTATGCAGAGTTGGAAGGGGCCTTAGACAAGCCCAAGACTCAGTGATTCCTCAGCAGAAGCTACTCTCCTTTGCTATCTAAGTTTCAATTCCAGGTACCTAATTATAATGTTTCAGTGGGGCCTGTGCCAACCCTTCTTTTGTGCATATTTTTGGTAGGAGATGGGGATGGATCCCCTCTTGCTGAGTTTCCTTACGTGGGAGCCATGGCTACCCTTTGATAAAACCATTTTATCTAAGCACTGAAAACAGAGAAATATTTTAATATTTTGCCATTTCCTCTTCTCTTCAAGTAGCTTCGGTAATTTTTAAAATCCAAGTTCTAACCACTATCTCAGGCATCTGCTGTATGCAATTTAAACAAACACATGATTAGCCCATTGAATGCAGCCTAGGAATGTACCAACTATGGGATACTTGCTGGAGGCCACTGAGTTGGCCCCTGACTCATGGCAACCCTATGCACGACAGAATGAAATGCTGCCTGGTCCTGCACCAGCCCCATGATTGGTTGTGGATCAGACCATTGTGATCCATCAGGTTTTCATTGGCTGATTTTTTGAAGTATATCACTAGGCCTTTCTTCTAGTCCATCTTTTCTTTTTTTTTGGTCTGGAAGCTCCGCTGAAACCTATTTAGCATCATAGCAACACACAAGCCTCCACTGACAGGTGGGCTCTGCAAGATACGCCTTGAGTGGGAATCAAACGTGGGTCTCCCTCATGGAAGATGAGAATTCTACCACGGAACCACCACTGCTCCCCACTGAACACTTACACCTGCCTAATTCCATGGTCAAAACATTTTTTTAAAAAAAAATTGTTTTATGACATTGGTTAACAATCCCATGACATGTCAACACTCTCCCTTCTCAACCTTGGGTTTCCGATCATCAGCTTTCCTGTCCCCTCCTGCCTTCTAGTCCCTTCCCGTGAGCTGGTGTGCCCCTTTAGTCTTGTTTTGTTTTATGGGCCTGTCTAATCTTTGGCTGAAGGGTGAACCTCAGGACATGGTCAAAACATTTCACTAATACCACCATCCTTGTTGGAAATGCATCCTCCAGACACTGGGAGAACACGGGCAACAGCGTGCAGGTGTGTCACAAAAATCCATCAGCGCCAGTGGGGAGACAGGCCAGAGTGACCCGAGTCACCAGTATCATCATTACATGTGAAAATACTAAACACAGAGTCAAAAGGGATCTTAGAAATCATTCTCAATTTCTTCTAATTACAAAGGTCAAAAAATAGATAAATGGCTTTTCGTTCTCACCTCCTTCCAGACCAGTGGTTCCCAACCAGGGGCGATTTTGATCCCTAGCGGATATTTGGCAATGACTGGAGCCATTGTGGCTGTCACAGTTAGGTGAGAGATGCTATACTGGCATCCAGTGGGCAGAGGCCAGGGATGCTGCTACACTTCCTGCACTGCACAGGACAGCTCCGCACAACAGATGATTGGGCCCAATCTGTCAGTGGCGCTAAGGTTGAGACATCTGGTCTATGCTCAAGATACTGTTTTCCAAAAACTAAAGACATGGCATTCTTACTCCAGGGTTCCAATATAAATCATAGTTTATTAGCTGTCCAATGCTACCTTCCATTCATGTCCTGTGTTTTAATTAAATTTTATGAACTGCCAGTACAATACGATGCATTTTTTACACACCAACAGCTTGAACGTTCTTGAAGCTTTTAAATAATGAGTTTACTGTGAGCAAACAGAAGGCAAGGAATCAGAGAGATAATCAGCTCATGCATCCGGTGCTGGCTAATAAATAAATGATTTTCACATGAATGTAGAAATCACTCAGTGTTAACTGTATTTATTTTTTAAAAAATAGTTTGAAACTGTAATAAAATGCAATTTTCAGAAGCATCTTGGTGACTGAGTAGAACTGCTTAATTTAAAAAAAGAGTTCAATTTCTTCCCCCTAGACTAGGGTGTGTGAACATGTAGCAAAAACTTCCATTCTGCTAGACAGTGGCAGATGGATTGATCTGTCACCAAAATAGATTTTTCTGCATTTCTTCTCTTTGAAGCCAGAAGCCAGGAAAGGCACCCTGCTTTGAAAAGAGATTGTCTGGTTCACAGGGTATACTTTGGTTTATTTCAACAGGTAAGAAAGTGGTCCCCAGTTTTCCTGAGGATAAAATATGTTTTCTGACTTTTAAATATATCAAGATGTATCACCCGTCTGAATGTGGGCTTTTTTTTCCTTCCTGTTAAGGTGAAAAGTTCTTTTTTGTTTGTTTTTTTTTACTCCTCCAGTGTTCAGTGGCTCCTCTTCAGAAATACTCTTCAGATAAAGCAGCTTTATGTCTTGTTCTATCAGTAGCTCCCAACCGTGCCTTCCACAGACTACAGGATCTGAAGCTCAGTGTCTGACAGGAGGCAGCATTTGGCATGTCCTTGGGTAGGGATCTCAGTTTGATGCTTTGCACTCCAAGTTTCCATAATGCATCTAGAAGCATCTCCTCTAAAAATATAAAACTGTATGGTAACTTACGCTTGCTTAGTAAGGCCTACAAACTGGTATTTAAATAAGCAGAATCTAACTTACAAGCAACAACAATAACAAAAAAGTGCATTTTTAAACCAAATTCACCAAATGGAGATGGTTATAAGTACAACAGAAAAAATGAACAGATTATTTTTGGTTAATCTTGGGGGGAAATGATACGGTATTTATGATTTTTCTTTTTTTGGTCCATTTGGTTTTGCCTAATAGACTCACAAGGATTGCGATGGGTATATTTCCACATTTCCTAAGGCCTTTTGATATTTTAGCATTCTTAGCAACTACTGATGTAATCGTGCATATGGGGGAAAATGAGCTTGCCTTTCATTCTAATTAACTTTTTACAAAACTGCTCTTAATTCATGAATATTTCAATGAGCACAGAAAACAATACGTCTCATTTTGCTGTAAACACCAAACAATACTCAGACACCTCCACACTGCCAGGCTCACAATCTCACAATCCTTCTGCCTTTGTCAACACCCTGCCCAGGGTGCAGGTGGGCTACTTCTGCAGGCAAAGTGGGAGATTTTCATTTCTGCTGCATACAGCCAAATAGGCCGAGAGAGAATGAATGGCGTGGCTCTCCTCTCATCTCTTTTACTCACTGGTCAACTCTTCTGTCGCCCTTTATGGAAGTCTTTTCCTTGTTGCAGCCAGTCTTTCAGTAAGCGCAAAAGGATAAAAAAAAAACAAAATCTCTCCCAAAACCCACCCCTGGGAGTTCATGTCTTTTTGCTTCTTGTCTTCTGTTTCTGCTTGCGAAGGTGAGCCTCGATCTCGTGCCTGAAGACCAGCATCCCCAGCTGCCCGTGGGAGGCCTCATTCATGGCCTTGGACTGCATGCACATCTTGTACTGCTCAGGGGTCAGCTCGTCCACACAGCGCTTCTCGTGCCAGAGATGGAAGAGTCCCCGCACGGGTGTGCGCACCACTATGAGGTTGCTGTGGAGGTACTTGCGATAGAGGTGCACGTCCTCTCCTCCCCAGCCTTTGATGTCCAAGTCAAACCCACCTGTCAGGAGAAAGCACATGGTTGAATACTGCGGCCCATGCATTCCCTGATCTATATATCTGCTTCCCTGATCAACACAAGAAGTCCCTGCGTGGCATAATCAGTTAAGCACTTCATTACTAACCGAAAGGTCGGCAGCTAGGTCTGGTGGTTTGCTTCCGAAAGGTCACAGCCTTGAACACCCTATGGAGCACAGTTCTACTCTGACACACATAGGGTCATCATGAGTTGGAATCCATTTGACAGCAACTGATGTGGTTTTTTGATCTGCATAGGCATAGAACTTTGCGTGAAAAGGCGTTTAGGAGATGTCGTGTGCTTCCCAACCCCTGCAAGTTATAAGAGTGTCCATTCTGGTCAGAGGCCTCGGAAATCCCCAAACACAGACAATCCTCATGACAGACAGCGCCAAGTTCTTAAGATAAAAAGACTACAAACAGAATTGCAAGCATTTTCCTGTTTGAAGAGCTATCAGCAATGCTAATGAATTGCTCAGATTAAGAGCTGCAGCATCAGCCCAACTTTTCAATTGGAAACCTGGTGTTTCTCTTTGAATGTGCTCTCCTCTTACCACTGGAAACAGAGACTAAACCAGGGGCTTGCAGTATGAAGGGGTGAAGCAGGATGCCCACATGAAAATAGTTACTTCCCACAAAACACCCTTTCATAGATTATACCCTGCTCCCCACAAAAAAAAAGTTGCCATAGAGTCAATTCCAACTCATGGGGACCCATGTGTTGCAGAATAGAACTGCTCTTCATAGTGTTTTCAAGGCTGTGGCCTTTCATAAGCAGAGCGCCAGGCCTTTCTTCCAAGGAGGCTCTGGGTGGGTGTGAACTACCGACCTTTCGGTTAGTAGTCCAGGGCTTAACTGTTTGAACCACTCAGCGATAAATCCGTTGCCGTCAAGTTGATTCCAACTCATAGTAACCCTACTGAGGGATAGTGGTCTTGAAAAGCTGTGTGTCCACCATAAAACCGAAACTAAACCAAACCCACTGCCGTCGAGTCGATTCCAACTCATGGCAACCCTACAGGACAGAGTAGAACTGCCCCACAGGGTTTCCAAGGAGTGGCTGGTGGATTGAAACTGCTGACCTTTTGGTTAGCAGCCGTAGCTCTTAACCACTATGCCGCCAGGGTTTCCGTGTCCACCACGGGCTGGCGAAATTAGTTATTTCAAAGAGAACTGGTAATGTCCCTGGGTGGCACGAATGGTTTACGCTTGACTACTAATCTAAAGGTTGGCAGTTTGAACCTACCCACCAGTACTGCAGAAGTAAGGCCTGGTGATCTGGAGCAGTTCTACGCTGTAACACATGGGGTTACCATGAATGGGAATCAACTCAACGGCAATGGGTTTGGTTTGGCCGTACAGTCAATTCTAAAGTTCTACTTAAAGAAAATCTTGTTTCATTTTATAATGAACTCCTTCATAAAGTCATTAACAGTCCCTAAAGCTCCACCTTTGTAGACTGAGATGCCCCACCTTTCCTTACCTAAAATCCACCAGATCCCAAATAGAGCCAAAGAAGCACCGGCTTCCAGTTGTCATCATTCCTTCCTCACAAAGCAGATTTATTCAACTCTTACAAGAGACAGTGAAGTGATCCTAAACATTTTCTTTTCTCAGAATTTATCGTGGAACCTCACCTGACCTGAGCTCCTCTGACCGAGACTATCACTGGAATGGGAAAAGGGGCCTCATGCACAGGGAAACCATAAGCACAGCCCCTGAGCTATCTATGTGAGGGATTTGTGACCCCTCAATGGTGGACAGGCAAAGAAAGGTGTACAGTTAATTGTCTTCCAGTTGATTCCCACTCACAGCAACCCTATGGGACAGGGTAGAACTGCCACCACAAGGTTTTCAAAGCTATAATCTTTACAGAAGCAGACTGACAGATCTTTCTCCAGCGGAGCCACTGGTGAGTTCAAACCACCAACCTTTCAGTTAGCAGCCAAGTGCTTAATCACTGAACCATTAGGCAATCTCTTAATTTATGAGTTAAACCAAAAAGCCAAACCCATCGCCACTGAGTCAATTCCAACTCATAGTAACCCTATAGGACAGAGCAGAACTGCCCCATAGGGTTTCCAAGGAATGGCTGGTAGATTTGAACTGCTGACGTTTGCGTTAGCAGCCTTAGCTCTTAACCATTGCACTAACAGGGCTCCAATTATGAGTTTAAAAAAAAAAAAAAAACCCAGACCCGTTGCCATTGGGTTGATTCCGACCCAGAGAGACCCTATAGGTCAGAGTAGAACTTCCCTGTAGGGTTTCCAAGGTGTGACTGGTAGATTTGAATTGCCGATCTTTAGGTTAGCAGCCATATCACTTAACCACTGTGCCACTGGGGCTCCAATTATGAGTTAGGGTACCAGAATTTGAGCCCTTCTCTTAGAAGCTGTCATTTAACTTCTGTTGAGTTTGTTTGGGAGTCCTGGTGGCACAGTGGTTAAGAGCTTGGCTGATAACCAAAAGGTCGGCAGTTCGAATCCACCACCTGCTTCTTGGAAACCCTATGGTGCAGTTCTACTCTGTCCTATCAACTCAACGGCAACGAGTTTGGTTTTTGAGTTTGTTTGTTTTTCCCTTAAGTGCAGTAGGTGTCATAACCAAATGAATTAGTAAGACAAAGGGCAGTGCTTGGTGAACTATAATTGATTTATTTTTATAATTGTTATCATTCTAACTTATTAAATAGGAGTTAGACGAGTAACACTTGGAAACACATTCAAGATTGCGAGAGTGACTGTGATCCAAAACTGACCAAAAGACTCTGAGCTCATGGCAACAGCTGCCTGAGGAAGTGCATCCTCCCAGCCTGCCATCCCCACTTTTTTCCATGACAATTATGACCCACCACTAGGAAAATCCAATGAACATAAACCCAAATTCAATAAAAGTATGCATCGTCACAAAATAATCTTTTCCTGTACAAAGGGCAAGGAAGCATAGAGTTTCTCTCTATGGAAATCTCCTTTAGAAAATTTCTACATATGTCATTTTTGGAAATCTGATTTGCACATAACTGCTTAGGGATATTTTTCTTGGAGAAATCCAAGAACGCCTGTAGTTACTTGCCGGGTGTTTGCGGAGCGCACACCACTTAGTGACCTGCATACTGGATGCTCTGCTGCTTCTTACAGGACTTGATTTTCAAGTTTGTGTGTTGGTTTTTCCTTTTTAACCCAGTGATTTCCTTGAGGGTTCTGTGATACCCTGTCGTTCACTTCAGCTGAACAAACAAACAAAAAACCTGTGCTGCTCCTACTCACAGATTTTAAAAGGAGAAGCTTTAGGCCTTGGGTCTGCAGAGGAGTAGACTGGGAGAGAGCAAGACTAGCTGACTCATGGGAGGTCTGCAGGGGGATGGCGAGGATGGGCATCTTCATGCTGCTATGAGGAGTCTCCCCACACCATTCAGTGGGCAGGGCCTCCCTGACTCCACTCTCTGGGTTCACCTTGGTATCTTTCAGCTCCTGAGCCTGGGTTTGGGCCTTTACATTCATGCCTTGGTTATTTATAACCCACAATTCTATTCCCTTCAGAGGAATATAGGTATCAACTGCTGTGAGAAGGTGGTGTGGTATTGAGGGGAAGGGCAGGAGACCTCTCGTCTAATCCTGGCTCTGTCCTTCACTTGCTGTGAGGCCTGGAGAGATCCCTTGGCCTCTGAGAGCCTTGGTCTCCTCAACTACAACCTAAAGGCCTCTCCCCTCTCTGCTCTGGGAACCTGTGCGCGTGTGTGTGTGTGTGTGCGTGCGCGTATGCAGTGTGCGTCGTGTCAGTGACTGCACACTCAGTCAGGACTTGAAGTGACACAGGGAATTTTGAAAGTTCCACAGTGAGAAATCTGTACTTTTTCTGACACGTGTTTTTCTGAGATGTTCAATATTTCCCTTATTTTTTTAATGGATCCCCCTGCAATGGAGGCTCAGGATTTCCTACTTGAAAAGGCTCAGGACTGAGAACCTGGTTGAAAGGAGGCACTGGAGAACTTGCTTTGAACTGCTTCTATGCAACAAGCTCCCCTTTTACCTCTGATTGTGTGTATTATTTGGGGTGACTGAGAGGTGCTGGTGATGATAATAGGGGCTAAAGTGCCACCCCCTAAACCTCCTTTTGCTTTTGCTTCAATCTCTGAATCCCTGACATGAGGAACCACATTTTTTGAGGGGGGGGAAATGGCACCACCTTTGCTACCAAACTCCTGTGAATCCTGACCTGATTTCCTTGAGGCCCACACACATACCAGTGGCCTCTGGGTGGCAGCAGAGATGCAGTTTTTTTCAAAAAGATTTTTCTCACCTATATTGATGAAGTCCGACCGATACTGACACGTCATCCCAAATCCAAAGTCTCTCCAAAATCCAGTCTCCTTCCTTATGACCTGCAAGAAAAGCACTGTCATCTGAGGGGGTTAAAATGGTGGAAATAAAACTGACTACGAAGTCTTCACAGACTCATGGGAGCAGTGTTAAATGTGGCACCGTCCCATCACTGATAAATAGCCACAAGTCTGTTGTTTCCAGTCCTTTCAGACAGTGAGGAATACAGTAAACTCACCACTGAGAAAATGGAGCCTTGTGATTTTTGGCACCTCTGGCTGGAATGTTCCTAGGGTGTAGGCATGAAAACACACACACACATACACACACACACACAATCAAAAACAAACCAGGAGGGCAAGTTTTTGAGCAGCGCCCTGAAAAGCCACCTACGTGTCTGGCCCCACACCAGTGCCAGAGAGAATTCAACGCCTCAGCCCCTCACACAGGGCCAGGCAGGGAGCCAGCAAAGGGCTCAGGAAGCTGAGAAAAGGCATAGAGAACAACTCAGAATTCAGCTACCCTGGCACAGTCCACAAACAGGACTCCCTCGGGGAATAAAAAGGAATAGAGAGCCTTCAGTGAGTTACTGGTTCTCCAGCTCTGCTAACTCCCGCTTGCTGAGAAAAAGGGCACTCAAAGTCTAGGTTCTGAAGAAAGACTCTGTCCATTCATCTTCACACTATTTGAAAACCAAACTGTTTCAAAAAACGCATGCAGCAGTGCCAGCAAGAGGGCTGCCTGCTGGAGGCCATCCAAGCAGTGACCATCTTTAGAGAGAGACCCGGCCCAGCTTCTTACTTGCAAGTAAACTTCAAATACATTTGCTGAAGCAGCAAAACATTTTCTTTTTTTAATTTTTTTTCAAATTTATAGATTTATTGGCTGGAGTACTTCTTGGAATGGTTTTAAAATTTTTTTAACATGCTTGATACTTCATGTGATTCATGTAACTTTCGTTTATGTAATTCAGCTTTTCTATGTGATATTTTCAATGGTTCTGAGATCATGATAGTTATTTTTCATGATTCATTCTTAAGAGTTCACATAGGTGCTTAGATAAAAGTCCCCTGCCTTGGGGGAAGGGGAGATGGTGGGAGAGCTGCAGCAGGTCCCCCTTTTGTTGGGCTTTCTGCATTTTCCGTTTGGGACATCTGGTTCTGCTTGCCGCTAATTAGAAACAGTGTGTGGTGAAAGGAACCCACTTGACCACTAGCTGGCTTTTCACCTCAGGCAGGTCCATGTATTTCTCTGAGTTTCTACTTCCCTTCATGTAAAATGTGGGGGTTGAGCTAAATCACCCCTAAGGTCTCTTGAAGCTCTAACATCTGAATATTTATCATATCACTATTATTGCACCTTCCTGAAGGTTCACTTTATCCATAAACCAAACCAAACCAAAAACCCACACTGCTTACAAGTCCATTCTGACTCATGATGACCCCATGTATGTCAGAGCAGAACTGCTCCATAGGGTTTTCTTGGCTGTAATCTTATGGCAGCAGATTGCCAGTCCTTTCTTCCGCACTGCCCCTAGGTAGGTGCAAACCATCAACCTTTAGGTTAGTAGTTGAGCACAAACCATTTGCACCACTCAGGGACCTGAACTTCACCACAAGCTAAATTATACTTGACAAATGGTTGGAAGAAGGGCCAACGAATCGTAAAAATTCTTTTACTCTGTAACCTATTAAACGATCTTATTTTTACTACAGCATACAAGTAGATGAAACTTAACACTACTGTTAGTATGCATCAGGACTAGCTAAGGAAAAATAAATATCAAGGAAGGTTCTGTCAATAAAGTTGTCCCCAACAGATGTTCTCCAATTTCACTTCAGAACAAAGGACTATTATACAATCTCTCCCAAATCGCAAGACAATTTCATTAGTATCAACTGGAAAGATTGTGCAGGGCAGGAAATCCTGGGAAAAGCTCCACTGAGTCATTTTTTTAAAAAAATTGTTTCTGTTCCATACCTGTCATACCGGGTACATCGTTTCTGTTGCAGCTAACAGCTTATTATCCTTCTGCTAGCCAGGACTCAGACGAGTCCTCTAAGCTTCTAGAAAAAAATGGAGTCAGAGAGAAGTGCCAATATCCAAACTTCAAATACTTTAAAAGAGAAAGCTTCCAATAGGAGAAGCAATCAGGCAGAGCTTGGAAAGAAAGGCAAGCTGGAGAGCACGAGGCGGCCAGCCCCAAGCCCTGGTTTGAGCAGATGGAGTGCCTGACAACGTCGAAGGGTGAGCCTCACCTGGAAACCCTGCAACAGAGACCTACTGATTTGTGAGCTGGGGAGTGAGCTATATAAACATTTATTAATAATAACCTCCCCCTCCCCCCAAAAAAACCCATTGCCATCAAGTTGATTCCGACTTATAGCAACCCTATAGGACAGAGTAGAACTGCCCCATAGGGTTTCCGATGAGCGGCGGTGGATTTGAACTGCCAACCTTTTGGTTAGCAGCCCAGCTCTTAACCACTGTGCCACCAGGGCTCCTTATTAATACTAGCATTTATTAAAGTTGGCAAGCCACGAAAAGCCACTACATGAAGAGCTCGCTGAAATTCAGCGCTTTGTGGAAATGATTTTGTTGTGCCCACAGCATATAATTTCAGGGTGAGATGGAGTTCACATATTAGAGGCTCTACCACCCACAGCTGTGCTGAGTCACTAACTGGAGTGCTGCCTTCACTGAGCAACCAGTGGGAGTGAGCGCTCTCCAGTGTCTGTCAGATCACGTTGCCGTCCTGTTTAAACCCTGAAGGAAAAAAAACAAACCAAAACAAACAGCTGCCATCGAGTCAACTCTGATTCATGGCAATCCTATGTGTGTCACAGTAGAACTTTGCTCCCTAGGGCTTTCAATGGCTGACTTTCAGAAGTAAATCGCCAGGCCTTTCTTCCAAGGTGCCTCTGGGTGGATTTGAAGCTCCAACTTTTCCGTTAGTAGCCAAGGACTTAACCGTTTGCACCACCCATAACCCACTGCCATCAAGTCAATTCCAACTCATAGTGACCCTATAGGATAGAGAAAAACTGCCCCATAGGGTTTGCAAGGAGCGGCTGGTAGATTAGCAGCCGTAGCTCTTAACCACTGCACCACCCAGGGACTTAAAGCCCTGCATTGGTTTCCTAATCCAGTGACAACAAAATCCACGAGAAAAGCTCTAGCCTGAAAAGGCCCTACATGCTCTGGCCCTTGCCTGCCTGACCCATCTCATCTCCTACACTCTTCTCCTCCTTTACCTCTATTTACTACGCTCCGGCCACACTGATCTTCCTTCTGCCCCTCCAACTTGCAAGGCTCACACGTCTCTAAGGCGTGGAACGGGCAGTCCTCCCTGCCTGCTCCAGTGTCACTTCCTCAGAGCGGTGGTCCTGACCCTCAGCCAGGGTCAGCACTCCCTCCTCCACCATGTCACTCTACACCCTCACCCAGGTTTGTTTCTCCTCAACACTTAGCACTCTGAAATTATCTCGTTGCTGCATTTGCGTCTTTGTTGGTTGACTCTTCGCCGACGGGTGCACATAAGAGCGAGGAGGTGGGGACTCAGTCTTCTTCACGGCTATGTCTCCAGAACCCAGAACACTGTCTAACCCAGCAGTGCTAGTACCAGTTACCAGCTGCTGTCAAGTCGACTCCAACTTACGGTGACCCCACATGTCAGAGCAGAACTGCTCCATAGGGTTGTCAATGGTTGATCTTTCAAAAGTAGATTGTTAGGCCTTTTTCCAAGGAGGCTCTTGGGGAACACAAACCTCCAGCCTTTCAGTTAGCGGCTGTGCATGTTAACTGTTTGCACCACCCGGGGGGACTCCATCACACACAGCAAACACTTAATAAACACTTCTCAGTGACTGAATGAATGAGGAGCAGTCTCACGGCAGGGATGGCTCCAAGCCACTGGATATAGACACGTTCCAAGTACGGGAGGCTTGTCAGCCAGTGGGTCAGTGAAGGCTCAGGAATTCCAGTAGTGGAAATTCTCAAAATTGTGTGGTTCTGGACCAACAGACAAAACATTTTCACCTTCCCAGGTCTAACATGGAGGGCGTGACTTCTTAGAACCCGCAGCAGGCATACGGAGCCCCACTGTTCTGTTCAAATGTTAAAAAGATACGCAGCTCAGGGTCTGCACCAAGGATGTTTGGCTACAACTGAGGAAAAAGAAACCGTAAGATAAAGATTACACTTTAACAGAAAAACATCTCCTGTCTTGGATCTCACTGATGTTTTCAAGTGCTGTCCTCATTTTCTAAAACGTCCTTCAGCGGCTGGCCTCCTCTCCGCTCTCTCTGCTGCACCCCTTCTCTCCCACCTTAGATCTCAGCGGAGCACTGCGGGCTTGAATACACCACAAAAGGACAGTTGTCAGGCCTGCTCTCCCACAGGAAGTTTCCAGAGCCGCAGCTCTGTGGGAGATTCACGTGACGGGGGTGATTATTTTCTGTGAGGACCTAAACACAAAGCACAAACCAGCATCTCTCCCCAAAGATGTGAGGAGGCACCGCCCTGCAGCTGCAGGGGGGCTGGGAAGGCAGTCAGCGCCTCTCTGGTTTAATGGTGCTGACTTGGACACCTGCCCGCCAAGCAATCTGGGCCCTGAAATAAAATAAACAACAAATACTCCAATACTCAGGCCGAGCATTTCCTCTGCATCAGGAGAGTCTCCCAAGAACTGAAGTTGTGTTTGACCAGCCTCACGTTCACCAGCAATGCCCCTCAGCAGGGCGTGCAACCCAGGCGGTGGCACGGGGCTCCACACTAAGGCCCCCATGCCTGGTTTAAGGCTTTGCTGTTGTCTCTTGAAATTCTTAACCATTTTGAACGAGGGCCCCACATTTTCATTTTGCACTGGGCCTTGACACTTGTAAGGCTGGTCCTGCCTGCAGTGGGTGGCAGATATCCTGAGCTGCAGGGGCCTCTGTGTCTGGGTTGAGTGTTCGCTGGCCCTGCGCTGTGCATTCCTCATTATCTCGGCCCTGAGGGCTTGGTGATCCCACCACACAGACGCCAGGAAAGCTGCATAATCTCTTCTTGCTGGGCTTCTTTGTACAGAGGTAGAATAACTTGCCTAAGATCACAGAGTCAGGTAGTGGCCAAGCACAGACCAACACCAGGATTGCTGTGACCGTTTTCATTCCTTGAGCAACAAGGTATCCAGAGTCACAGATTTCAAAGAATTCAATTATGAATGGACTCAACGCTATCTCCTCCCAGATTTGTACAGATCTACATTTTTCTATAAGCTCCCTTCTATCATATCTGCATTAAAAAAATTGTTTAGTGTATCCGAAGGGAATCATGCTGAAGAAGGAATCATTCAGGTTCTCTCTGCTTAGGAACCTGCAACCTAAAACGGGGCTCTTTACTCTCCTTTAAGCCTGCCTCCTGCCTCTCGGCATCGTTAGCTCTGGCTCAGTCACATGTGCGGGATTTGAATCCCAGTCTCTGCCACTTAGCAGCTGGGGGCCTCTGAGCAAGGTATTTACTCTCTCTGAGCCTCAGACTTCTCATCTGTCAAATGAGAATAGTAATGCCTCTTCGCCTTACTGAGTACTAATACTAAGCGAGATAATGCGGGCACCGTGCCTGCTGTGGGAAGGCTCCATAAATGGCATCTGTCACTGTTATTTTTGGTACACAGGGAGTGCATGCTTGCTGAATACATGAAAACAGAGTGTTGGGAAGCACAGGATGTACTCTGCTCAGTCAGCAATTTAGAAAAGTTTAAACTGAAATGCAGGCCAGTGTTAGAACACTTGCCGAAGGAGGATGGAGAGGGTAAGAACAGGCACCAGTGTACCATGTTCATACTGAACAGAGTGGAACAGCTGGCAGATTGAAATGATGGGAGAACCCCCTGAGATGCCAGGCATTAAAGTGGTAAGGAGATGGCCCTGCAGTGGAACCACAGCACTAGGAGGCAGGGCAGGCATGCTCACCTCAATTCATACAAATCTTGAGTGTCCATCATTCTGGTTTCCATTTACTGGTTGCTTACTCAGTGCCAAGTGCTGGGGTTTACAGACATTTTCTCTGTAATCAGTTTGTGAGTCAGTGTGTGGAGGGCAATTAATCCTAATAAGGTATTACGGCTTGCAATGGTGTGCTGGAGTTGTTGGGTACCAGTTCCTAAGAGCTGATGACACACATCTCTCCCCCAGTCTGTGTTCAGTGAAGTCACATTGGTAGCCTGAAATAGGCCCTGGTGGGAGTATTTACACCATGGAAATTGGCAAATGCCACAAATCAGGGCTATTTTCCCCCATCCAGAGAGCGGGTTACTTAACAGTTACCAGCATACCACTGGTTTTTTGCCTTAAAAAAAATTTGTGAAAAATGGAATACATCTGTGTTTTACAGACATATCTCTGGCAGGAAAGTGAAGGAAAGACTGGAGCGTGTGGGGGAGAGAAGATGTCTCAAGACAGTGAGAAGTAAGAGGAGGCTCCTGCAATGGCCAAATAAGAACTGACCGCCTGAACCAGGAAAGCGGCATGTTTAAAGTTAATATTTATTTAAATTAGAGGCATTTCTTGTTCAGAGAACTGCATCTACATTAAAGCATCAGGAAGTTTTATCTCATGGTTTAAAACTAAAGAAATTAAATATTACTATAAAATCTCATGATTTCATTTATTTTGTATTACTAATGGTTTGTATTCAAAGGTAAAGAAACAAGTGGTCTGAAAAAAAAAAAAGAAAAGAAAAAAATCATAAATTTAGCTTTTTGCTTTTGTCTGCAGGCAAAATGTTATCAAATGACAGTGGCCAAGAGCCATGAGAAGAAGTGACTGACACATTCACTAACCAAACCAGTTGCCGTGGAGTCGACTCCGATTCATGGCGATTCCATGTGTGTCAGAGTAGAACTGTGCCATAGGGTTTTCAATGGCTGATTTTTTTTTTTGGAACTTGATCGCCAGGACTTTCTTCCCAGGCACCTCTGGGTGGGTTTGAACCTCCAACCTTTCAGTTAACAGCTGAGCACATTAACCATTTGCACCACCCAGGGACTCCGCACGTTCACTAACCAGGTCACATTTGCAGGGCTGCTGGAAAAGGTTGTCTTTTGTTTGCAGAAGTAAGTTCGTTACAGCTGCATTTGAGATCTGTGCTCCCCTTTACCTTTGATACAGACTATTATGGATTGAATTGTGTCTCCCAAAAATGTGTGTCACTTGGCTAGGCCATGATTCCCAGAACTGTGTGGCTGTCCACCATTTTGTACTCTGATGTGATTATCTTATGTGTTGTAAATCCTAACCTCTATGATGTTAATCAGGCAGGATTAGAGGCAGTTATGTTAATGAGGCAGGACTCAATCTACAGGATTAGTTTGTATTTTGAGTCAATCTCTTTTGAGATAAAAAAGAGAGAATTGATCAGACAGGATAGGGACCTCATTACCACCAAGCAAGAACCAGGAGAGAAGCGCATCCTTTGGACTTGGGGTCCCTGTGCTGAGAAGCTCCTAGACCAGGGGAAGATTGATGACAAAGACCTTCCCCCAGAGCTGACAGAGGGAGAAAGCCTTCCCCTGGAGCTGGCAGCCTGAATTTGGACTTCTAGCCTACTAGACTGTGAGAGAATAAATTTATCTTTGTTGGAGCCATCTACTTGTGGTATTTCTGTTTCCGCAGCACTAGATAACTAAGACACTGACTTATTCCAGGAAGGCTACTTAGGATTTACAAATATATATATATGCATCATATCTTTCAAAACAGAACTGAAATGCACCCTTGGTAGGACATCTTTCCTAATCTACCCATCTCCAATCATTACCTTTTACTTTATACCTTCTCAGCACCTACATATTCTATCTCCATTTTATTAATTTCTATAGTCTGATGTTGTGCTTTGGAATTTCTGTTTAATTCCTTTATACTGTCATCCAGATCCTAAGCAAATCTATTTCTACCACATGAGAGTAAGGAATTTTGCTGCTGTTACTTCTCATTTTGAGTTGTGCCACATCAGTAAATGAAGGTCCCAAAGGCTTTACTTCATCTATGTCATTAAGTTCAACTCTACCTTGAAGAGACAGCTTTTCCCCAGTCCTGTTTCAAGTGTCTTCCAAACTGAGGGGCTCATATATTCCAGCACTATATCATACAGTGTTCTGTTGTGCTCTGTGATGGTTAAGGTTGTGTCTCAACTCAGCTGGGCCATGATTCTCAGTGGTTTGGCAGTTATGATGTAGTTCGGCAGTCGTATGATGTGATCACTTCCATGATGAGATTTGATATAATGTGATCACCTCCATGATGGGATCTGCTGTGAGTAGCTGATCAGTTGAAAGGGAGTTTCCTTGGGCATGTGGTCTGCATCTAATATAAGTGGACATTCTGGCAAGGTTCGTGGGCTTTTGCTCACTCTGGATCCTGCAGCTGGCTCCTGTTCATCTGATCTCTGGTTCTTGGGACTTGAACTAGCAGCTGACTTGCAGTCTTGCCTGCCAATCTTGGGATTCATCCATCTTCATAGCCTGTGAGTAAGAGCCCTACTCTTTCAGCTGCCAGTCTTGGGTTTGCCAGACCCTGCAGCTATGTGTATCAGAGGCCTCTATCCTGACCCACGGACTTGGAAAGTTCCAGCCTCTATCATCATGTGAGCCATTACCTTGATATAAATCTCTCTGTATATATTTATATTCTTTACTGGTTTTGCTTCTCTAGAGAACCCAGCCTAAGACATGTTCCACAGGGTTTTCACTGGCTGATTTTTGGAAGGAGATTGCCAGGCCTTTCTTCCTAGTCTGTCTAGTCTGGAAGCTCTGCTGAAACCTGTCCACCATTGGGTGACCCTGCTGGTATCTGAAATACTGGTGGCATAGATTCCAGAATCACAGTAACACACAAGTCACCACCGTAGGACAAACTGACAGGTGGCTGTGGATTTGCTTCCTTTGAACACACCATCAGGAAGGACCAAATTCTAGAAAACGACATCATGTTTGGTAAAGTAGAGGGTCAGGAAAAATAAGAGAAGCCCTCAATGAGACAGACTGACACAATAGCAGTAACAATGGACTGAGCCATCCCAATGACCATGAAGATGGCGCAGAAATGGGCAATGTTTTCTTCTCTTATACATAATGTCACCGTGAGTCAAAGCCAACTGGATGGCAACTAACAACAACAACAGATTAAGGAAATCTTGGCTTTGGCCTGGGCTCTGTCACTATCTGGCTGTGTGATCCTGGGTGAGTCACTCTAGCTCAATAAACAGTAGAGGGCGAATGAATGACATGATCTCACAAGTCACTTCAAAATACACTAAACTGTTATTATTATATACTGAACTATTATTTGAGTTCTTTTGACTTCTCCAGTTGCACCTAGACTAGTGCTCTGTAGTCACAAGGCTCTCAAGAAATGGTTCATTAGGTAAAGAAACATAATCATGCTTTTTTCTTTTTGGATGGGTGCCCTTCCTCTCAAAGAGGTGTATTTCTCCTGACTAAAGAGTCATAAACACTGAACTCTAAAATATCAAACTTACTTGCCCTAGGAAAGGTCAAAGGTGTATTTGGAAGTAAATATCAAAGGTTATGGGGGTAATTCAGAGGTTCTAGCAGTGAAAATAGGGAAACAGACATGGGGGGTTCTGTTTCTGACTTAACCACTAATTCTCTAGGATCTGAGAAACTTGCTTAATCATGCCATATCTCTAGCTTCCCTTGTACCTGCTTCCCTGCAGGAATAATAATAAAAGCATAAAACTCTTAAAATGTACAATCAAAATAATTTCTTGCAAGCGAATAAATTCTTTATGAGTTTGAAGTGGAAACATCAATCACATTCGATGTCAGAAGTAAACCAGTACTTTATTTAAAACCAAATGAACTTTTATTTTGATTGGTTGAGAGAAAATAACTCCTGTATCCCATTTTTCCCTCCATCCCTTTCAGAAGCTTAGAACTCTAAAGGAAAGAGTCTCAAAGGGTGTGATATCACCCTTAAGGAGATAAAAATTGATTCTTGGGGAGTTAAAAACTCTTATTATTTTTATTTATAAAGCACAGATAAACACAGTACATAACAGATACACAGTATATCTGTGGTGTTAAGATTTCATTGGTGAGGAGAGAACTATCTTTACTGTTAGTATGGTACCTTAAGCCCAAGGGACAAACCTTGTCCAACTTGAGGGAACCCCAGCTTGAAGCCTTCTGGAAAAGGTTATTACATCAGCTGCCGGAGGTTAATTGGAGGGGGGCATAGGACGAGGATAGAGAGAACTGGTTTTACTGCTTCTGGTCGGTTCTCCAGAAGAATTTCACAGAATCTGTTTTCAATGAAAGTCGGTTTACTCTCTCAGCACGGGAGCATGCAAGACCTAGTCCCATCACATCTTCACTTTCACAGAGCAGATTTCCTTCCTTCACCCTAAGAGGCTTTGCTGCAGCAGGAGGCAGAGTGACACGAGGCAATGATGCACAGACAGCCCCTGACCCGAGTGGTTAGCTGGCCTGAGCTAGAACATGGCTTTAGACAAACCCAGCTGATCTCCCTGCAGGGAAAGACCACAGCCCAGGTTGGGGGTGGGAGAAGGGTCTTCTCTCTCTGTCAATGCTGGCAACATCTCAGAGGGGCTTGCCTGCATGTGGTATAGAGACCTTCTGGCTTTCATTATCCTCCTGTTCCCTGCCTGCTTCTCTGCTGAATGAACCAACTGCCTGCCGAGGACAGAGACATCACAGCTTACAGAGGTCCTTGGTGGCTGTGTGGTTCCGCTATCTACCAATTATGCAGCCAGGATCTTAGCAACTTTAAAAGCCATCTGATCGGTGACATCTCTGACGCTAATGTCCACCCAGAGGCAGGGTGATATGGTGGGAACTGTGGCATGACGGGAAGCGTACCGACAGCCTAGGTCCAGAAAACTGGATCTGGTCCTTGCCCCTCCCCTCCTGACTCCATTTTCTATCTGTAAAACGGGAACATAAATCTCACCTTATTTCCAATCACACTGAGCAAACGTGCTGCTGGTTTCCAAGATGTAATACTAGTTTCCAGAACCATAAAAGGAAACTATGAAGCTGTGAAATTACCTTTGTGTAAGGTACGGTTCCTATTTATTTTCCACTTGTAAATATTGCAAGCCCTTTCCATCAACAAGGCGCTGGAAGCAAAGGCCATAACGTCTGTGAAACTTAGAAACTGCGGAGGGAATCAACCCACAGATTCCCCCTCACCTTTATCTCGGTCAGGTGCCCCTGATAATGAGAGGCAGGAGAAGACACATACGCAGGCATCTGCAGGGTCATTACTCACCAGCTGCTGCTCCAAGGGTGGAATTGAGTCGTGATGGCCGTAGATTATGCCAGGATTGTACTGACTGAAAAGGACTGGATAAAATACCTTTTTCCCTGCAAAACAGGAAACAAACACTCACTTAAAGCTACCGATGAAACTACTGGGTTTGTTCATTTTCACTGAACCCTAGGAACCATCCCAGATATTTGCACTCACTTTTCTTTTTCCGTCACTTGACTCTTAAAACAGATCCTTGAAATAAACTCAAGCTCTTATAGCTTCTGTATCAGGCAGGCCAGACAGACATTCAAATATTTCGGCCTCAAAGACCTCCTAGCACACAAGTGATATTCAAAGTGTTACAAGTCAGTGGCTCTGCCATTAGCATCAACCCATGGGAATGAGTGTAAGTGTGGAGTCCTGGCTGTCCCTGCCATGGCAGAATTAACTCTTTAGTTGCTGGGTCCCGGGGCAATCTGAAAAGTTGCTGGAAAGGGACCAGGGTGTCTGGGTGGTGGGAACAGACGTAGAGAGCCTGGGGCAGTAGCTCTTTACCCATTTATATAGAATTTCGATATTTTAACAACTGACATGGCCATGTCAGTTTACTGTTATGAAAATAATTTTCCAATTTTGGGTTCCTTCTTCCTCCCTTGGTAACTGCCCACAGCTGCTTTTTTTTTCCTCTTTAGATTAGGGTGGTTTTTCCCGGTGCATGCCCCTCCCCCCTCTCTCCCCATATTCCCTCTTGTTCACGAACGCAGGCCTCCCAGCTGAAAATGGAAAACGGGTTATACATACAAACTTGGAACAAACAGTTCCAGGACTGTGGTGGCTGACAAGTCCACCATGTGGCATCAAAGGAGAAATCAAACCAGATGATTTTCCTTTTCTCTGTCATTGAGGGAAATTAAGTAGGACTTGAGCATGGACTGTGAAGAGAATGACGAGTGAGTGTAAGAGAGCTAACACCTCCCTGAGGGAGAGAGGGGAAGGGAGGAGCCACCCCACAGACCATACCTGGCTGAGTATTCAGCCTACAGGTATTGAGGAATTCAGTGGTGAAGTAGATATCCACATCACAGAAGAAGAGGAGGACATTGCTTCCCTTCCAGAAGCGGGCACCGACATCAAGTCCCTTTCCCCGAGAGAATTCTCCATTCAGCTGGATGAAGGTAAAGTTCCTGAAGTTGGCAGCTCTAAAAGGGAAAAGCAGACACAGTCACCCAGGTGTCCATCCTTCCCAGGCGGACAGCAATCCTCTGGAAATATGTGACCAGGGACCACCCACATCTTGTGACGTTTCTTTAGTGACCTCAGGAGCTCTGGGACTACCCAAGCAGTCACCAAATGACCCAGACTCACTGCAAACTCACTAGAATAAAAGGTATCAAGAACACCTAGTGAAGTTTTGTTGTTGTTGTCGTTAATTGCTGTTGAGTCGATTCTGACTCGTAGCGACCCCATCCATGTGTGCAGAGTAGAATTGCTCCATAGGGTTTTCAAGACCGTGACCTTTAGGAAGGAGATCGCCGAGGTGCCCCAGGGTGGGTTCGCACTGCCAACCTTTCAGACAGTAGTTGAGTGCTTAACCGTTTGTGCCACCCAGGGACTCCAGTGAATTTTAACACCAATTTATTTCTTGTTTCTTTGGTAATTTTCCCCCATTGAAAATCATACTGACATCACTGATGAATATTCCTTTTTCATGGAGAAAACCTGAACCAATAAAGATGAGGTCAGCACAACTCAGGAAAATCTCCATGCTTCCTGAACCACTCAAATGAAGCCAATGAGCCAAGGAAATAAAATCACATTGGAACAGCCCGACCAAGCATCTTCTCATCTTTATTCAGATCCAGAAGGCTGGCAAAATGTTCTTGATAGATAGCTATCCCAAAACAGGTTTAAATCTGGATTCCTTCCGCACTCTCAGATAAAGCAGCATAGCATGGTAGGAAAAATAACAGAATTTGGAGTCAGAAGACTAGGACTATCTCAAATCGGGCTCTCCTCTAGATTAGTTCTGTGACATAGGCAAGCCATTAATCTCCCTGAGCTTCAGTTGCCTCATCTGTAAAATGGGAATAATAACACCTTTGTTAAAATATTTCAGTTATTAATTAGATAAATGATGTTGAGTATAAAGCACTATGTGAGCATCGGGTATTACAGTTATTAGCACAGGCAAGGATTCCCAGGCTTATGTTAGTGAAGCTAAGATGTTTCTTCAGTTTGTTATTCTTTCCCAGGAACAGCAGAACCTTCTGAAATGGGGCATGTCTTGACTTGAACTCATTCAGTACCTAGTGAGACAGGGATACTGTCTTCTACCAGATAAAACTAGAGAACCACTGAAGGTTCTACTTCTGGCTTATCTCGAGGCCTTGCATTTGGCAAATCTCCCTTTTCCTATTGGCACCACCCTCTTTTCATAATTGCTTCCTGTCCTCTCACACTCCAGTCCTCTCCCTCTTCCCTCGCCTGTCCCTATTCCCCAACTTCCCAATTATCTTTATATATTCAAAACAAGTACAGAACACATTCTCTTTTTTTAAAGTTTGTATTCAAAGTAACTGTCTTGGGTAAAGGTCAACACAAACATAGAGTCATAACAACCTTTCAAGATGCTAAACTGTACTCATGTCTGGTGATTTAATCAGGGGAATTAATTCTGCTACCCCTTCCCTGATTTACCATCTTCTTTCAAATCTGGGAGTGAGCTCGGTTTTTCATCTTGGCAATCTGTCGGCTCAACATCGTTTGAGTTCGATGCCAGACAGGCTTTTCAGATTTAGATCAAGGTAGAGCCACTGTGATAGAAAAGAGCTGGTCTATGAGTCAGTGAAGGCCTGAATCCCGGGTCTAGAACCATATCTGGCACCTATCAGGTGCTCAACAAATGTTGGTGGATAAATGCATGAATCAATGAATAATTCTAACCTGAGCTCTGTCCCTAATTTATTTGAGGAAAGTCCCTTCATCTCCCTGGTCTCAGTTCCTCATTGCAAAATCAAGTGATTACAGAGCTCAAAAGGTCCCTTGGCACCCTAAAATTCAATCATTCTATAATTCTGCATTCACTTTGGTGCCACTCTAGATTTGGAAGGATTCTCCTCCTCTCTCAGAACCTTATCTTGAATCTTTTCTCTGATAGGTGGCCCCAGTTCACATTTTCTGTGAGTAGCCTTGAAGTTATGCTCTAAAGCATTTTCAGTATTAGGTATGGTCCTAGGCAAGGAAGGCGCTACTTCCCTGTCTCCAAAATGTTCACGTGGTGTGAGCTCCTTGCAGTCATCTTAATATCTCCTGGAGGTTTCTATAACCTTAGCTCAACCCATCTGGTCAGTTTTTAGGAGAATTTTACTCTTGGGAGAGGCCTGGATTTTTACTTGTTAATCTTAGGGAGTCTCCAGCCAAGTCTCACAGTTATTTGTTCACCATCCCAGGCCATCTTGATTTCAGCAGCTTTCGCTAACAGCTGGTAGTAGGTCTCTTTCCTCATCTGTTTCAAAGTTCATACTCTTTTTCACCTTCCTAGAGTGCTGGGATATCAGTTAGCTAACTTCCAGAGGAGGGATGACTGACATTCCCAAGCAAGTCCTTATGTAGGTACCTCCTCCAAGAGGTTTTCCAGGATCTATGAGAGATCTCAAATATAAAAATACTTTATATTTGAACAACAGCAAACTTTCTCCAAGGGAAGAGGAACACAGTTAACATACTGTGTTAAAACAACGGTAAGGTGCATCTGAGCCAAGCCGTGGTCTTTTCAATTGCCTCATATGCATGCAAAAGTTGGACAACGAAAAAGGAAGACAGAAGAACTTTTGTGTTTGAACTGTGGTGTTGGTGAAGAATACTGAATATATACCATTGACTACTGGAAGAATGAACAAACCAGTCTCAGAAGAAAGAGAACTAGAATGCTCTGTAGAAGTGAGAATGGCGAGACTTTGACTCACTTACTTTGGCCATGTCATCAGGAAAGACCAATCACTCAAACAGGACATTATGTTTGGTAAAGTAGAGGGCCAATGAAAACAAAGGAAACTCTCAATGAGATGGATTGACACAATATCCACAATGGACTCAAGCATGCCAATGATCATGAAGATGATGCAGGACCAGGCAATGTTCTGGTCTACATAAGGCTGCCATGAGTCAGAGCCAACTTGATGGCAACTAACAACAACCACAGGATATTGCCCCTTGAGTAGCCTACAGCCCATTTGAGTAGATACGTCAAATATTTACAAAAGTTGAATCACGTTGAATAGTTAAACAGGAAGACAGAACTAGGAACTGAGATAACAACAGTAAAGCCAGTAGGTGATTAATTGCTGAGTCAATGGTGAAAAGACAGTTGAATGCTACATATTTAGAGGGACAGAAGGAATCTGGGGTATATGCTTACTCAATACATGAGTTAATTTAGTTTGTTCTATACAAAAATTCCTCAGTCCCTGGCTTGAGTTGCTGCTAATACATGCTGTTCTTCTCTGTTCTGTCACAGCAGAGGGCTGGGGGAGAGGGAGCCAGGTTGCCTGTCAGTTACAATGACTAAAAAGAGGAGTTGGAGAACTCAGTTGCCATTGCATCTAGTGTTTGAAATGACCTTGATCTGGAAGCACTTTAAGATAAAAAGTCTTCAAACACCAACCTCCATGCCTCAATGTGTTGCCTTTAGAGAAAGAGAATTCAGAGAAGTGGATGTTGCAGCACCGTCTGCTATGGATTGAACTGTGTCCCCATAAAGATCTGTTGAAGTCCTAACCCTCGGTGCCTATGAAGGTGACCTTGTTTGGAAGTAGGATCTCTGAAAATGTTATCAGTTAAATTAACATGAGGTCATACTGGAGTAGGCTGGGTCCTAATCTAATAGGAATGGTGTCCTTATAAAAGAAGAAAAGAGACACCGAGGGAAGATGGCCATGTGAAGACAGAGGCAGAGATGTGGAGTGACACGTATGCTTGTCACAGAATGCCAAGGATTGCTGGCTGTCACCAGAAGCTAAGAGAGAGGCCCTTGGAAGAAATCAACACAACTGCCACCCTGATCTCAGACTCCTGGCCTCCAGAACTGACTGTGGGACAACAAATTTCTGTTCCTATAAGCCACCCAGTTAGTGTCACTTTGTTACAGTAGCACTAGGAAATGAATATACCTTCCATATGGCCTCATGCAAAGGCAATCTGCTTCCTTTCACTTTCTCTTACATCCTCCAAAAGGATGAGACAGCCTTTGGCATGTCCATGGCACTATCCAGTCAGGATATGCACTTCAAACCCACTGCTCAGCATGTCTGCAGGCCACATAAAAGCCCCAGGAGGTGACACCCAGCTTCTCTCAAAGCATTATTTACAAGGGGCCTCTCCCCCACCACAGAGGCCAGTGCAAGCAGGCTTCTCCATTCCTCCTGGTGCCCACACACAGCCCTGTCCTGGCCCAGCTCTGCCTGGCCTCCTCATCCAACCTGATCAACACTGGCCAGAGGCAACATGCTTCCTTATTTTTGGCGTGGCAGGCTGGATACATTGTAGCATCTCTCTGAAGGCCTGACAACTCCTCAGGCTTGATTAGGGAACTGGACATGAGTACACGCAGGCAAGGTGGTGACAGAGTCATCGCTGGCCTGGGAGGCATCATCGGTCAGTCACAGGCACTAGGGAAGGCCTGGGTGCTAACACTGTCATCCATCTGGGTTTCCCAGTGTCGCTGCCAGGCCATTGCAGTCAGCTCTGAGTCTGTCTGCAGATGGATGATGAGGCTATTCTTCCTCCTGATTATTCAACCTAAGTATTTCTTTTAATTAATCAGTAATCTGGAAGAACCCCTCATTCTCCCCTCTTGCCATCAGGAAGGGCCTCTGATAATTAACAAGAGATCACCGCTAAGAAAGAGGTGAGCTGGAAATACTCAGAAAAGAATTGAGACAACCTCGTTCCTCCTCTCCCAAAACAGAGGGCTTAATGCATTGCCTAATCTTCTGGGCCTGGAAGTGACATGCCCTCCCCATCTCCACAGAACCCCAGACTTAACAGCACCAGCCGTGTGGTCTCCAGAATACAGGAGGCAACAGGATGAGGAGAAATTGGCTTCAGTAAGCTAGCCAGGCCCCTTCCACTCAACATGCCCCATATCTTCACTCAGAAATGCTGCTCATCGGACAGGAGGACTTGATCAGTAGATCAGAGTGCTCCCTGCTGAAAAGGGTATCAAAAAGCAGCAAAGTCATGCAAACATAATGACACATCTCAACTCAAACCACTGATGGTTATGGTCTGGTGGCTATGGGTTTGAGATTGCGCACAACACAACACAACCACAAGGCGACAACCCCAAAACCCAGACAGGGAAGGTGCTCAGGCAGGAAGCCTCTTTTGCCTTCTTTGTCTCCCCCATGCACAGTGACCAGCCAGGAGTAGATCTCAATGAAAAACTAGTCACCAAGATATGGACATGGCTGGGGCCTCTTGTCTCTGCTCAGCATTCTCTCCCGTAGAATATGCTTTCTCCTCTCATTCCTGTGACAATTCCACTCATTCTTCAAGGCCCCTCTCAAATGTTACCATCTCTCTCATGCCTCACCGCAAACTGAGCTCCCAGGGCATTTTATTTAGTCCTGCCTCCATGTGTCACAGTGCCTTCTTGTGCCATTGCTTATACAGACATATGCATGATTATCTACCAGGCTCTAAAACCGTGAAAGGCAGAGACTGTCTGGCATTGTGTCAGTAAGTGGGTAGTGGACGTGATCAATAAATACTGGATGAATAAATGAAAAACACTGAGACACATTTCAGATCTGTCACTGACTGAGGGTGCTGCTGCCCAGAAACACCTCAACCTTCCCAAAACATCTGCAGCCCCCTCAGGTGGGGCAGGGAGAGGCCCCCACAACTGGTACAGCCCCACCTCCCACATCAGAAGGAGGCTCTGACCAACGGATGCCAAAGGACAGGCACCAACTCAAGCTTTTAGGAAGATGACAAATATGTAAATAACAGAAGAAAGAGAGCTGAGGAAAATAAAAGGATGCAATTTGGATTGAAATACTTAATTTACCCATACAAAGAAATGCAATAGTCACGCCTAAAGTAATAGCATAGTAAAGAATAGACATTTATCATGGTAGAAAGAGGGCACCATATTCTATACTATATAATTTCCTATTATAAATCTGAACATGCGGTTCTAAAAGACTACATGATTTACTCATAATTATTTCTTTTTTCTTGAATTGTATTATTGACTGATGGAACCCTTGAATTTCCCATTCAATTCCTTTCTTTTATGAAGTAAATCTGGTGTATGGGGACTTCTCCAAGTTACAGTTACTTTTATAGAGGTTATAATGACCCATGAAAGGTCATTGTTTCTATTGGAGATTTCATTTCAATAATTGACTTGCATTTCCCAGAATTTAGGGATTAGGAATGATAAAATAACTTGCTGTCTAATATGATTTATTCTAATACAGACTTCTTCCCACAACTTCAAGGAGATTCTTTAATGTGGCACTTCCCACGATAGCGCCCTATTTATAAAAAAAAAAAAAAAAACCTTAAAAAAATTATATAGAAACATATGATAGCCAGTATATAATTTTTAATTGTAAATCTTAGAGCCCTAAATATTGAAATCACTTAAGTGTTCTACTTACGAAGAAATCTGAATATAGTGAAGAATTTAAACATGTTCCCAGTCAGACTTTCATAGTAGGCACTTTAAACAATTAATTTAGAATTTTCTGGAGTCCGAGCTGACACAAGCCGGTTTATACAACTGTTTTTTGCAGGTTTCTTTGGGGATCTTGTTTTTGCCTTTCCATCGGTTCTAAAATTTAGTGTGAAAATGAGGCACTGTCCATTAAGAAGAGCAAGCTGACAAGGTCTGAACCTCAGAGTGATTGCAACGCAGGCCTCAGCTAGTTAGAACTCATCATCTCCCAGGCCAAACACATAGAATGCCTTTTCTTTCTCACTGTATGCACAGATTTTGGTTTTGTTTTCCTTTAAATGTCAAATGTGGCAGGTACCAAGCAAAGTTGCTGATGCACCGACAAATAATGAGATTCAAAGGTCTGGTGTGAGGCCTCTGTCATGGGGTTTTTGTTGAAAAATGGATGGTGGGAACAGTTTGAATACCACCAAGCACGTGTATGTCTTCGCTACACAGCCGTGTGAGCGATTTTGAAGGTGGCAAATGACAACGTGAAGCTTCCTTCCTAACCAGTGACTCCTCACCCCCTAACCCCTAACTAGGAAAGCCATCTCCTAGTTGTGGGACAACAATCACCAAGAATCTGGGCAGTGGCCTCAAGGTAGTCGCACTCCAGGAGAACATAGTCCTTCCTCTCTCTCTCTTCTGGATCCCCATAGGTGGCCATGAGTCTCAGTTAAGCCTCAAGAGCTCCAGTCTTAACTTGAGCACATGCAGCTTCCCCTTGCTCTGCAGTCTGCAGGTTTAATTCCCAGCTCCTTCCTGACATCCACACAGGCATGCTTGCCCTTACTGGCAAACTGTTCTTACATATGCCATCATCTGAGTCTCTCTGCACATGGCCCAGCGTCAGCTTCCCCAGCACAATAAGGGGTACACAGCAGATGCTCAATACACACTTCTCCTTTTTGTCTTGAATAGACTACAGCAGCTTATTTAACTCAATTCAGGGAGTAAAAGTGCTCCTAGCTCTGTGCTAAGCACTGCAGAGGACACAGAAGGAATACAAGGTACTGTTTGATTCGGGAGTACACACTCTTAAAACAAGACATGACATACATGTATTTTTAATAAAAGTAAATTAGTATTAATATTTCAGGGCCACGCAACAACCCATAAGTCTGAGGTGACCAAAAATGCAGGGCAAAAATCACTATTTTGGAGGGCAATGACCTCATTCTCTCTGAAGAGAGAGACTAATACACACCATTATTTGGTTCTTGCTTTTTCTGTTTTGGGGTGAGGATGAGAATATCCACAATACTGAAAAGAAAGATTAAACAAGCAACCATTTATCCTCAAAAGAACAATTTTTTTTTTTGACATATTGGATTAAAAGAAAAAAACAACTTTTAATATACTGTTTTCCCTCCAGTACGTGCTAGGTCAAAAACAGAAAAATAAATCAGAGATTATGGGATGTGAATAATGTAATTAATGATTGCTCAGATAGCTGTATACCAAAATATATGCCCTTTTAATTGAGCATAATCCTTTGAAAGAACCCACTGAGCATTTACTAAAACTGCCACAGGCATAGCCATGAAGAGAGCCTGAGTAAATTCTCCAAGATCATGTCCAACTCTTCCTCTTGGTTTCTTCTTTTTATGTATGCATGTATGTATGTGTGTATACAGTGGAATTTCTGAGTCATATGGTAACTCTATTTTTAACTTTTGGATGAATTGCCAAATTGTTTTCCAAAGGAACTGCACCATTCTACATTATCATCAGCAATGTATGAAGGTACCAATTCTTCCACAACTTTGGTAACACTTGTGATCTTCTGTCTTTTGGATTTGAGCCGTTTTAGTGGGTGTGAGGTGGTATTTCAATGTGGTTTTGATTTGCATCCCTAATTACTAATGATGTTGATCCTATTTTCATGTACTTATTGGCTATTTGTAGTTCATTTTTGGAGAAACGTCTTTAAAATATTTTGCCCATTTTTTAAATTGGGCTGTCTTTTAATGTTGAGTCATAAGAGTTCTTTATATAATCTAATTCAGATGAAAAACAACTTAATTTCGATAGTATGCACAGATTTTGTTCCTGGATAGCTCCATTCCCTCTCCCCTCCTTTGTTGTGTTATGCCATACATGTTGCATCATTATAAATTTTGTCTACCAACACAGATTTACAATTACTGCTTTATGCACTTATCTTTTAAATAAGATAGGAGAAAAAAGTCATAAACAAAAAAATACATTTATACTGCCTTTTATATTTACCAGTGTAGTTAACTTTACCATTGCTCTTTATTTGTCATGTGGACTTACTGTCTAGCGTCCTTTCATTTCAGGCTAAAGGACTCCAGTGTTTCTTGCAGGGCACACTGGCTAGCAATGAAGTCTCTCAGTTTTTGTTTATCTGGGAATGTCTTAGTTCACCTTCATTTTTGAAGAATAGCTTCGCTGGATAATAGATTTCTTGGTTGACAGTCTTTCTTTTGGCACTTTATATATGCCATCCCACTGCTTTCTGGCTTCCTTGGTTTTGATAAGAGATCATCTGTTAATCTCACTGAGGATCCCTTGTTCATGATGAGTTGCTTCTCTCTAGCTGCTTTCAAGATTCTCTTTCTTGTCTTTGTCTTTTGACAGTTTGATTTTGATGTGTCTAGGTGTGGATCTCTTGTTCATTTTTCTTCATTCTTTTTTTATTTCTGTTCCTCAGACTAGATAAACTGAATTGATCTAGCTTCAAGTTCACTGACTCTTTTCTTCTGCCTGTTCAAATCTGCTACTGAGCCCTTCTAATGAAATTTTCATTTCAGTTATTATACATTTCAACTCCAGAATTTCCGTTTGTTTGTTTTTATAACTTCTATCTCTTTATGATATTCACTGTTTGATGAGACATGGCTCTCATACTCTCCTTTAATTCTTTAAACATGGTTTCCTAGAGTTCTTTGAACATTCTTAAAATGGTTGACTGTGTCTATTAAGTCCAATGCTTAGGCCTCCTCAGGAATAATTTCTAATGATTACTTTTATTCCTGTGTATAGGCTATACTTTATTGTGCCTTTAATTTTTTTGTTTAAAAGTGGACTTTTAAATAATGTATGTGGCAACTCTGATAATCAGAATATCACCCCTCTGCAGGGCTTGTTGTTTGTTTAGGAACTTTTTGGAACTAACTCTGTAAGTCTTTATTCTTTGTCATGTGTGGCCACTGAAGTCTCTGCTCAGTTATCTTAGTGGTCAGCTAATGACTGGATAGAGATTTCCTTAAGTGCCTGGGACCAACAAGTCTCCTAGTCTTTGTTGAAGGACTCCGTGTGTGTGTGTGTGTGTGTGTGTGTGTGTTGGGGCACACCTTCAACACTCAGCCAGGCAGTTGACAACTCTGCCTTAGCCTTCATTTCCTGCTTGCAGAGAGCCTCAAAGTCAGCCAGACATGAGAGCCTAGGGCCTTCTCAGGTCTTTCCATAGCTTGTGCACAGCCCTACACATGCACGTGACCTCCTATATTCCCAGGAATTTGCTGGAACTTTTCAAAGCCCTATGGGTATCTCATCACCCAGTTTTGCCTTTACAATTTTTTGGTTAGTCTTTTGTTTCTCCCAACTTTTATCCACCCCTTCAGGCAGCTGCAAAGTTAAACACTTGCCTGTAGTTGTTTTCAATAAACAGCCCCAGGGAAAAGGCTTTATACTCTGCGAGCTCTAAGTCAGGTCAAATAAAGACAACCTTGCAAGTGGGGTCTTCTAGGGAACCACTAGTCAGGTTACATGACAGTTCTCTGGGAATGATGCTTTGAAGAAGCTCCAACCCCATTCTGCCCCTCCGGTGGCTTCCAGGCTGCTAGTTTTCACCATGCTTGCTGGCTATTGGATTTCAAGCTACTGCAGAGCTGGGGAGGGCAAATGGAAAAAAAGGAAATTTGAAACACCCCAAAGTTCACTGTTCTGATATTCAGCCATTTCTCTTGAATAAATGCTCTCCACATTGCTGTAAGCCTTTTGTTAATTTCCAGAGTCAGGAGCAGATTATCCAAGAGGCAAAATAAGCATGGTGCTTACCAGATCATCTGCAGTGAACAATTTCACATTTTTTCACCACATCAAAGTTTCTGCTTCTAGGTGTGGCCGGCATCTGTCTCTCTCCTAACTCCACAGCACCTTCCTACAGAATCAAAGCCTCTTTTCAAATTTACAATCCCTGACAGGGGCAGATGACCCAGTAAGCACGGTTAAGCACAGGCTGATTTACTAATCTGTGGTGTAACTGTTCACTACAGATGATCTAGTAAGCAAGGTAAGCATGGTGCCTACCTTGCCTGTTGGATAATCCTCCCCTGTCCACAGTTCTGAAAAAGCTGACTAGCAATTTTTGCCAATTTTCTTGTTGTTTTTATGGAGGAGAGAATTTTTGGTGGTCCTTATGCCATTATTTTCACTGATGTCACCCTTTCTCTTTCTTTTAACTGCTGTATTATATTCTGATGTATGAATGCAACACCATTTGATTTTTTTTCACAATATATTTTTACTAAATTTTTATTTGGAAAAATTTCAAGCTCTCAGAATAGTTGTAAGAATAGTACGACAAACACCCACATACCCTCCTCCTAGATTCACCAACTGTTAACATTTTGCCCCATTTGCTTTCACTGTCTCCTCTAAACCATTTGAGAGTTAGCTGCAGACATCCTGACATTTCACTCTCAAAGACTTCAGTATGTATCTCCCAATCACCACGGTACTCCCCTGTAAAGCCTCAGTATAATAATCACCCTTAGGACATCTAACATTGTCACAACATTATAATCTATTCTCTAGGCCAGATTCAACTCTCCCAAGAACAATTTCAAATGCCTCAAAATGCGGGCACATCTTCATAAAGAGCTGGTATACGAAGCAGAATCATGCTTAGCCCCTTCTCTGGCAGATGTTGGATGAGATGGCCACTGGCCTGAGAAGCTGCTCTGAGTCTGTGTGATGCTATCCCCCTGCCACTGCCTCCCAGCGTCCAACACTCCTTATCTGCCTTGCGAGGGATTTGCTGTATAGTTTATTTCATTTTAAGATTCTTATCTAAAAGCTCCTTGCTCAAGGAAAAAAAAAAATTAAAACAAAGAAACGATTCTGCTTAAATTTCACAAAACAATGAAATAAAGCCAAACGTTCCCTCCAAATTTTCTTTGGTGATGTCCTGATAAAATCTTCGTGGGGGTGCTTGTCCAACAAATCCCTTCAAACGAGGCATGAAATACCGACACACAACAACAAAACACAAACACAAAATACTTCTCTCTCTGACTATCACATACTTTAAGTGTAGGGCAGTGTCTCATTTTTAGCACCCCAATCTTAGAGATAAGTCCTCTGAAAGATGCCTTTGCATCCTCATGACTGGACAAAGATGGGGTGGCAACGTCGTAAATGCCAAGTCATACCAATTCATCTACTAGTTATAGTTTTTTTACTTTCCCAGCACAAAACTCCAAACAAATATCTACCCTGGCCAGTGTTTCTCAAAGTGCAGGGCACGGACCACCCACATCAGCATCACAGGGGTAACTTGCTATAAGCATTGCTTCCCAGGCTTCATCTCAGGTCTATTGATGCAAAACTTCTGGGACTGGGCCCCAGGAATATACATTCTTGAAAGCACCTCAAGCAGTTCCAATATACACCTGAATTTGAGAACTACTAAGCTAGGCTTTGATCTAAGCTTAACTGAAGCTTAGTATTGAGAAATCTGTAGAATACTTCAAGTATTGAGAACTGGGAGTCCTGGTGGCACAGTGGTTAAAGTGCTCAGCCGCTAACTGGAAGGTCAGTGGTTCAAACCCATGGGAGAAAGATGTAGTAGTCTACTTCTGTAAAGATTACAGCCTTGGAAACTCTGTGAGGTAGTTCTACTCTGTCCTACAGGGTCGCTATGAGTCGGAATTGACTCGACGGCAATGGGCTTAGTTTTTGGTTTGGTATTGAGAACTGATTTGTGCTATTATCTACAGCAGTGGCTTTCGAGCATGTTGACCACAACTCATACAAAGGGGTATATTCTACATCATGACCCAGTACACATGTACACACACACACACACTGAAAGTTTCATGAAACAATATGTATCCTTACTTGTGATGTACTCTGATATTCTCGATCCTATTCTATTTCAATTTTTTCTTTTTATAAACACTGGACATGACCTACTAAAGTGATTTCACAACTCACTAATGAATCCTAAACTGCAGTTTGCAAAACACTGATCTATAGCAATCAACTGAAATTTAATGCTTAACTGAGTAAGCATAAGCCTAGGGGAGAGAGAGAGAGAGTGTGTGTGTGTGTATGTGTGTGTGTAAAATACTGCACGCTAGTCATTAAACTAGATATTTTAGATGTTCTTAAAATATATGCATTTAACTAAATTTAGAACAGTTTAATCACAATACTGATCTCCAAATAGAATACATTTATAAATAAGATTTCAAATCTTATCACCTTCAACTAACAAGTATGGCTTTTGAGAAGGGGCACACTGGAGTGAAAATTTGCTACGGTGTTAAATTCTAGAGCTTATTAAATGAGATTCAGCTCCTGGCTCCACAATTTCCTCAGCTATAAAGTGGGAATAACCACAGCATCTATCTCATAAGGTTGCTGTGAATATTAAATAAGATAATTCATATAAATAACAATTCTTATTATTCAAAGATAAGATACCTTTTAACAAAAGTTTTACCATTCAGGGAATGACAAAAAACATATTTAAATAAAACCTCATATATATTTACATATAGACTTCTATGTGTACAAATTTACTATATACCTGGTATTATCCTTCCCTTGATGAACAAATACTGAACATTTTCTGTGTAAGGCACTGTGCATAGCACCGGAGTTTCAAAGAAGCATAAGATACAGTCCCATTTATTAAGCAGTTTACAATCTAGTCCCAAAGTTAGGACAATAGAAAAAAATGTAGCTAGCCAAGTCATATGCAAAGTGCCATGTATAAGAGGTGCTACAGGTGAATGTAATCAGAGTTCAGAGAAGAGAGTGCGAGGATAGTCAGGATGAGTGCCAGAAGGGGGGCATTTAGAAGGGGATGGAATGGTGGGGAGGTTTAATCAGCAGAAAGGAGGGCGGTGGAAATTCTAAGTACAGGAAAATAAAAAGAGGGAAGACAAATGGGGCAAACTATGCCCTGACAATCACAAAGAGTATTAACAGTTTGGCTGGCTGGGGTGCAGTAAGCCACAAAGACAAGTTTAGAAGCATTGGTGGTTCAGTGGTAGAATTCTCACCTTCCACATGGGAGGGAGACCCAGGTTCGATTCCCAGTCAATGCACCTCATGCATGGGGGGTCTGTCAGTGGAGGCTTGTGTGTTGCTATGATGCTGTAAAGGTTTCAGTGGAGCTTCCAGATTATAATGGACTAGGAAGAAAGGCCTGGTGATCTACTCCTGAAAATCAGCCAATGAAAACCCTACAGACCATAATGGTCCAATCTGCATCTGATTATGGGGATGGCACAGGACTGGGCAGTGTTTTGTTCCATCGTGCATAAGGTACTCATGATTTGAGGGCCAACTCAACAGCACCTAACAACAACAAGAAAGAGCCAGTCTGGGTGCCAGGCTAAGGCAATGGGTGATACAGGAAGATGCATCTGGAAGGTGGAGTGGCTGTGTGGCAGTACGAAGTCATCTCAGGCTGGCTGCAGCAGTGGGAGTATTCCTGCAAGAGGCAGTCTGATCAAAGAGGCAGGATGTGTCCCAAAGCATCAGTGACAATAACAATACAGATAGCACACATTAACAGAATGAGGAACCAGCACAGAAAACGGGGTTAAAATTAATTTTTCCAAAGTTTATATAGCACTGATTGGTTCAGTCTCCATTGCCATGGTCTCTGTTGTGCAGTAGGTTAATCTCCGGAAGTTTTCTAAATTTTAAGTAAAATATTCCTGCCACTCAAATGTTTTTACTTTATTATTCAGATTCTATGATTCTTTGCTCACCAAACAACCTTCTGACTGAGAATTCAGCTGGCCAGGTAATTTGATACCAAGAAGAGTGCCTTGATAACAGTACTTAGACATGGCAGTGACTAGAAGGGCTTTTTCCCATTGCAATGTCTAAACTGGTCTTCCACTTATTAATCAGACTCATGTCAATTTGGTTATACGTGTCTATTGGCAGATATCTGATCATCCTTTGATGTGCTGGGGAGGTCCCATACCAGACTCAGTAGGATAGAGGTCCTCAATCCTGGCTGCATTCTAGAGTCATCTAGACAGCCAAAGCCAAAGCCATTGCCATCGAGTTGATTCCGACTTATGGTGACCCTACAGGACAGCGTAGAACTGCCCCATAGGGTTTTCAAGGCTGTAACCTTTATGGAAGCAGACTGCCACATCTTTCTCCCCCGGAGTGGCTAGTGGGTTCAAATTGCCGACCTTTTAGTTAACAGCTGAGCACTTTAACCACTGAGCCACCAGGGCTCCTCGTCACCTGGAGAGCTACTGTAAAATACTTTGGAATGGGGCAACTGGCTGCAATCAAGGCCTCCCATGGGCAGCCCCGGTTTGGACTACCACCTTCTTGTAAGATAATTTTCAATATCCTTGCTGCATGTTAGAATCATCCGGGACTCTTTAAAAAAAAAAAAAAAAGAAATTTGTGCCCAGGGATGGACACTTCCAGAGATGCTGAAAGCTACCTGCTGGGCAGAGGATATAAATTCTAATAATTCATGCCTGTCATTCCGAGGCAGAGATGAGAAAGAAGCTGTAATGTACTGGAGTAGAGGGATTTCTATTTCACTTACATTCAGGATATTGAGTTATTTCATTCTATTTGATCTCCCTGAGACTAGGGCCATAGCCTCAGGCTGTCACTAGTGTTAAACTGTTAACTCCTTATTGCTTTAGGGGTCTGCAAATTTTTTTTTTGTAAAGGGCCAGATAGTAATAGTTGACGCTTTGCAAGTCACTCAGTCATAGCCACAACTACTCAACTCCGCAGCTGTAGGGCAAAAGCAGCATAAACAGTATGTGAGCAAATGGGCATGGCTGTGTTCCAATAGAGCATTACTGACAAAAAACAAGTGGCAGGCAAAATTTGGCCAGCGGGTTGTAGTTGGCCAACCCCAGCTTCAGAATGTTTGAGTAATTGTAATTAGCATCTGATCTTGTGCCCAAGGTTTGTGTTACTAATACAAAATTAGTAACAAAGCATGAAAATAAATACAAAATGTACACTTAATCTTGAATCTTGTCCTTCAATTGACTGTCATCTTACCATTTACCAGAAACTCAAAACAAGAGTGCTCTGTGGATATTTAAACCATACGGACCTATTCAGAATATTTCTGCCGCTGTGTAATATTAACTTGTGAAGGAAATGTATATCTGATTCTTGAACTGGAGTCCTGCAAACTTCAGTGGTAAACCTGAGTGGAGTGTGGCAGTATCAACTGGGTTCCTTACTGGTGGAAACTGCCATGAGGTTTTTTGAAAGATTTTTTTGTTTTTGTTTTTTGTTTTGAATACACTTATTGCTCCATGCAACTGATCAACTAGGTGTAAATATATACAACCTTAGCTCTAAAGTTTTTGGTTAAATCATTTCTGTTCAACTGAGTAGGTTTAATTAAGGATCCTGCCCCAGCCATCACTTCTGGCTTCCCCATAATCTCTCAAAATGTGTAATGAATAAAAGGCAAAGGGGTGAGACCATTTGCTAAGTGGGTAAGATCTGAACATGGATATAACTCTTATCCTTACAAGCTGTGGCTTAGACGGCACTCAGTACGCAGCTGTGCTCTCCCTAGTTCCCACTCTGCAACATAAAGTATCAAAATCTGTGGTGCTAAGAGAGATTATACCCAGTCATGCAGAAGCCCCAAGCAGCCCGCACTCCCCGCCCTGGCTGCTCAAGGCAGTTTATCTCAACTGCCAAAGTCATCACCCCTGCACAATGAGGACCAGTGTGAGGCAGCTTGTCTTCTGGGAAAGGAGGAGACCTACATGTGGCCAGCAACCAATCAATCTCCCAATCCCCCCCAAGTCTTAAGGAAAATTAAGCAAAAGTTTCAGTCGTGGATGTAGACTTCTGAGCTCAGTTACCATGACTCCTTATTACAGTTCCATGCCATACTCACCTGGAAGTGTTTTCAAGTATTCCTTTAACCTCATTCATTTGTTCTTTCCCAAAATAAACAACAGTGAGATGAATTCGCCCATCCTGTTGGATGCACATCTCCCTAGAAAACAAAACACACGTATGTCTGGTTCCTGTTCTCACAGTAACAGGCAAGGCCAAACAAATAATTTTTTCATCAAGTGCAAAAGGGTTTTGTAGTAAACTTAGTGACAGCTGGGATAGCAGAGCTGGGGCTTAGAGACATTTCTAGTTGGTCGTCAAAGTTGCCTATAAAACACTGAAATTTCAGGGTACAGGTCTATTATAAGTCAAAACTCAGATGCAAGGGGCCACAGCTCCCATCTGCCACATATACATTCAAATATATACATATACACACATATCTACATACATACACACACACACATATATAAAGTGAATGTGGTACTTTTCATATAATTTGTGTGTATATAAAATGTGTGTTATGTAAATGTATATGTATATATATGTACACATGTATGTGTATGTGTGTGTATACAATTTTAAGGACAGTTTTCTAAAGCAAGTTAATGGAAAGGTTCTACTGCATGGAATAATATTTTGAGATTTAAAAAAAAATTTTTTAATTGTACTTTAGGTGAAGGTTTACAGAACAAATAAGTTTCTCATTAAACAGTCAGTACGCATATTGTTTTATGACATCGGTTAACAACCCCATGACATGTCAACACTCTCCCTTCTCGACCTTGGAGGACCTTTTTTTCTTTGGTGAAAATATACATAGCCAAAGATACACCATTTCAAAAATTTCTACATGTACAATTCGGTGACATCGACTACATTCTTCCAGTTGTGCTGCTATTCCCATATTTTGAGATATTTTGCATGTCCGTCCATTTTGTTCTTTTTGTCTCTGTGTTGGCTTTCTTCCTTAAGCCCTAGACAACACTCCACGTCATAGTTTTCCAGAAATCTCAGAGCTCTATTTGCAGAGGCCAGTTGCTTCAATGCTTTTTATAATGACATCAAAAAGGAGTGATTGACTTGAGAAGTTGCTGGGAGAAATCCAAAGAAATAGAAAATATGGTTCCTGTCCTCGAAAAACATTACTTGAGAAATAAAATGAGCTCAAATAAAATAATCAGATACTCCATGGCACAGATTAAAATGACATGGAATTCAGAAAGCACGGCAATCCCTGTGGGCTAGAATGGTTGGGGTCTTGAAGGATGGACAGGATTTAGAATAGTACAGAGAAGGAAGAAGAGAATTCTAGATGGGAGGAATATCAGAGAAGATAATGTTGACCCTGGGCAAGAAACATGCAGGGTTCATCCTGTTAACAAGCTCGGTTCTCAGATTTCTGTTTCTCTCCTGTGGGAGAAAGGTAAGAGCTGCTTTGGGAACCCAGACAAGATAGTGGGGCTCTTAGAAGCAGATAAGGGACAAGGAACAGAGACCTGGGGAGTGACTATGTGCTTCAAAACTGTGAGCTCGCTCATCGCTGCAGTCCCTGCAGACTGAATCACCACCTACCGACAGCAGAACTCTTTTTACATAAAGGATCCGTCTCTCAAACTTGCCAGATAATCCTTTAACTTCCTTTGCCAGGGTAGAACAAAAGCACATACACAGAGCCAAGGATTGGAGAAACTGTACTTTAAAACTGTGTGCAGCTGGAAAAAATCCATCCCAGAATCCGGAGAGAGTCACCGATTGAGCCTGAATAAAAAGCAATCCTATTTTTCTAGCAACATCTTTGCTGTATCCCACTCTGGTATTTTAAAATCTATTCAAAGCACTTCCTGTCTTCAAGAAATACAAAGGAGATGCACTGGGCCTTTACACTTCATTGACTAGGGGAGGCTTCCCAAAAAGACAAAGCAGAATTTGTTCTGAAGTCTACCTCCAAGCTCCCATTCTGTTTATCCATTCCTTCCTTCCTTCGTTCATTCAACAAACATATGTTGACAACATAAAACGTGCCAATACTCTACCCACCATAAAACCCACTGCCGTCAAGTTGATTCTGACTCATAGCGACCCTATAGGACAGAGTAGAACTGCCCCATAGAGTTTCCAAGGAGCGCCTGGTGGATTCAAACTGCCAACCTTTTGGTTAGCAGCCATAGGACTTAACAACTACACCACCAGGGTTTCCAATACTCTACCAGGGAATCTTAAAAAATGAGTAAGACATTTCTGCCCCTGAGAAGTTCTCCATCTACTGTCCATAACTAAAACTATGTATAATGTGATAAATAAATGCTGTAAGAGAGTATGCGCACAGCACTACAGGAGCACCAGGCTGCCTGTTTGAAGAGTCTCAGGGTTATTTTTAAATACAATTCTCACTAGACTCCATCCCCTGGAGAGACACGTGTTAGGAAGAGCATGTGTGTGAGTGATTACCCACATGAATATGTTTGAGTTTTAAGGATAGGTTAAAAAAGTAAGGAGAAAGGGATGAGAAAGGAGGAAAAATCATATTCACTGAATATGCAGACTCCTGGCTTTGTGCTATTAACTATTTATATATGGAAACACGCTGCCAGGATTCCTTGAGTTGAATTAAGTGTCCCTGATATCTCATCCCTATAAATACCATGTTAGTGTTTTATCTAAAACGTTTGGAAATGAATCTTACGGAGCTCCTACTTCCTAAGACCCCTGTAGGGAAGATTTTGTCTTTACATGGTTGCTTTGCATTAGCTCCCCAATTTCCTTGTGGTCATTTTCCCACCTTAACCTGGAAGCCTAAAAATTCTCTATTTCTCAAAAGCTTTGTCTTTTTAGGACTTTTTTATTTTCCTGGAAATCAACAATTTCTTCGCCCCAACGACACTGTAGCACAGAGTACAGCAACTAATTAAGATAAATTTTTTCAGTCAGAAAACATGCATCACAGTCACTTACACGCCTATATTTTTATTTCCCAAAAGTCCAAACCACTTCATGGTCTCTGAGCTCTGTTATTAATCTATACACTGCACCTTGGAGAGAGGTAAGTGACCCCGTCATACCCTTAGTGTATAGATGGGTTCCAGTGACCTGACTAAGCTATAGAGTCAGCTAGGCATGCAATCCAGGTCTCCTAAGAACCAGCCTGGTATTCATCTGTCCCTAGGTCACCTTCACAGGTTGTAGTTGTACCTATGTAATCTGACAGCTTTGGTCTGTCTGGGACTACCACACAGCTTAGTGGTTTGTATGGCCAGGTGGAGGGCAGAAGATGCTGCAACGAAACTCCAAATGTCAAATGTCTGTGGGATGGATTGTTGAACTTGAGTTCACGACAGGACTCAGATATGACTGAGAAAAGCTGGTGGGCAGGTTGATCAGATGTCTGTTAGGAAGAGGAGTGCAATAATAGCTTCATGGATGAGAATCAGCATAAAGCCAATTCCCAGAAGGCTGAGATCAATCAGACCCCCCGGGTCCCATTTTTCCATCATTTCTGACACCAGCCACTCACACAGCACACACTTGTCTCTGACCCTAGCCACCTGAAGCTAGGCAGATCTCAGAGGTTAAGAGGACACTGTCCTTGGGTTCATTAAATTTGCCGGACTGACTCGTAGAAGTCGTGGAAGATACTAAACTTATGACTACCGGTTTTATTATAGTAAAAAGACATAAATCAGGATCATCATAAGGAAGAGATGCACGGACGAGATCAGGGAAGGTTTCTCGGGCGAAGCTGCCATGTATCAGAAAAGGCACTTCATCTTCCCTTCACTGACTAGGAAGCTCTCTGAGCCTTAGTGTTCTGGGCTTTTATTGGCCAGTCCTGCATGACAGGCTAAATCAAGCCTTCCTATGTGGCCTGAAGTCCCAGACGAAGGCACCCAAATTACTCTAAGAGTTATTTCTCTGGAGCCAAAGACAAAGGCCACCTTATTTTGGGTAAAGCTAGACAGATCCTTTACCCAACAAGGAGCCATACCCTTAGGGAGAGAACTCATCCTAAGGTAGGGTTTCTCAACCTCAGCACTACTGACATATTGGACTAGATAATTCTTTATTGTGGGAGAAGCTGTCCTGTGCATTGTAGGATGTTTAGCAGCATCCTCGGCCTCTCCTCACTGGATGCACTCCCCCAGCTGTGGTAATATAAAATGTCTCCAGACATTGCCAGAAGTCCTAGGGGGTGGGGAGGAACACAGAATTGCCCTCTGTTGAGAATCACTGGCTTATGGGAGAACTAGACTTAGAAACATTTGATTCACTAAAGGGATGGTGTGATTGTGAAAACCAGGCACATCACTAGGGTCTGTCTTGTTCTTCAGGCAGCTGTTGAGGATTCACGTGTGAGTCCCACAGGGAGACAGAGCTGCAAGAAAGAACTGAAAAGGTTTTCTTAACAGAGAACAAAATTATGAGGGGGTGTTGAGAGCTCAAGCCAGGACTTCTGGGGAATTAATGTAACAGTGGGTGGCACAGTGGAAGGTATCGTAGCATTGGTAGCAGCTCAGTGGCATCAGTGAGTGTCAACAACATTGACTGTGGTGAGAAGCAGTGAGTTGGCTTCATGCAGCTGATGCCTGGGCAGGTACTGTAGGCTGATCTCATATTTGAGCACGTGTGAGACATCCTGGGGATACCTAGAAAGACTGCGAGGGGTTTAGGTAGTTGGTGGTCTTACCACAGAAATGAGAAACCGTGTTTATTGAAGTTAGTGCTACGTGTTTTCACACCTCAAACTGCGTGACCTAGGGGAACAGGATTCAATAGCAAACACTCATTGAGCATCTTCCTTGTTCAATGCATTGTTCTTGTTGGAGTAAGATTTACAAAGAATAATCATGTATGGTCCCTGTAGGGGGACCAACCACCCAGGTTTTCCTGGGACTCTGCTGATTTTAGCACCGAAAGTCCCACATCCAGGAAACCCCACCGTCCTGGGCAAACTGGGAACACTGGTTTCCCTACCTGCCTCAGGGACCTTACAGTCCATTGCAAAGAATGTACAGTTGAACAGCTGCAATATGAAGCAGGATGGAATAACTTCAGTAACAGAGACCCAGGGGAGCAGAGGAGAGAGTGGTTCATTTCTAACGGGGGATAGGGTGAGGGAGGGGTATCAAAAACGAGCAGGCTTCTAAGCTGAGTCTTGACAGGTGAGTAGGCTCCACACAGGTGGTGGAGAGAAAAGACTTCCATGGCTGAGAAAAGGCACAGATGTAAGGAAATCACATCACTATTATTTTCTAAGACAATTTTCTACTTAAATATATCAGGCATGCAAAGAAAACCCATTTAGACTTTAAATGTCCCTATGCAAACGAAATGATACATAACAGCCTACCAGTTCCCAAAATGTGCGTAGGGTCTGCTATGACAACAGGAAGAAAACTGCTCAGCCACAAAGGGATTGGAAACAAGGAACAGGCACTAGCCTGGAGAGGGAACAAAGAGGGACTGGGGACTTCTGGAAATCTGGCTTTAAAAGAATAATATTCTTCTTTTCGTTTTGGTGGTTTCTCTGCCTCTTCCCCCCAAATTGAATAAATACCTAATTCCTCGGTTCCATTATCTGAGGTGGTCTGATCAGTGTTAAGAAACGAGTGGACTTTGACTCACAACCAAGCAATTGGGGACCTACTTTCCCAGTTGTTTCAGAACAGAAAATGAGATCATTTCCAGGTGACCATTTTCTACTCTTAAAGGAACGTTTCTATATAATCTGCGGCTCAAATGGGATAAGAAATACTTTCTGTTAGGTCCAAAAGGGGAAATCTTATCCAAATAAGGTGAACGATGTAGATTAGTGTTTCTGAAACACACTAGCCATAAAACTTTTTTGGTGCAACGCTGGTGTACGAATAAAGAAACGGCCTGTGGGAGAAAAAGAGGGGGCTTGGGTAAGGGGAGATGATGAGACTATGAAAAATACATTATTTTCCTTTTGCAAAACACAAAGAAAACCAGCAATCTATCTCTATCACAATCCCACATTTGATGGCATGAGGCCTTTCTGTTACCTATACCAGCCTAGCCATATGTTGAAGGCTCATTTCAATTTCAGATTCTACAGTCACTACTTTGAAAAAAAAAATTCAGAAATTTCCAGAACCATTTGCTCTAGGCCAAAAAGAGATAAAAGAGAATTGCCAAAGAAAATTCAAATAAAGGATTTCTCTGATACTGCCTTAAAATATCATAAATGTCTTGAGAGAAATGAGAGAAGAGTTAGGAGGAAGAAACAAAGCAGAACATTAAAAAAAAAAAAAAAAAAAAAATACCCAGCAAAATCTGAGCAGGAACATAGCAACATGAAAAAGAGTTCTCAGTCCAGTTGGAAGTAGTCAAAATAAAAATCAAGTATACTTGAAATGAACTGAGAAGAGAGTTCTCAGTCTGGCCAAAAGTAGTCAAAATAAAAATCAAATATACTTGAAATGAATTGAGAGAGATTTAAAAAAAAATTGTGAAGAATATTTTCCATAAAAACAAGTTTTTCTGGGAGAGGCTTAGAAATAAAGACCCAAAGAAAATCTATAGCATTTTTATTACGTGGTTCTTCTTATCACAAACAAAGTATGCAGTGAAATAATAGATGAGTTAAAGATCTGTAACTTTGGTACTACGGAAAACTAAGCAGCCAAAAAGCAAATGTGAGAATAGTTTCAAAGGCAAAATGAGATGAATAAAGAAAAAAAAAAAAAGATGAAGAAGAAAAGCATATGGGTTTAAGCCAACACACTACTGGGCAAAGAGGAAACAGATAAAATCAGGAACTACATCGGAAGCAAGTTCTCCTGGGTGCCGCATTGAACTAGTGCCCTCTCGATTCCAGGCTGCAGGTGAAGGAGTCCTCAGGATGGAGTTCAGGGGGGCCCAAGGGAGGCATACGGAGCATTCACGACAGAGGGAAAAGCATGTAGAGCCTGCGAGGCTCTACAAATGCACGAGGATGATGACAGCAAAGGAAAAAGAACCTGTAGAGCAAACAGCCCTCTGATCTCCAAGAACAAAAATGGAGTCATGGAGTGTAGGGGCCACAAAGCAGCTCTACAGCTCCAAAGTGGGAGCTATAGAATGGTCCGTACTGGGTAATGTGGACTGAGGGGGGCAGTGGGGTAACTATTCCTACTCAGGAGATGACAATGCTGAAGATTTAACTTCATGTTTCTTTGGTAAATCCTACGAATATCATTCATTTGGTGTCCACTGTCTCTTATAGAAAGGTCCTAAGGATCTAGTGCTAGGAAAAAGTTTTTTTCACCCAACAAATGGCAGTCTTCTTTTCATTAAATACTGAGTGCTAAAGTAAGCTAGTCTTTGTTTTTCCTGCCTTCTGGGAAGTTCAGACCTGTCTTTTTTGATCAGTTGGCATATCTGTCCCCTTTCCCACATTGTTATTGAGTCCTTGTTCATTTACCTTTTTAAAAATGGTTTTATTGAGTTTGCATTTTTTGTAAACACAAATAATTTTTAGGATTAATTGAGATGATTCTAATAATAATAAGTAGAAAACACAATAGCCAAAAACAAACAAACAAACAAACCCATTGCCATCGAGTTGATTCTAACTCGTAGCAACCCTAACTGCCCCATAGGGTTTCCAAGGAGCACCTGGTGGATTCGAACTGCCAACCTTTTGGTTAGCAGCCGTAGCTCTCAACCACTGTGCCACCAAGGTTTCTAGAAAAGATAGTAAGTATCTGTATATTCCATGCACCTTGGGATCAATTTTGTCACCAGGGCTAACCCCAAGCACAGTTCAGAAGTGTGACAACTTGGTCTTTGGTTCCTTGTGTATTGCACCCCATGCACGGCCATTATTCCAGGTGAGCCACTTCCTGGCGACTCAGCTTTCTCTAGGTAGGAGCTGCTTTGTATCTCTACCCAGTCCTACTTTCTCTTGAGAATTCCAGGTTCCACATCTATTTCTTTTTTCCAATTTGTTCTATTTCTTAGTCATCTGGAGTTTTTTCTTTAGGTAAGAGGAAATGCAACTGGAACATTCCACAGAAGCAAGGATGGCAAAACTTTGTCTTGTTTACTTTGGACATGTCATCAGGAAAGACCCATTGCTAGAAAAGGACATCATGCTTGGTAGAGCGGAAGGTCAGTAAAAACAAAGAAAACCCTCATTGAGATGGACTGACACAATAGCCTCAACTATGAGCTCCAACATATCAAAGATGATGGAGATGGTGCAGTACTAGGCAATGTTGCGGTCTGTTACACATAAGGTCACCATGAGTCAAAGCCAACTTGAAGGCAACTAACAACAAATTATCAGATTAATGCTTAAGTGTAAAAACATGAAACTACCTGTAACAATCAGTGTCAGAGCTACAAGGGGACCCATCTGGGCCAATACTTTCACTTTATAGATGAAGATACTAAAGCCCAGATATATGAGGCTGACTTCTAAAAGATTCCTCAGCCAACTGAAAACAGAGAAATTTTGCATTTTAAAGGAGATGCATTGGAAAGATAAGGTTTTAACTAAATCAGAGATAGTGATAACTGCAAAAACTATGTACCAAAAGTAGTGGAAAACAGTAAAAATCCTGCTACCAATAAATGATCAATGAAAGGAATACAGTCTACTGCCATAAACTTCACAAAAAGGGGGGCAAGGAAAGAAACAGAAGATTTTATTTTAGCCTCATATGGCTCCCACCTCCAGCTCCTGCCTCCAGAAATGGAGCTAGAGGGCGAGGCCACATATAAGAAGCAGACTGAGGCAGTGAAGAGATAGTCCAGAGGAACATCTGCGGAGGACCCTAGGAGCTCCAGTCTCCTACTTCAGGAATGGTGCAGGCAGATGGAAGAGCCACAGCAGAATATTCTGGTCTCTCCACATTGTGAGGAAAATGGAGAAGGAAGGTGGAATTATCCTAACTACTCAACTAACGCTAGCAAAAAAAAAAAAGAAAAAAGTAGACTTTACAGAACCAAAAAAAAAACAAAACATCATTTAGTGAAGATCCTTTGTCAGAGCAGGAAAAAGAGAAAGGATGAGAAACACTGAAAGCCCCCAGATAAAGTATCTTATATGTATCTCCTACCTCTTCATCCCTCATCAAACCATTAAATACAGGGCCAAAATTTTATCTTTTTTTTCTCCCCCCTCTTTTTGATTTGTAGGAGTGGAGCTGCTGAAGACCACAGGTGAGTAAGATAAGAGAAGTAAACAAATGGGATAGTTTCTCTCTGATTCTCCTGGACTCGGCCCTTAACTGAGGGTTCATTCTGAGATGCAAATACATCTGCCCCTCAGGAAAACGATTTACCTCCAACTGGGCTGAGTGAGCCTGGTACAATTCATATATACCAGGCTGAAAGAGTCACAAGAACTGGGAACTTCCAACAAAAGCTGTAAAAAAACTCCAACTGAGTTGTTTCTTTCCTCCATCCATTCTCTCAGGCTACAAAAAGTGAATTGGACGATACCCTGCCTCAAAATATAGCTAGAAGTGGAACAAAACAGTTCTTAGTCAAGATGAGGAGGTAGCCAAGGAGAACTCACCTATACTATGTTAGAGCAAATAGAAAGTCTGGGTAGCCCTCTGCATGTCATGCAGAAATAAGATGAAAAGAAACATCATAGCAACCATAAAAACCACATCCTAAAGAATAACAACAAAATAAGAAAGCTAAAAATTAAGAAAGAATTAAGAAAGGAATAGCGTTTGAAAAGAAAGTGAAAAACCCAGCCTGAAAGAAAATATAACTGAAACAGAAGAAAATTTCTTACAACTGTTTCAAACTTTCTTAATAAAAATGTGAATTCAATAAAAGAAAGTTCAAAGAGGAAATAATAAAAAAATACAGTAAGCTTAAGAGGCACACTGTATACAGAAAATAAAGCAATAGCCAAAATAACACGATTACAGAAGTACGTGATAAATTAGAAATAGCAAACAGAGATATAAGGTAATCAAATTACTGATGTACAGGAAAGGCTTAAGAGAAAGAAAATAAAAGACTAAGGCATTAAAAAATAGAGAGAACTCAGTGGTGAAGTCACTCCTGAGGTTCACCGTTCAGCCGGGGATTAGACAGCCCCATAAAACAAAACAGGACTAATGAGGCACAGCAGTCCAGGGACAAGGACTAGAAGACAGAAGGGGACAGGAAAGCTGGTGATAGGGAACCCAAGGTTGAGTAAGGATACTGTTGACATGTAGTGGGGTTATTAACCATTGTCATAGGGCAACATGTGTACTAACTCTTTAATGAGAAACTATTCTGTTCTGTAAAAAAAAAAAAAAAAAAATAGAAGCTAATAGATGAAAAAGAGCTACGAAATATACAATTGTGGCCCCAAAGCAGATAATCCAACACATGAAGCAGGTGATGTATTCATACAGAATACCAAAAAATTCCCTGAAATGAATGAACTGAATCCACAAAACAAAAAAGGAATCTGTATTTCAGGAAAAACTGATAGAGAACAACAGTCACTGAGACATATCCTGATTAAGTTATTATGATTCAAGACTAAATAAATTCTTTAGTGAGGCATTCAGGCAAAAGTAAGTCATTTTTCAGGAGACACAAACTTAAGTTCTCCTAACACATCTCCACAGTATCACTGAATGCCAGAAGAATGTCTACAAAGTCCTGAGGAAAGAAAGTGTGTCCCAAGAATTTTAGACCCAGCCAAGGTATCCTTATACTATAAATATAAAAGATATTCCAAGTGCACAAGAGTTTAGGCACTACAACGCTTATGACCCTTCTTGAAAAAATGTCTTGACCATGAAATCTAGTGAACCAACAACTCAGGAATGGGGAAGCTATGGTAAGAGGAGTAGAATGTACTAAATCTACTTGAATATAGAACTACAACTACAGGAATTGTGATTACAAAGCAGAACGTGTATTATACAAACCCTGACAAGGTAAAAATAATATAAAGCTAACAAAAATCAGGAGATGGAGCTGAGAGAGAAGGGAGAAAGTGTAAGTGTGTCAATTTCCTCTTCTTATTTCAATTTTTCAATAATCCAGTCTAAAATCAAACACATAGTAAAAAATACAAAACAATTCCAACTTTTACAAAATTATTCTTTTTAAAATATCATTTTTTTAACTTTAGAGGGATCTTTTAGGAACTGATATCTCTTACTGTGAAGAAACATTTTCTTAAAATTCAGTAATTTCTTGTTATATTTCAGAATCTCTTTTATAAATTTAAGTAAGATAAAATTTACTTCTTTAATTAAAAATAGTTGTTCTAGTTAGTTGCCATCGAGTCAGCTCCATGGTGGCCTTATGCATAACAGAATGAAGAGTTGCCTGGTCCTGAACTAAATTAAAAATAGAACATATAGTATATCCCATATTTTATTAAATTATTCCTGGCTAGCAAACTATTCTTCTACTTGCATACATGCAAAGAAAAGTGCCTGGGATGGTGTTCGTCTAATGTTGCTGTTCTTAGGTGCTGTCAAGTCGATTTCGACTCATAGTGACCCCATATGACAGAGTAGAACTGTACCATAGGGTTTTCTAGGCTGTAATCCTTATGGGAGCAGATCACCAGGTCTTTCTCCCGTGGAGCTGCTGGGTGGGTTCGAACTGCCAACCTTTTACCTAACTGCTGTGCCATCAGGGCTCCTTCATCAAGTGTTAGTAATAGCTAATTCTGGGAGGCAGGATCTGGAGTGATTTTTAAATAATTTATTCCTTATACTATTCTATATTGCTTAAACATAGTAACCATTTGTTTTTTACAACATAAAAAGTCATGTTTAAATTATAAAAGCTCCCTAAAGCTCTTATTGAATTTTTAACAAACTATAAAACAGATGGTAACTATATAAAAATTTACAAAACAGAGAAAATTCAAGAAAATAAAAATCACTCGTAGTGTCATCTTCAGAGTCAACCACAATGAACAGTTTCCAATCTTGGGATGAAGTCCTTGGGTGGGGTAAACAGTTCATGTGCTCGGCGGCTAACTGAAACTTTGGAGGTTCAAGTTTACCCAGAGGCACCTCGGAAGGCCCGGTGATCTACTTCAGAAAAATCAGCCATTGAAAGCCCGGTGAAACACAGTTCTACTCTGACACACATGGGGTTGCCATGAGTCAGAGCTGACTCGACAGCGACTGGTTACTGATTAATCTTCGGATGGAAAGGATTTCAGAAATACAACATCAAATATTTAATAAATGGCCCCTTATATTTTCCCCACTAATTTTATGGTCATATTAGTTGCATTCAAATACTTACTCAACCAGAATTTACTTTGGTTTTTAGTATGAAATAATTAAATTTTTTCTGCTATGTTTTGTTGTCTTAACACCATGCATTGAATAATCTATTCTTTGCTGAGTTGAAATGCTGCCTTTACTAAGATCTTACATAGAATGAAATACCTACGGGTTTGAATACCCTCTCTCATCCCATTTTTTCAGAGACCTCAACACACTCAGAAACGCCTTGACTATCGAGCAAACTCTCCCTTCAGCCTTCTGCTCAAGTGCCATTGTTCTACAAAGCCTTGTTCCTTGTAAATATCTCGGCTGTAACACCTTCCACTACATTAGTAGGCACTTTAGTACTTCCCTGGAGCCCAGGTGGCACAGTGGTTAACAGCTCAGTTGCTAACCAAAAGATCGGCAGTTCAAATCTACCAGCTGCTCCTTGGAAATCCTATGGGGCAGTTCTACTCTGTCCTACAGGGTCGCTATGACTTGGAATCTACTTGACAGCGATGGCTTTTTTGGGGTTTTTTACTACTTCCCATAAAGGCAGGTACTGCATCTCAAATTCATCTTCTGATCCCTCGCATCTGGGTAGAGTGCCTGGCACACACAATAGGTGCCCAAAATATCTTCCTCAAGCAACAAGTCTTCCCCCACCCCATCATCTTCTACCTACACGTGACAGTAGACACCTGAATAGTAAAAGTCACGAAAAAGATTCTGTAGGATTTTCGTTTGTTTTTTTAAACATTAACTATAATTACATGTCATTTCATCATCTCAGTTTTGGAGACTTGTTAAATACTAATTTGACTTTCCTCAGCAACACTTTCCTCCTAGTTTTGTTCCTATTGTTAACGGCTTGCAATCCTCATGATACTAAGGCAACAGCTGGCCATATGTACCCAATAGAATCCAGCTATTCCAGGTACCCGGAGTCCTATCATTAAGCAGACTTCTTTAGTATAAGTACTAGCTTATCAAGACCAAAGCATTCAATGACTTGCCTTTGTGCTGAACCAAATCTCAGGACACTGAATCTGCCAAGCTATAGGCAACTTCCTAGCTAGAGGAACTTGCTATAAACTAGTCCTAGAAATGGGCACACTCAGCCTATGGGCAGAATGATTTAATACCTAGTGCCAACTATAGGTTTATTAGTTCTCAGGATGTAAGTCTCACCTGGCACTCTGCCATTCCAAAGGGAAGACAGAAAGAGAAAGCACAGAAACACCAATAAAGATCAGAAGAAGCCAAAGCCACACAGACACTCCCTTCAGCACTAGAGCCAGAGGAACACTGCCGCCATTTAAGTGATTGTACCCCATGGAGAATTCCACAAACTGGGAGGAGTGAACAGGGTAGCCCATCCTTATTCTGGATTATATCATGGCTAACTCTAGCTTATCCAAAAGGTTTAAGAACTAGGGAATATGACAAAGGTTTGGGAAAATGAGAGTTGTTGAGTCTGAAGAAGCAAAGACAAGGGAATTGCGATGGATTTCTTTAAATACTTGAAAGGCTATGATGTGTAAGAGGAAACAGATTTGTTCAGTATTTTTTCAGAGGCTAGAACTATACCTACTGGGTAGAAATTACATAGAGGCAGACTTCCAGTTCAAATAATAATGAACTTTCTGAATAGAGCTGTTCAACAAGGGGGCAGCCTACCTTGTGAAGCAGGTAGTTACCTGGTACACACATTGTCTTGAGTACCATAGGTCAGGGACGCTATGGAGGGATTCTGAATTAAGGGGGATTGGACCAGGTGACCTCAAAGTGTCTTCTAGGACTATTTGATTGTAAATGTAATACTTAAACAGAAAAGCGTTGCTCTTCAAATACAAATAAATAAAGAAATGTGTTCACTAATCAGAAATTTGAGAGGTATCAACCACACCCTTATACTGAGCTTTTCTAGCTTTCAATAATATGAATTTCATGATAAAAAATTACAAATCAGTTTGCTTTTTTAAGATTTATAAGTAGACAGATGTAACTTTCTATCTTTAAAATAAGCTGGTTAAAAAATATTAGCTGGCTAGCCTCAGCCAACATGGGAATATTAGCCATACAAGCTGTAACACTGCACAAGAAAGAGCTTGAATAAACATCTGAAAACCTACATTCCTGCATCTGAAGATGAAGCCCCACTTGGACTTCTCAAGTAGCTACAAAAATGAACACTGGAAACCTTCTCGGCATAATGCTAGGATTAATCTCTGAGGAGATACAGATTAGAATAAAGAATCGATTCTGATTCAACCCATCCTGGCAGCTAGAGGCTAAAGCAGAGCAGCAGGTGAAGCACCAACCTCAGCTAAGTGAGAGTGTCCTCAAGCACAGGCCGTCGTTCCTGTGGGCTGTCACCAGCCACTCCTAGCCGCTCCCAAAGACCTAGAACCCCGCTTGCCTTTGAGAGTCTGGGAGAGAGACCACTTCACTAATATCATAGCACAGCTCTAGCTTTCTCCAAACCTGAGTCCAAACTCAAGTCAGAACTGAACCAAAAGACAAAACAAAAACCAGCTGCCACGGAGTCAATTCCAACTTACGGAGACCCCATAAGTGCAGAGCAGAACTGTGCTCCATAAGGTTTTCAAGGCTGTGACCTTTTGGAAGTAGATCGCCAGGCCTTTCTTCTGAGGCACCTCTGGGTGGGTTCGAACCAGCAACCTTTCAACTAATAGTTCAGCGTTCAACCATCTGAGCAACCCAGGGACTCCCAGAATTGAGCACCAACAGGTATTGGGTCATCTTCTAGGTCCTGATTAAAAACCAATCCTTCCTAATTTTCCCTTCTGAAGGTAAATATGCTTATCCAGGATTTTTCTAATTGCTTTAGGGAAAGTCAAATACAAATGTTAAACTTCATATGAAGAAAACAGATCTGAACAATAAGAGAAAGGAGCTTTCGTATTTGGCAGGAGAAATGAGGGAAATGACGAGAAATGATATCAGTGCTCTAACACGCACCACACAGAGGAAGATAAACCTGTACAAACCAACCAACCTGAAATTCTGCATGAACTGCCGGAACTTGTCCACCCTTTTTGCCAGTGGCACGATAACGTTGATAAGCGTGCTGGCCGTGCTGAGGTTTTCTTTTTTTACTTTCATGATGGGGCCAAATGGTCGGAACAAGACAAGTCGTTTGAATTCATGTTTTTGGTCCCCTTTGAAAGTAAGCTCATACAAAGTGCCTTTATCTCTTTCTGTTCGGTAGATCCCTGTTAACAGAAACGCAAGGAAAGATAGTTTTAAAAATCAGTCTTGGCTGCTAAGTGTTTTTTAATAGCAAAGATCTAGCACAAAATGTCTTTTTTTTTTTTTTGAAAGAAGAAAATTAAGATTAAATCTCTCCATCAAACAATTATTGTTGTTGTGTGCTGTTCAGTCAATTAGGGAACTCAAAATGCTCCCAATTAAAAATCCCAAAAGAAATCAAAATACCGTCAATTTAAAAATCACAGTTATGAAGTCTTCATAAAGACATGGAAAAAAGTTTCCATGTTGGATACAAAACTGTATTTATACTATATATATATAAAAAAGTCAGCAGTGATACATGGTGATCTCATGTGTGCCAGAGTAGAACTGTGCTCTATAGGGTTTTCAACGGCTGATTTTTCGAAGGAGATGGCCAGGCCTTTCTTTTGAGGAACTTCTGGGTAGACTGAAACTTCCAACTTTTCAGTTAGCAGCCATGCATGTTAGCTGTTTGCACCACGCAAGGACCCCAGAGAGGCATTAAAAAAAGGACTGTAAAGAAATAAGCCAAAATAAGACTGACTGTGATGTGAAGTAGGACAATGGGTGCTTTTTTCTTTTATGTTATTACTCAAATTTTCTGCCATGTGATTAGATGAACATTGTATTTATTTAATTGTTAAAGTGTGTGTTAAAATTCTCTCTTAGAAATTACAGCCATTTCAGATGAACTAACTGTCGTGAAATCTGGGGCACCTGGGAGTGGCTGAGGGCCAATGGCTCAGGACCAGTCACATGGGTTATGTGCCTCCGAAAGCTTCTCTTGAGCATTAAAGCAGACATGTAAAGTACTCATCAGAGTGGCTGGCACACATCTTACTTAGTTTCATATCTTCCATATCTTCATATCTTCTTCTGAGAAGCAGCATAGCTTAATCCTTCAGAGCACAGACTCTTGAGCCAGACTGCCTGGGTTCAAATCCTGGTCCCTCAGGTTTACTTTGGGAAATTAACCGTCTGTGCCTCATTTTCTCCATAGGTGAGTGTGAGGATTAAATGCATGAACATATGTAAAGAGATTAGAACAGTACCTGGCCACATAGTAAACCCTCAATAAACGTTAGCTATCACCATGACCCCCTTCTTCTGTCAGTTCTGTTGAAACGGCATATCGAGATGGTACAGAAGCCAAAGAGAAGTCTATGTACTTCCCTTCAAACTGTGTTCCAGCCAATGTCATTGTTACTGAAACCCAACAGAGCGCTCACTTGTTAGGCTGAAGATGTGAACGCAGCTCAACTCTCAAGAGGAGCCTTCCGAGGGCCAGACCTGACAGGATCCCCTGACATCTCAGTTTCATTTCCTCCCCAGTATCACTGGTTTCATACGACAGCAACAATGAATCATCTCCGGAAAAAAAACTTGTAAAATTCAACAAATCACCAGATAAGCTCCTATACTCTTTCACCTTTTTATCTTTGATTTCTCCCCAATTTTTTATTCCATGTCACTTTCTCCCTCTTAATCCCCACATTCGCTGAGAATGTACCTTTCAGTATTTAAATGGAATTCCTGAGTGGTGTAAACAGTTAATGTGCTCGACTGCTAACCAGGCTGGAAGTCTGACTTCACCCAGAGGTACCTTGCAAAGGCCTGGCTATCTGCTTCAAAAAATCATCCACTGAAAACCCTATGGAGCATAGCTCTTCTCTGACACACACGGCGTCACGTTGAGTTCAAGTCTACTCAATGGCAACTGGTTAGTCTTTAAGTAGTTATAAAAGTAAAGCCACAGAGAAAATTTTCTGCCTATGGTCAGTTAGTTTTTCAAGGCCTCTCACAAACTACTTCTCTTTTCTGCCTCACTCTCCGTCTTCTCTTTTGTGAAAACTATAGCCCCCTTCACAAACATAGTGAAGTCTCTTCTCTATTTTCTGCCTTACAGAAGTTCTTTTCAACCTCGTAGTGTGCTGTCAAGTGGATTCCATCTGTATCACAGCAACCCCATGTGACAGAGTATCACTGCCCCATGGGGTTTCTTGGCTGTAATCTTTACAGAAGCAGATCGTCACGTCTTCCTACTATAGAGTGGCTGGGTAGATTCAAACTGCCAGCCTTTCGGTTAGCAGCCAAGTGCTTAACCGTTATGCCACCAGGGCTCCTTCTTTTCATCCTACAGTACCGGTTTTACAGCCTCTTTAATCCTGTTCAAGATTCGGATCTCCCTGAGGGGTCACAGAGAGGAGCTTGGTACTACGAATTTTCGAAGTAGTCTCATTTCTCACAGCTATCCTGTGAGCCTGGCCAAACATTCAAAACACACGATCCACTGAGACGGAGCACAAGTGGTTTAAGGACCTGGATGTAGAGTTACAAGGACCAGGTTCTGTTCTGAAGCATTCCCTGATTCCTTGGGCAACAGGGCATGCTGCTCAACTGCTCTCAGAACTTGTCTTCCAGGGAAACTGAGCTCATTTTGGGAAAAAAATTTAGAGTCCCTGCAGGGGCCAGTCATGGAAGAAAGCAGAAGGTTCATTTCTGAGGAAGCTCAAAGGACGTCTTTGAAAATGTAAGTGGTTCCCTTCAAAGTCTGTTAATTCTTTCAGGCAATTAGCGCCCATCGAGGAAACAGGCTTGTCCCCACCTCCCGTGTTCTCTAGCACAGCTGGGTGAGCCACCAAGTCCCGGGAGCCAAATAAGGCTGCACAGAGTTGGGAAAGAACCACACTCAGTATCTGAGAGTATATCTGCACAACTAAAAACAGGCCTGCCTGGGTCAGTGGTTGTACCTTATCAAGCTTCTGTTATTCGGTGTCAGCAAGCTACCTTCTCCACAGCAGCCTTAAACACAGAGAAGGCTGCTGACGATTTACCATGCAGATAAAAATGCATGTGGGCGGAGGGACTGTTTTTTCAACTGAGTCACGTTCTTTCTCTGCATCAGGATAAGAATCATTAACTCTTTAAAATCCAAATTCACAGAGTTGGATATACAGGTAGAAATATACTCAAACCCATCTAAAGAGATGGGCATCTATGAAGAACACAGAGAATGTAATAATTCTTATTAATAGTGCTTCTTGTAACATATAATAATAGCCGCCTTTGTGGTGTATACATCATCAGCCCGGGGCGACAGGTATCATCACGCCACGGCCTCTGCTAGCTGTTTTCAGGTGTAGTAATTCTTCCTATCCAAAAGGTCATTATGCCCAGGCTAACCTAGCATTTTACCACCATTTAGCTGCTTTCTCATTGTTTTCCACATACTATGCCTTGCAATAATCATTGTATCGGCATTTTAGTATGTTTCTCCATACTCTACTTTAATTATGTCTTATGAATCTGACTTTAGACCCTTTAATTTCACTCGTTTTAAATAAGTTTTTCAAAACTCTCTTGCAACCTATGGCCACCAAAACACACTCCCAGCCAGCCACCTACCCACACCCACCAGCACACACTCACAGCCTTGCACACAGCAGGCACTCTCAGTCTGCCTTCTGTGAACACAAAGGACAACACCTGAAGGAATCCTTTTGCGTCCTGGAAATCTGCCGTGGAAACGCCAAGGAACTGAGAGAAAGGGAGGAGAAACATCCTGAGGCAGGGGTGATTTTTCAGCCATCCTTTTAAAGCTGGCATGCACAAAGGCAAATGCCAAACAAATCAGTCACACAGACACTTTTTCTTGTAATATTTTACACCATAGTATCATTTGTATGCGCTATTCAAATTAAAGATCAAAGGTAAGAGCTCTCACTAGCTCTAAGGAGTTAACTTAGATCTTTGCTTAAACATCTTGACTGTATCTCTTTTCCCTTCTTTCTCTCCATAAGTGATAAATTTACTTAGAGTTTGGTGTTTCTGCCTCTGTGCAAGCATCCCAATGCATATCTTATCCTACTCAAGGGGACCCCCAAACTAGGTGGGGACACCTCCAGGTATCCAAGATTCAGCTCTGTAGCATGCTACAAATGTTTACTCTTTTAGGATGCACGGAGTTAATCAGGTACAGATCCCTTCTTCATCCTGTTTTCAACTTGTTGTTGTTGTTAATTGCCATCAAGTCAACTCTGACTCATGGCAATCCCATATACAACCAACCAAAACATTGCCTGGTCCTGCACCATCTTCATGATTGTTTGTATGCTCGAGTTCATCGTTGCTGCCACTGTGTATTTTGAGTGCTTTCCAATCTAGGGAGCTCATCTTTCAGCACTATATCAGCCAATATTCTGTTAGGATCCATAGGGTTTTCACTGGTTAATTTTTAGAAGTAGATCACCAGACCTTTCTTCCTAGTCTGTTTTAGTCTGGAAGCCCCATTGAAACCTGTCCACCATGGGTGACCCTGCTGGTATTTGAAATACTGGTGGCATAGCTTCCAGCATCATAGCAACACATAAGCCACCACAGTATGACAAATTGACAGATGGGTGGTGAGTTTTCAGTTTAGGATCTTGGAAATCATGATGCTGAAAAGCAAGGAAAGTGCCAACCCTTCACATTTCTTACCCTCACTCAATATGAATGTATACAGGTGGCAACCAATGTTGCACTGCTGAGCCCACGATGAACTTCTCCAAACCTCCTGTCTGCACAACAGTGACTTCATTCTCATGAGCCCCAGCAGGGTGTTCACATTCACCCGTGATTTCCTATCATACTGCATGGAGCTGATGTCTCTTGGCTGGATGACTATAATCATCTGCCAACTCATATCTCACATCTCGGCCTCCACGGGCAATCCATATTGCACATATCCCTTGGCCCTTGCCTTCCCTCAGTACCACTCTAACCCTGCTATTCCTCTAAGCTCAAAAGCCCCCACCAGCTTCCACTGCCTACAGAATAAAGTGCCAGCACCACACCTGGCTGTCAAGATCCTTCATAATCTGGCCCCAACCTACTGTTCTAACTGTATGTCTTGTCCCTGCCTTATATGAAATCTGGGCTGCAGTCAAGCTGGTTTATGATGAGCACTTTACTTTCTCTCCCCTGAAAAGGTCTTCCCTTTCTCACGGACACACATCCCCACCAGTCCATAATACCCTTTCCCTTTGATAGAGCTTCTAAATCCGACCCTCCCCTTCTGGGAAGATTCCCATGACATTCTCAATTCAAAGTGATCAACCCTTCAAACACATTGGTCTTACAGCTTTTAAACTCATCTTCTCTATACTATGTTTTTGGCACATGAGATCATGAAAGGACCTTGGAAATCATCTAGTCTAAACCTTCGAACATTAGAGATGAGAAACTGAGACCCAGAGAAGTTGTGATTTGCCTGTGTTCACCTAACTTGTTAATGGTTGATGGGAACACACCCCTGTTCAAGTGTATACTCCCTAGAGACCACTTTTCATCTGCAACATTAACAGTTCAGAACATAGAAAAGAATCAGGAACACACACACAAAAAAAACTTCCGAGAAGTCAAAATAAACCTTAGAAAGTTTATGTTAAACCCACTGCATGCAGCTCATTTATGTACAAATAAATCTTCATGTCGACCCTAGAGCTTTGCTTTTACTTTACATACAATTTTAACAGTTGTTAAATATCAGTTATCTGAATTCCAGTCTATAACACCGTGAAAGCAGTAAATTTGAAACAGGGCAGGAGGGGGTCTTGATTAAAAAAAAAAAAAAAAAAAAGATATTTCCAACAAGAAAACGAAGAATATATGGGAAAAAGAAAATCTGTAATAGGCAGAAGTAAGAAGTACTGACAATAATAAACAGCGACAGGTATCCTCCTGACAACAGGGGTGGGAGCAGAACATTCTTTTTTTAATAAAGAATTTTAAATGTCTGAAACCACTTACGATACAGAAAAAATACTCCACTCATCTAAACTGCTTTTGAAGACATCACTGTAAGACCATATATCCAAAGAGGTGGGACATTACATTCAGCTTACTCTGTTCCAAAAGAGATACGGATAAATATCCAAGAAGAATTTTACTCCAAAAACAGTTTGGTTTTTTTTTTCTCACTATATTGGTGCTTCACTTATCTAGAATGTTCCACTGAGATGGAATATTTCATTCCCATACCATGCGAGATAAATGAGACATTGTGACAGTGCCAGCTGCTGCCACCTCTATTTTTGTAGGTAAAGTAGTAAACATCTGGTATTTGTGAAAGAGATGTACTAAAACTGCTATGAATCCCCAGACACTCAGATATTATATACTAAATAATTCCCCAATTAAAAAAAAAAAACCCACACAATAAAAAATGTGTGCACTTTCAGGCTTTCCACAATCTGCTGGGTTACGGAAATGTTGACACGTTGCCCATTTTCTCCTCATCACAGTTTATCAGTTCACAGCATCCTCTGGACATCAAGTTTATCACTATTTCAACTTTCACTAAAAGTTTCTTTCATTTGATTAGAAACATACTTGCTGAAACAATTCATGGATCACCTTTTCTTATTTCTATATAGCACATTTGGCACGTATTTGTTCATATCCTTGATCTAAGCAGACAAATCCAATATGTGGCTCTTAGCTACAGAAATTTCTAAGAACCTCACTTACTTAGAGCTCCTCTTCACCTCAGCACTGGTACGGGCAGTCAACCTTCTCTTCAGAGCCGTCTTTCCACAAAACAACAAACAACCTATTACTTCATGAAGGCTACGTGTATTCGACTATCAAGAAAAAATGGAGACACACTCTGATTCTGCAGCGGCCTGCCAGCCTCACACCAATTCATAGTCAACTGACATGGTTATTTTTAGTATTATTGATTTTTTCTCATGGTTATTATTGACCATGGATTGTGCTGTATGGTAGAGATATAAAGATGGACATGACAAAATTATTATGCACTAGGACTTCACATTCTAGAGGAAGACAGGAAAGCAAAATAGTCCTAAGTAACATAAGTGCCTAACAGAGTCTGTCCAAGGTGTGAGGGAACAAAAAGGACAGAGTATCCACCTAATGGAGGGTGTGGACAGCCTGACAGAAGTTGTTTCACCAAAACTCACGACCGAGTTATTTGCCAAGACTGAAAAACCAGAGAGGGAATTCTAAGGAAAGATCACAGCATAGGCAAAGATGCTGAAAAAAACAAAACAACGTGTTATGTTTGGCAAACCTGAAGCAGCTCAGCAAGGCTAGGAGTATAAAAGGTAGGTGTGGGAGAAAGGTGGGAGAAGGAGCTGGAAAGTCAGGTAGAGCTACACCATGCAGGCCCACTAAGTCCTACTTACAGGTGAAAGCTCTATCCTGGAGCTAGCAGCAGCTAGGTTGATCCTTTAAGAGGGCAGAGACAGCCATTTTGGGTCTATCATGTTATAGCAGTGTGGAGGATGGACGAACCAGAGGGCCTGAGATCAGAGAGCAATCAGGAAGGAACCACGATGGTTCAGCGAGAAATGACAAGACCTGAACTAAGGCAGTGGCAGTGGAGATAAACAGAAATTGAAACAGGAGAGAGAACTGAGAGAACTTGGTTAGAAATTGGGATGGCAGGTGAGGGAGAGGGAGAAATGTAGGGTGCACCTACGTTTTTAGCCTGGGCACCTGGTATGTAGTGATATCATTTACTGAAACGAGTGGCAGTTACAGGTGGGAAATGGGTTATGAGCTAAGCTTTGGATAAGTAAAAAGGTCAAAGGAATGTGTGACCATAATTTGAGAAGCCTGTGGATGTCTGCTGTAGCAGTAGGTCTAAAGGTCAGAGAATAAGCCTGTTTAAGACTTACAGATTTAGGCAGCCCCCGCGTATGAGCTGAAGCTGTAGGTGTGAGTCACATCAACCAGGAAGAGTCTGTAGAATAAGACAGAGCCCACAACGCAAGCCTGGGATTTACCACATAGAGCCTGGATTCCACATGAAGTTGCATGAGAGACGAGCACAGAGAACCAGAGAAACTCAAGGCACGAGTGAGGGACTGCTCAGCAATGTTGCCTTAGTTTCTTAGTGCTGCTGTAACAGAAATACCACAAGTGAGTGGCTTTAATGAATAGAAATTTATTTTCTGTCAGGAGGCTATAAGTCCAAATTCAGGGTGCTGGCTCTAAGGGAAGGCTCTCTCTGTCCCCACTGGGGAAAAATCCTTGTCTCAGCTTCTCTAGCAATCTTCTAGGCATTCCTTGGAGATCTCCATGTGGCATCTATCTTTCCCCCATTCTGCTTGCTTCCTTCTGTGCCGAATCTCGTTTGATATCTCAAAAGTGATTGGCTTAAGATATGGTCTCATTAACATCACAGAGAAAAACCTATTCCTAAATGGGATTACATCCACAAATACAGGGGGGTTAGGATTTACAACACATACACTGGAGGGACCCAATTCAATCCAGAACAAATGTCAAATACTGCAGCAAAGCTAAGTGAGATGATGAAATTGGACCACCTGGTGTGGCAACCAGGAGATGACCGGTGAGCTTCCCAATGATGGTTTCAGAGAAGTGACAAGGACACAAACCAGACTGAGGTGGATTTGAAAGATGAGAGATGAAGAAGTAGCAACAGCAAGGTGAGTATTTTTCTCTCATTTTCTTTAAATTGGCAAGTTTATTCCTGCCTCAGAATCTCTGTTCTTGCTTCCACCTCTCCAGTCACTTCCTGTCACCTCTTTCCTGTTACCCTGTTTTTGTTTTTTCATCACACGTGTTTACTCACCTACCTATTCATTACTGTTCCCTCCACTGGAAGGTAAGCTCAATGGAAACAAGTACTTGGTGTTTTCAACTCTAGTAAATCTCTGTTACACAGAAAGCAGGGAGGGAGAGAGGGGAAGAAAAGGGAGGTGGGCCATGAAGGGAACGAATGCAGTAGAGTGAGCTAGAGAAGTTATAGAGTTGACAGTGTTTTCTTTTTTAAAAAAAATAGGAGAGACTTAACTCCTTCATATGCTGAGAGGGAACAGGTAGGAATGGATAAAGATGATATGAGAACGAAATGAGAAGGTGAGAGGTGAATGCACTCCTCCAGCCATGTGGAGAACTTGGTCTTGGACAGACAGGAGTCACCCATTCCTCAGGAACAGGAAAGAAGGAAGCGAGCAGGGATGCAGATAGTGCAGTTTTGGGGTAAGGCGCTAAAGAAGTTGGTGAGAAGTAACATCCACTCATTTCTCAGTGAAGCATGAGGAAGGGAGCTTCTGAGAGTGAGGGAACTAAGGGTGGAATAATGGGCTTGAGTGGTGTGCTGATGGGCAGGGATGGTGCCAGTGGAGCATGGGAGATGGTGCTGACGAAGGATGAGTGAAACCTATTGCCATGGAGTCAATCCTGACTCCTGGCAACCCAATGTGTGTCAGAGTAGAACTGCCCTCCAGAGGGTTTTTAATGGCTCTGATCTTTCAGAAGCAGATCACCAGGCATTTCTTCCAAGATGCCTCTGGGTAGGTTCAAACTGCCAACCTTTCTGTTAGTAGCGAGCACTTAAACATTTATGCCATCCACGGATCTAAGGATGTGTAAAGGAATTATAAAATAGCACAAAGGTGCAGCTGGGCTGAAGATCATAAATTTGTACTGACATCAGCATATACATTCAGCGATTTTTCTCTGAGTTCTTTACATGAAGACCACAGGTAAAGGAGGAGTAAGGATGATGACTGTACAGATCTCGGACTGAGCTTTTCAGGCCAGGTATGGAGAGCAAGGAGGTTGAGGTTGGCAAGAAAGTGGTAAAAGGAATAGATTATGAGGTCCAGGCTGGAGAGAGGAGGAGTAAAGCCTCAGGAAAGCCCAGGTCAAAGACAAGAAATTGATCAAAAAGACAAATAATCCATTTAAAAAATGGGCAAAGCATATGAACAAACACCTCACCGAAGAAGACATTCAAGTGGCTAAAAGACACATGAGGAAATGCTCACAATCACTAGTCATTAGAGAAATGCAAATCAAAACCACAATGAGATACCATCTTACCCCGACATTACTGGTACGAATCAAAAAAACAGAAAATAACAAATGTTGCAGAGGCTGCAAGGAGATTGGAACTCTTATGCACTGCCGGTGGGGATGCAAAATGGTACAATCATTTTGGAAAATGATCTGGCACTTCCTTAAAAAGCTAGAAACAGAAATACCACATGATCCAGCAATCCCACTGCTAGGAATGTATCTTAGAGAAATAAGAACGGTCACATGTTCATTGTAGCATTGTAGCATTATTCACAATAGCAAACAGATGGAAACAACCTAAGTGCTCATCAACAGAAAAATGGATAAAAAAATTATGGTACATACACACAATGGAATACTACACAATGATAAAGAACAATGATGAATCTGTGAAACATCTCACAACATGGATGAATCTGGAGGGCATTATGCTGAGTGAAATAATCAATCACAAATATGAGACCACTATTATAAAAACTTATGAAAAGGTTTACACACCAATAGAAACAATATTTGATGGTTAAAAGGGAAAGGAGAGGTGAGGAGGGAAAAACACTGAATAGACAATAGATAAGTGGGAACTTTGGTGAAGGGTAAGACAGTACACAATACTGGGGAAGCCAGCACAACTTGACCAAGGCAAGGTCATGGAAGCTTTGTAGACACATTCAAACTCCTGGAGGGACTCAGACTCAATTAGTGGGCTGAGGGCTGGGGACCATGGTCTCGGGGGACATCTAGCTCAATTGGCATAACATAGTTTATACAGAAAATGTTCTACATCCTACTTTGGTGAGTAGCATTTGGGGTCTTAAAAGCTTGTGAGTGGCCATCTAAGATACTCCACTGGTCCCACCCCATCTGGAGCAAGAAAGAATGAAGAAAACCAAAGACACAAGAGAAAGATTAGTCCGAAGGACTAATGGACCACAAGTACCATAGCCTCCACCAGACCGAGTCCAGCACAACTAGATGGTGTCCAGCTACTACCACTGACTGTTCTGACGGCGATCACAACAGAGGGTCCAAGACAGAGTCGGAGAAATGTAGAACAAAATTCTAACTCACAAAAAAAGACCAGACTTACTGGTCTGACAGAGACTGGAGTATGGCCCCTGGACACCCTTTTAGTTCAGTAATGAAGTCACTCCTGAGTCATCCTTCAGCCAAAGATTACACAGGCTCATAAAACAAAACGAGACTAAATGGGCATACTAACCCAGGGGCAAGGACAAGAAGGCAGGAGAGGACAAGAAAGCTGATAATGGGGAACCCAAGGTTGAGAAGGGGAGAGTGTTGACATGTCGTGTGGTTGATAACCAATGTCCAAAACAATATGTGTATTAGTTGTTTAATGAGGAAACTAATTTGCTCTGTAAACATTCATCTAAAGCACAATAATAATAATAAAAAAGAAATGGATCAAAGTGTAGAAGCAGTAAGAATAAACAACAAAGAGGCTGAAGTCGGAAAATATTACATTTTTCTGCCATTTTATCATAAGAAACCCACAGATGTTTGTTCTGGAGCCGTATCTGAAGGATACTGAAGCTGAATGGAAAAGTGGGGCTTTTCCAGGTGATGAATAGGCTTAGGATGTGGCTGTCTTGGAAAGAGACTGGGCCTCTTGGCACTTTATCTCCCTCAGGGGTGTCTTGAATTGGCCAGACCCAGACAATCTGTTGCTCAAGTCCGCAAGTAGCCAGATTTCTTTTTGACCTTGAGTTCTTACTAATTAAGGTTTGTGGGTTTCTTACAAAGAATCGGCAGATACGCCTCTGTCCATAACCCTCCTTTAAGAAACCAAAGGTTAGAAATCACCAGGGCATGGGACCTGTTCATTGTGGCTTGAACCCCTGCTGAGAATTTGCATTTCTAACAAGTTGCCAGGTGATGGTAATGCTGCTTGTTAGGGACCAGTTCTGAGAATCATTAGTAGAGCAATGGTTCTCAAAATTTATTATACATAAGAATCACCTGGGGATCTTGTTGGAAACCCTGGTGGCATAGTGGTTGAGTGCTATGGCTGCTAACCAAAAGGCTGGCAGTTCAAATCCACCAGGTGCTCCCTGGAAACCCTACGGGGCAGATCTATTCTGTCGCATAAGGTCTCTATGAGTCGGAATCGACTCGATGGCAATGGGTTTTTTTTTTTTTTGGTTTGGGGATCTTGTTAAATTGTAGCTTCTGATTCAGTAAATCTAGGATAGAAATGCAAATGCAAATTCTCAGCAGGGTTCAAACCAGAACAAACTGGTTCAAAGCCCCAGAAATTACACAGAGGTCACCATGAGTCAGAATGGACGCAACAGCACCTAACAACAACAGACCCCTATCTAGACTAGATGGAGTTTAAACTAGCCTCGTAAAAGTGAAAGAAAAGAGTCACCAGACAGTGGTGGTAGAGACTGAGATAGCGAGAGGTTCTGCAATGATTCCAGAACAAACATCTGAGGAAGGGAAGTCAGGGCAGCCATCATCAGGGTAAATTTCCCAAACAGCTGCCAGACTTCCTCTCAAAGCACAGGGGACAGTGTATCCAGGATGCTGTGGAAAAGCAGAAAGCTGAAGATACAGGCAGCAAGAATGAGCAGGAGTTAAAAGGTCAAAGATCAAGGAAGGTATGACCATGCTATTGACTCTGGCCAACCATGAACAGCTACTTAAGCAACTAACCAACAAAATAGAGGACATGTGGCCAAAGTATTAATAAACGATGAATAATGATATTAACCCTGACACGTGTCTGTTTATCAAACCACATTCACATATGTTATCTTGAAAATAGGTTAAAAAAATCTTTGAAATAAATATGTCATTTACCCATTTCCTTTTATAGATGAGTGAATTGTGGTCTACAGAGAAGTTAAATAAATAACTTTTTCAAGGTTACAGATGATATGCTCACAGAATGCTGGGCATAATGACTGTGCATTTCAGAACAATTTGTCATGGCAAAGCTCTTTAAAAGTAAATTAACTTTACCCTCAAAGGCATGTTTATAACTCTCTTTTCACTTCTTCCTTTTTTTTGAGGCTAACTTTTGAGAATAGAAAAGCATCAAGAAAGAAGTTTCAGAAGGTTAATCAACTTTCCAAAGTGTATTAGAAAAGAAAGTCTTTTTAAAACTCACTTTTGAGCAGTAAGATAATGTATTATTGATTGCTTCATTGTCATCAGTTTCTTCATCTTTAAGATATGGGATTAATAATAATATCCACTTAGTAGACAAGTATTATCTTAGGTGAAAGGAAGGACAGCACACACTACAGGGGAAGTCAGCACAACTGGACTAAACCAAAGCTAAGAAGTTTCCTGAATACAATCAAACATTTTGACAGACAGAGTAGCTGGGGCAGGGATCTGGGGACCATGCTTTCAGGGGACATCTAGGTCAACTAGCATAAATCTTGTTAAGAAAATGTTCTGCATCCTACTTTGGTGAGGGGCGTCTGGGGTCTTAAAAGCTTGCAAGCGGCCATCTACGATGCATCAGTTGGTCCCAACCACCTGGAGTAAAGGAGAATGAAGAACACCAAAGACACAAGGGAAGTTTTAGCCCAAGAGACAGAAAAGGCCACATAAACCAGAGACTTCATCAGCCTGAGACCAGAAGAACTAGATGGTGCCCAGTTACCACCAATGACTGACCTGACAGGGAACACAACAGAGAGTCCTGGATGGAGCAGGAGAAAGGTGAGGTGCAGAACTCAAATTCTAGTAAGAAGACCAGACTTAATGGACTAACTGAGACTGGAGGAACCCTGGAAAGCACGGCCCTTGGATTCTCTATCACCCAGAACTAAAACAATTTCCGAGGCAAACTCTTCAGACAGGGACTGCACTGGACAGTGGGACATAAAGTGATACTCATGAGGAGTGCGCCTCTTAGCTCAAGTAGATACAAGACACTAAATGGGCATTTTCTGTCCGGAGATGAGATGGTAAGGCAGAGAGGGTTAGAGGCTGGTTGAACGGACATAGGGAATCAGGAGTGGAAAGGAGGAGTGTGCTGTCACAGTAAGGGGAGAGTAATTAGGGTCACATAACAATGTATGTATAAATTTTTGTATGGGAGACTAACTGGAAATGTAAACTTCATTTAAACCACAACAATAAAAAATAAAAAAAGAATCTACTTTTTCATAGGGTTGTTGTGATGATTAAATAAATTAATACCTGTAAAACGTTCCCGTGCACAGGAAGTATTCAATGATGCCAGCAATAACAATGATAATTATTATTACTGCTATTATGTCATCTCACTTTGCTCCATCAATGATTTAATGTATTATTGCTTTCGGACAAGCATGTCAGGACTCCAGAGCAGAGATCTTCACTTGCTGAACTACAAACTAACATTAAACATGTTTGGAGGAAGAATCCAGTTACTCATTTTTTTAAAGTCAGCACTGTGGACCCAGGTTCTTGATATTCCAGTTAAAAGTCTGGCAATATTCAAATTAAACTCCGACTCATGGTGACCTCATGTGTGTCAGAGTAGAACTGCTCCACAGGGCTGATTTTTCTAAGTAGATCACCAGGTCTTTCTTCCAAGGCACCTCTCAGTGGACTCAAACTGCCAACCTTTCGGTTAGCAGCAAGTGTGTTAACTGTTTACACCACTCAAGTACTCTAATATACAAATTAGCATATGTGATATTTAAGTCAAGGTAACTTTTTAGCAATATTACATAGGATTTTTTAGCCATTGCTGGGGAAACCCATTTTCAATATATATCAACTGAAATTTTCAAATCATTGACCTCATAATCCTCTGTCAGTTAGCATGACCTTTTATCCATCTTGTCGTTGTTGCTGTGTGCTGTTGAGTTGAGTCTGACTCATAGCGACCCTATAGGACAGAGTAGACTTCCCCATAGGGTTTCCTAGGCTGTAATCTTTACAGGAGCAAATCGACAGGTCTTTTCTCCTGTGGAGCCACTGGTGGGTTCAAACCACCAACTTATTGGTTAGCAGCCAAGAACGCTTAACCACTGTGCCACCAGGGCTCCTTTTAACCATCCATACTGGTTAGCAAAACGTTTCACCATATCACACCTACACCATCATCCCCAATCACTAACATAATTAGAACAGCTTCCTCCCGTCTGCTAGATACAGAGTCTCCTGACTCATTCTAAATGAGCCTCTAAGACTACCCAACACCCAAGCCAAAGACTCACACTCTAACCTCAGTATCACCACAACTTTGTCCACATCAAGCAAGTTATTTAATGACTCAGGATTCCTATTTCCTGGTCTTAAAAACTGGATCACAGTTCTTCAGTCATTAATTCCATTCACACACACACAAAATGCTGTAGAATTTTTTTGTGGAATCTCTATACTTTTGTAAGCATTTATTTTACTTGACTAATTCATCTAATTAGCCAGTGGTATAGGAGCCCTGGTGGCACAGTGGTTGAGCGCTCAGCTGCTAACTGAAAGGTTGGCAGTTCAAATCCACCAGCTGCTCTGCAGGAGAAAGATGTGGCAGTCTGTTTCCATAAAGATTACAGCCTAGAAAACCCTATGGGGCAGTTCTACTCTATCCTATAGGGTTGCTATGAGTCAGAATTGACTCAACGGCAATGAGAAGACATTAATCTCCGCTTTACAAATACGATATAAGACTGAATCCACTGGATGTTTGGGAGAAAAATAAATGTATATTTCTGCGGATCTTCTAAGCTACAGATAAACCACAGCACAGTGAAGAGCAAGAACATAACCATTAGCATTAGGCATAAAAAATATGTGACAATGTTCTACTATAATAGATATTAATTTACCAACACACCACCATTAGTCTATGTCAGTAGAAACCAGTGTTGTTATTAGGTGCCATCCAGTTGATTGCAGACATCTAAAATGCATAAGCAGATGGGTGGCACCAATCTTTTGGTAAGCAGCTGAGCACTTAACCGTTTGTGCCAGCAGGGCTCCTTAGAAACCAATAGGCTTTAAAAAATGCAGATTCTTAGGCCCCATACCAGACCACTAAATTTGGTCTGAGGACTAGCTTTTGGGACTCTATACTGGTACATCATGGGTTTTCAGTAAATGCTATAGAGTAAAAATGAAGAATTAGCCATTGCAATAAATAATAACGGTCAAAGCCAATGGAGTTTCTGGTGAGGGATAAGCTATGAACAAAATGTCCATACACTATGCACTAATAAAAAGTCTGGATCTGTTAACTCTGTTCCCTTCTATGGTGGTCACAAAAAGAGAGAAGAACTGATGCCCCCACCAACCAAAAAAGTAATGTAAAAAGCACACTTTTAGCCACTAATTCTACTTGGGTGTTTACAGAATGCTTGAGAATTACCTTTTTTTTTTTTTTTTGTCTTTGAACACCTTCTTCCTAACATAGAGAAAGTTGGCCCAAACTTTGGAAGTATTTTAAATGAAATCTGAATAAGGAATCATTTCTTGCAAAAGTTCTGGGGCCACAAGGGCTTTTGTTAGCCCATTAATTTACTTATTCATTCAGCAATCCCTGGAGAAGCATCTTTCATTATTGGAAATAGACTAGGGTATACAAAAATGAGTAAAACTTGGGCCCTGCCCTGGAGAGGGCCCAAATTCTGTTCTGAGCACAGATACAGAAACCAACAGCTACAGCCTGTGGTCAGGGCTGGGAGGGCTGGTGAGAAACTCCTAACTCTGCTTGGGGGATTCAGGGAATGCTGCCCAGAGAGGCAAGTACTAGACTCAGTCATGGAGGAGGAGCTTGTAGCAGGCAAACATAATATGCGGTGAGCAAGGAGGACCTTCCAAATAGCTTGACCAGAATGCATAATAGTATGGAGGAAGAATGTGATGTACTTGGAAGTTCAGTAAAGCTGGAAGAGAGGCCAGGTGTAGAACAGATCAAGACATGAAGCTTAAGAGCCTGGCAGGTGGTTCCAAACCGTGAAAGGCCAGGAGTCTTCCACTTGCCACCACATGGCGTGTTATTTTTGTTTAAATCTTAGTTTGGGATTTTCTTTTATATTTGGACAGTTGTTATAGCTAAACACAAACTATACCAATCTGAATCTTAATTGTAATAAAGTATGTTCTAATTACCATAAAGTTTTAAAGAAAAATCACTGGAGATTAGCTTTCAATTAGAAGAATGAATCCTATACCACACTTTCCTAAATATCCTGTAGAATCACAGATAACAAACACATATACACAGAGACATGCATACATACATACACACACACATATGAACACACCTCTCTCAACCTGATCACCAAGGGAAAACAGGACACATGATGAGGAGCCCTAGTGGCCCAGTGGTTAAGAGCTTGGCTGCTAACCAAAAGGTTGGGAGTTCAAATCCACCAGCTGCTCCTTGGAAACCCTGTGGGGCAGTTCTACTCTGTCCTATAGGGTCGCTATGAGTCAGAAGTGACTCACTGGCAATAGGTTTCGTTTTTTTGGAACAAGGAGAAATTGAAAAGCGTTCTTTCTTTGGAGTGAAGAGCACACTAAGAAACAACTTAAGTACTGAATATTAGCAGCTATAAGATTTGTCAGCTTAACAGGAACATCATTTTTAATAGAACAATCTGCCCAGAATACCAAGCTATGTTTCAGTCATGTTAAACCTCTGTTAGGCAGCAAGTCATAAAGTGACATCTTAGATAATGCAACCAGAGAAAGTTATTACAGAGAAAACCTGGGACAAGAGAAAGCCCTGAATTTAATTCCATTCAACCACTAACTTGCTCTACAACTTTAGCAAAGTCCATTCTCAAAGACTCAGTTTCTCCAACTCTGCAACACAGGCCCTAAACAATACAAGACTCAAAGTCCATGAGATAAAAATAAACCAGAAGAAACATAACTGTAATCTTAGGATTATGAGAGCTACCGTTTCTACAAAATTCCTACAGAAACTTCAGAAACATCCTAAGGTTGGTGTTGTACCACTAAAGCATAAAAACAATTCCACAGAATATCAAAACAATGTGGTCTATTTGCTACGCAGTTTTCAGATGATAGTTTAAACAAGGAATTAAAAAAAAAACTTAGAGAATCTAAGGAATAAGTAAACTAATTAGTCGATTTACGTAGCTGTCTAAATATTTTTTCTCAAGTGAGTCATGGCGCCCAAATTCTTTGACAGCTCTTACATCAAGAGGTGGGGTCTATGTCCCCAGCCCCTTGAATCTGAGTGGGCTTGTGACTGCTTTTGACCTAGACAGTACAGTGAAGTGATGCAACTTTCACCTGGTTCTCTGGAATATTTGCTCTTGGAGCCCAGGAGTAAGAAGTTCAACTGCCTAGAGGATGCCATGCTGTGAGGAAGCCAAGTTACATGGTAGGTTACATGTAGGTACTACAGTCAGCTGTCCTGATCCTCAAGTCATCATAGCCCAGGCCCCAGAAATGTGAGTGAACCAGCCTTCAGATGATTCTAGCCCCCTGCTGATGAATCACCTCTAGCCTTCAAATCTTCCCAGATGAGGCCCTAGATATCCTGGAGCTGGTAAAAGCTATCACCATTGTATTCTTTCTGAATTCTTGACCACAGAATATGCATATAAAAAACATTGAATTAAGCCACTAAATTATGGGGTAATTTATAACGTAGCAAAAATAACTGGAACATGAGTGTCTGATAATACTGGTGGACAGTGTTTTTGATACTATGTTCTCTGGTAAGTTCATGACATGTACATATGCTATGTTGCTCATTAAGCACAGATACAAACATTTTAACAGTTACGATGCTTGAGGTACTATTGATATCTTCTTATGAAAGAAACTACCAGACAGAAGGCCACCTCATCTCTTCATGGAGCTAGGCAGAGGGAGTTCCCTGGGTAGGACCAAGATCTTCCTCAGAAAAAAGTTCTGGGTCCACTAAACACATGGACAAATGGGTGGCTGGGACTCCAAAATCCCACACAACTGAGTACTGCTCCAAAAAATTTAGCCTAGACAACTTATCAAGTGGATAATATGAAACTCTGACTTTGGGCATAAAATAAAGAAAATAAACAAAGACCTCTAGGTCAGGTACCCATAGACAGCTATTTTTAAGTTACTATCTTGGTGAACCCTCTCAAATAAAAATGTACCTTGGTTATGTAATTAGTGAACTTCAGGGATTTAAGCTCTAAGATATCAATAACTACCTTAAATCTAAATGGTCTAAATATACCAATTAAAAGGTAGAGATTGGAAGAGTAGATAAAAAAACAAAACAAAAACAAAAAAACCACAACCCTATGTATAGTCTGTTTACAAGAAACTCCTCAAATTCAATGACACAGGTAGGTTGAAAGAAAAAAGGATGGAAAGAGATATACTATGCAAACATTCACTTAAAAAACCAGGAGTGGCTATATTAATAGTAAATAAAATAGACTTCAGAACAAAGAAAATTACTAGAGACAAAGAAGGACACTCTATAATAATAACGGGATCAATCCACCCGGAGGACACAATGATCCTAAGTATGTATGCACCAAACAGCAGATCCTCAAAATACATAAAACAAAAACACACAACTACAATCAGGGACTTCAACCTCCCTTTCAGCAACTGATACAACTTCTAGACAGAAAATCAGAAAGGATACAGAAGATGCGGACAACACAATCATCCAACAGGATCTAATCAACACATACAGAGCACTCCCATCCAATGGCCTTAGAATACACATTTTCTTATGCACCCATAGAACATTCACCAAGATGGGCCATATCCTGGACCATAAAAAAAACTTCAACAATTTGAAAAGAATTGAAATCATAGAGTCCATTTGCTGACCATAATGGAATCAAACTAGAAATCAGTAACAGATAAGAAGAAAATCTCTCAACACCTGGAAATTAAACAACACTTCTAACTTGTAAATAATCCACGGACCAAAGAGGGTGTCTCAAAGGCAATCTGAAAATGCATATAACTAAATAGTTACTTGCTGTATAAGGTTTTAGATGTAAAAGAGTTGGTGTTGTAGGACATCTATCAAAAGTAATTATTTTGAAACAACTGATTTTAAGTCATTTTATGGACAGCAATTACACAGATCTGTTGTCTGTTAAACTGCCCCTAGTTCATATCAATAAAACCATATCAGTAGGAGAAACTGTGCCTGAGCATTCCAGAGCAGTGTCGGACACATAACAGGTGCTCAGTAAATATTTGTTGAATGAATTAATCAATGCTTGACTTTCTCTGTGTGTGTGTACCCAAGAGGCAGGAGGGCAAAGCAGTTGAAAGCACAAGCTCTAGAGCTGGGAGCCTGGGTTCATGTTCCGGCTGTGTAATCTTGGGCAAGCTACTTAACCTTTTTTTGCCTCTATGTCCTCCATTGTAAAATAAGAATGATCATAATCACACCCTATTACATAGGCTTGTGGTGACTACTGAAGTACACACAGAGCACTCAGAACAATACCTAGCATATTTAAGCACTCAATTATTAGCTAGTACGTAATTTTGGTTGTTGTGGTCAAACAGTTTGCGCTGGACTACCAACCTAAAGATGGATAGTTCAAACCTACCCACCAGCACCATGGAAGAAAGCCCTGGCAATCTTCTTCTGTAAAGATTGTAGCCAAGAAAACCCTTTGGGGCAGTTCTAATCTGTAACACATGAGGTCGCCATGAGTCGGAATCAACTGGACTCCACAATCATGATTGTGGAGAAAAAAGACTACAGTTCTCCCCTAAAATAGAATTAAGTCATGTACTGATTAAAGAGAGAAGGTCAAATACATTCCATGATGTCCCACTAAAAGTATCGCAATCTCCAGAGATCGCACCCCTGAACAAGGTTGAGAACTATAACCTATAAAGTTATTTACAGCTCTGTATCTTGTGATTCCTTTAAAGCAGTAGTCCTCAATTTTTGCTGCACATTTCAATCACCTGGGTTTTTTTTAAATTACTAATGCATGGGTCTCCCCCACCCCGCCCCGCCAACCCCCTGAGATTCTGATTTAATTACCCTGTTGTGCAGCCTGGGCTCCCCAAGATAGCATAATGTGCAGCCAAGGTTGAAAACCATTGCTTTAGGGAATGTGATTTCAATGCTTCCAGATTCCCAAGTGGAGGCAAAGTCATTCACAGGCAGTCACGTTGCACTGCTGCTTGGCCAGTAACATATTGCTATGCTTCAAAATGATTCTAGGAGTTGAGTAATGACAAAAATAATGCCTCCCCATTCCCCACCACTGAATTGCTCTAGTGCTCTAACTTGCATCGGTGAAGGGGCATTAACGTTGCAGAGGTCTAATGTGACAGAGGTACCTATCCCTCAAAGGCCTAATATTCCAATAAAACTGGAGTGAACAACATTGAAATCAAGAAGAACTTCCAGTCCTCCACTCTCTTTATTATCCTTATGATGGCCCAAAAGATCTTCTAACTACACTATGCATTTTCCCTTGTGTGTTACAATTAGGGTCTTCTTGACAGGCCCTCGTTTCTCCACGTCATTTTAAGTAACTGAAGTTTGGATGTTGGACATCAGGGCTTCGAACCGGTTCATTCCAGTTGGAACCCCTGTTGAGAATTTGCATTTTTAACAAGTTGCCAGGTGATGCTAATACTGCTGGTTAGGGACCAATTCTGAGAACCACCAGAAAAGCAAAAAAACAAAACCAAAGCCGGAGCTGATTCTGACTCATAGTGACCCTATAGGACAGCATAGAGCTGCCCCATAGGGTTTCCAAGGAGTGGCTGGAGGATTCGAACTACTGACCTTTTGGTTAGCAGCTGAGCTCTTATCCACTGTACCACCAGGGCTCCACTAGTAGAGCAGTGGTCCTCAAAATTTATTATACATAAGAATCACCTGGGTATCTTGCTAAAATGTAGATTCTGATTCAGCATATCTGGGGTAGAAATGCAAATTCTCAGCAGGGGTTTGAACAGGAAAAAAATGGTTGGAAGGCCTGTTGGATATTTCCATGAAAAGAATGTAAAGAGGAAATCTTGAAGGTCTGGAGAATGACTTTATCTGATGGTGTTACAGACATGGAATGCAAAGTTAAAACCCCAAAATGTAAAGTCTTGTTAATGACTGCTATCACGGGTGAGACAAGTGGTTTGCAGTGGGCTGCTAACCAAAAGGTTAGTGGTTAGAACCCACCCAGCAGCACCACGTGAGAAAGGTCTGGCAATCTGCTTCCATAAGATTACGGCCAAGAAAGCCCTATGCAGCAGTGCTGCTCTGTCACATGGGGTCATCATGAGTCAGAATTACACCATGGCAACAGGCTTGGTTTTAGTTTTATCATGAGACATGGATCATTATGCTGATGTGAGGAGATGGACTTGGGAAGAGATATGACAAAATATACTTTAGGGCAGGAACTCATTTGTAAAACTTGTATAAAAGGTGTCTTCTGGAGACCAGGGCCCTGTTTGTTCCCCCAAATCCTAAGACATCACAGGTGTCACCAACACATGCTAAGACATATCAAGGGCCACAACTATAAAGAGAAACACTCCACACTCTGTCACTCCTTTGTATGGGACCCTGTTCTCTTTAGACCATGGGAAAGGGTATCTAAGGACTCAAAGACTCAACCCCTTGTGAGAACCAGGGTTCTCAAGGTGCCATTAGTGAGGTAGGAGCCCAGGTGTCCTGCAGGCTGGTCTTTGTGGTTATCAATCTTCATCATTTGACACAGCTGGACCTCTTATGCTTTGTCTTCCATTATTACTGTATTGTAAAACCTGGATACCACTTCATTTTTGCTCATTAATTCTAATTCTCCTTCATTTGCTTATGATGTCTTAACTGTAGTATTTGAGGCTTAGGAGAACTGTGGTACCTCTCGAAAGGAATACAGATCAGATAAACATCCAGAAAAAAGGGATGTTCATTCCATGCAAACAGAAAAAATCCTGGATCATTAGTATTCCTCATTAAGTACTTTCAGAAGCTGAGATTAAGATTTAACCAGGACCTAAAGGGAGAGGCATGTTTTTTGACATAGGTGAAAAAAAGCCTCTCTGTGTGGACTAACCCTTATCTTCAGGAAAGATATTTTCCCTGCACACTGGGACCCTGTTAAAGAACCAGGTGTAAGGAACCATGTGGGGATGGCAGACACTTCTTTGTAGAGTACAGCGCTCTACAAGAACAATTCTCAATGTGCTAAACTTATGTTCTTAAAATTGAAATATAAATAATTACAGCAATGCAGTGAGGCAGTGGTGGTTCAGGGGCAGAGTTCTCGCCTCCCATGTGGGAGACCTGGGTTCAATTCCCAGCCAAAGTACCTCATCTGCAGTCATGACCTATCCCTCAGTGGAGGCTTGCATGTAGCTATGATGCTGAACAGGCTCCAGTGGAGCTTCCAGACTAAGACAGACTAGGAAGAAAAGTCTGGCGATCTACTTCTGAAAATCAGACAATGAAAACTCTATGGTGCACAAAGCTGTGATCTGCAACCGATCATATAATGGGGTGGCAGAGAACTGGGCAGCACTTTGTTCTGTTGCGCATGGGGTCACCATGAGGCTGGGGCTGACTCGACAGCAACTATCAACACAGCAATGCATATCTCAGTCACCTCCATTCTTAAATTCTGATTAAAAATCAAGTAATGTAGTTTATACTTTAAGGTTTTAAAGCCCAAACCTAGCAAAGAGCCCAGATGCTGATGCTTCATTGGGGAGTTCTAAATCTCTGAGGTTCAGTGATCGGGATGTGTCAAGCGCTGAGGAAGTAAAATGTATATTTATATACAGTGGTTCATTTCTCTTCATGTTCCAAATCTACACCAAGCTTATCCCAGCAGCAAGTTCCTTTTAGATCAGTAACCACACTGACAACACTGGGAGAAAAAAGAAGGAATCTTAACTCCCAGTAAATGGTCAAACAGACCATTTCCCACAGCTTCAAAGGCAGGCAAGATGAATGCATTCCATCATTGCTGCTCCAGGTCTCATATGCCAGTGACGTACTCTGGGGCTGTGCACTTAACAAATTCCACTTGAATCAGGTCCTTTCCCTACTCAAGTACCTAAAACCTTCCCCACTGCTTAAAACATCAAGTTAAAATTCTCTTTCCAAGTTTTAAAGGCCATCATTAACCACACACTAGCCTTGTAATGACCGATTCTCATCAGCCAAAAGCCAAACCTGTTGCCATCAAGTAGATTCCATCTCATGGCGACCCCATGCATTACAGAGTAGAACTGCTCCATAGGGTTTTCTTGACTGTAATCTTTACAGAAGCAGATCACCAGGCCTTTCTTCCATGGTGCTGCTGGGTGGGTTCGAACTGCCAACCTTTTGGTTAGTAGTTGAGCATAAACTTTGTGCCAGCCAGGGACTTGTACTCGTCATGCATTTGCACATTTACTCCTTACAATCACAGTTTACTCCTAACTAACCTTATTTAGCACCACTCCAGTCCAACTGGGCTCCCTGTTCTCTCCTGAATGCCTCCTGCCCATCTGGCGGCTGTGTCTTGTGTGTTTGTCTATGGTCCTCTCTGCCCCACACTCCCAGTCAGCACCTTACCAAACACTGCCCTCCTTTTCTCTCCATGTGTTTGTTATGTCTCATTTTCCCAACTAGAGAAGGGCTTATATCTTATTTTTAAATCTTCCCTACACCTAAAACAAACAAATTGTCGTTGAGTCAGTTCTCACTTGTGATGACCCCATATGTGTCAGAGTAGAACTGTGCTCCACAGGATTTTCAAAGGCTGATTTTTCAGAAGTAGATCACCAGGACTTTCTTCTGAGGCACCTCTGGGTAGACTTGAACGTCCAATCTTCCAGTTAGCAGCTGAGTGTGTTAACTGTTTGCACCATCCAAGGGCTGTCCCTACACCTTAGGGCCTAATAAATGGTTATGTAGTTAGTAGGAGCTCAATAAACACTTGTGGATAGTTGTGACCTTACAGGTTGCCATGTAGTCAGAGGTATAAAGATCTCAGGTCTCTAGCTACCTACCCCTGCCCAAGGAATTTAGCAAAGGCTATGGAAATCTCCCCTTGCTCCCAAAATCACAGCACAGGGCACACCTGAGTGGACCTTAGAACCACCATGGGGTCCAAAACAGGGGCCGAGCAGGCCTTTTTATAGTCAAAATGTCAGTATTACATTATGTTGTATTCATTTCTGTATCCCCAATGCCCAGCATGCAGGCAGGAACATAGCAAGTGCTGGGCACGTTTGTGATATAATTACACAATATATTACATCACTAGAACATGGATGGCCCAGTAATGATTTGGAGCTTAAGTCAATAAACATGCGTCAATCCCATTTTATGTGCAAAGCTAAAAATGAGGGCGATATAAAGAAAAAAACCAATCTTTTCTCTTTCTAACTAAACTATTTAGCACTTCTCTAGAAGTATTCAAAATAATTGTTTAAGAGTTTTCAAAATGCTGGCAGGGCAAAGGGAATCTTTTCTATACAGCAGGGCTACCAGAAAGGATACAGGCAAACACATACGCATGCTTTCGTGTATGCACTCTTTCCAATCACCTCTAACTATCATGTGCGTCTCATTAAATACACACACGTCATCGCCCCGAATACAAACACAGAATTCTCAGAAGAGCTACTTTTCTATTTCTCTCCCCTCCTTCCTTGCCAAGCTCCTAGATCAGCACTGTCAAACAGATTTTCTACAATGATGGAAGTGTTCATAATCTGTGCTGTCAAATGGCTGCTGGGCACTTGAAATTGGCTAGTGAGATTGAGGAACTAAATGTTTAATCTTATATAATTCTAATTAACTTTTACTAACAAGATCGATTCTCATAAGCCAAAAACCAAACCCAGTGCCATCAAATAGATTTCTGACTCATGGCGATCCCATGTGTTACAAAGTAGAACTGCTCTGTAGAGTTTTCTTGGCTGAGTGACTACTACATTGGGCAGTACAGCTCTAGACCACAAAGTCTACACCTGAGGACTCCATGTCCTCAGCTTCCTTTCATCAACCCATTGCAATCTTATTTCTGCCCTTGGCACAGCACTTAAAATGTTCTCACCAACCCAGATCATCAATGACTTCTCTGTGGCTAAAGCCAGTAGACACTGTAAGTCCTAATCTTGCTTTACCTCTTTCCAGTAATGCCCACTCTCTCCATCTAGTACTGCTTTATTTCCTTTAATGGATTTATACTTTAATCTGATATAAGAAATATTATTGACGTTCTCATTTTGGGAGTCAGTTTGCCTGGCTGCAAGACAGATGAATCTCACACCACCTTCAGATTCCCAGACATCTGTGATGACTAATGATTACTCCATCAGTTACACAGGGTCTGCTGCTCCAGAACATACACACGCACACACAATCGGAAAATCTATTCATATTAGAATACGTTTCTTACAACTTTATCAGAAAGCAAGCTTCCTGCAGTTTAGATGTCTGAAAGACATCTGCAGCTTGTAAAACTGAACCCCTGCTATGCCCCCACCCCACCACACACACACTTCCTCCATCCTAAGTCTTCCTACCTCAGTTAATAGCACTGCACCCTTCCAGCTGCTCGGGCTAAAATCCCTGATTCCTCTCTTTCTCTCATCAATACATTAGCAAACCATGCTGGTTCTATATTCAAAATATATCCAGAATCTGACCACTTGTAACTACCTCCTAGGCTGGCTACCACCCTGGTCCCAGCCACTATCACTTGTGGTCTGGATACTGTCATAGCCTCCCTGTTTCTACTCTCACCTCCCCATGGCCGACTTTCAACACAGCATCCAGAGTAATCCTTTGGAGACCTCAGGCAGATCATGTTACACTTCTTCTCGAAACATCTAGGGGCTTCCTAACTTGCTCCGGGTAAAAGTCAAAGTCTCTACAATGGCCTAAAAGGCCCATATGATGTGCCCTTCATTGAGTCCCTGGGTGGCACAAATGGTTAAGCGCTGGACTACTAGCCTAAAGGTTGGTGGTTCAAACCCACCCAAAGGTGCCTCAGAAGTAAGGCCTGGTGATCTGCTTCCAAAAGGTCACAGCCTTGAAAACCCTATGGAATACAGTTCTACTCTGCACACGTGGGGTCGCCATGAGTCAGAATCGACTTGACAGCAACTAACAACAACAACGATGCTTCTCTAGCTTCATGTCCTGATCTTTGCTCCCTCGCCCACTCTGCTATAGCACCGTGACCCCCACGGGCTCCTTTGGCACGCCAGGCAGGCTCCTGCCTAGGGCTTGTGCACCAGCCGCCCCTTCTACCTGCAAACGCTCTTCCTCCACACATATGAATGGCTCATTGCCTCTCCTCTTC